>NW_026510828.1:0-362500 GCF_027579735.1 Bombina bombina | reverse complement strand
TAGAGCATGTTATTTTGCTTTATAGTACCACGTTAATTTATCTTCCCAGAAGTCTTAGCGGTTATATAAGCCAATATACAAAGTTGTTCTGCGGTTATATAAGCCAATATACAAAGTTGTTCTGTAAGACAACTGATTGCCTATTGGTTACTAAACGTCTCTTATTTATTTTATTTTTTTACAGGGTTTTCTTTTAGACCTGTCCTAGTTTCTCTCAGTTTGTGCTGTTTTTTTATTAATTTGCTCTGGAATAACACAGTAGAATTTAGGCCTGTGCAATCGGCGGTTTTGTTAGCTGCGGAATGCGGGAGAAGGTGGTTGCTTGCGGCATTCAGCTATTTTCTTGTGAAAGTGCAACACACTAAGATCAGGATTTGCAAAGATTATCATTTAAAGGATCACTAAACAGCTGAATTGCAAAATTAGCAAATTCATAATAAAAAAAGAAAAATGCAGTTGCACTTAAAGGGACAGTCTAGTCAAAATTAAACTTTCATTATTCAGATAGGACTTGTAAATTTAATCAACTTTCCAATTTACTTTTATCATCAAATTAGTTGAAACTAAACCTAGGTAGACTCATATGCTAGTTTCTAAGCCCTTGAAGGCCGCCTCTTGTCACATGCTTTTTTTAATTACTTTTCATAACAACAGTCTGATAGTTCATGTGGGCCATATAGATAACACCTTGTCCACGCCCGGGGAGTTATTTAAGATTTAGCACAACACAGTACTAAATACAAGTCAATAGATAATAAATAGTTACAGTCATGTGATCAGGGGGCAGTCAGAAGATGCCTAGATACAAGGTAATCACAGAGGTAAAAAGTATATTAATATAACTGTGTTGGTTATGCAAAACTGGAGAATGAGTAATAAAGGGATTATGTATCTTTTAAAACAATAACAATTCTATTGTAGACTGTCCCTTTAATTTCAAACAAGCAATATATTTTTTCTAACAAATTTAATTTCCCCAACCCCTGTATCATGTGACAACCATCAGCCAATCACAAATGACTGCATAAAAAAGACCTTCTGTCTGAACCATCAAAGTTTTAAAGGGACAGTGAAGTCATTAGACATTCATGATTTAGATGATTTAGACAGAGCATAACATTTTAAACAACTTTCCAATTTACTTCTATTATTTAATTTGCTTCCTTCTCTTGTTAAACTTTGCTGAAAGGTATATCTAGGTAAGCTCAGGAGCAGCAAAGAACCTAGGTTCTAGCTGCTGATTGGTGGCTGCATATATATATATATATATATATATATATATATATATATATAGATTGTCATTGGTTCACCCATGTTTTCAGTTAGATACTAGTTGTGCATTGTTGATCCTTCAACAAATGATAACAAAAGAATAAAGTAAATTTGATGATAGTATGTTCTACCTAAATCATGAAAGAAAATGTTTGGGTTTCATGTCTTTTTTAAGTTTGACTTTAGTGTGCACACAATTGAATAAGAAAACTCTTCAGACCCTAAAGGTTGCCATGTGACTGATTCAGTAAAGCAAACAATAGAGAGACTGGCCAATCAGATGAGTAAAATAAAACCAAAATGTGTTAAAGGGACATTATACACTCATTTTTTCTTTGCATAAATGTTTTGTAGATTATCTATTTATATAGCCCATAAAGTTTGTTTTTTTTACAAAAAATGTATAGTTTTGCTTATTTTTAAATAACATTGCTCTAATTTTCAGACTAATTTTCCTGAAAGTTTTTGGCCTCAAGGCCAAGCTGTGTTAACACAGCCAGTAGAAGAAATTACACTCTCAGTGGGTTATAGAAGAGATAAGGCAATAAAATGTTAATTTTCCATTGTTCTCTCCAAGTATTGGCGATTGGTTATGGACAGATATAAGATAAAGAAGCAGGTATATGTGCACAATGTGATAAAGTAATGAGATCTGATTATACCTACAAGCTCAACCCTTTTATTTGGTTGTGGCTTCAAAATACAAAATCTGCTAATTCATATACACAAATAAACATTAAAAAGGCAAATATCATACATTTTATACTTTGCAGCTGGTAAAAAAAAGTAATTGGCAACATTAAGGGAAAAACAATGTTATAGTATACTGTCCCTTTAAATTCCCTTTTAGGGCCATAAACATACAATACTCATTTCTAATCACAGTACCTACTTAAAGGGACATTATACACTCATTTTTTCTTTGCATAAATGTTTTGTAGATAATCTATTTATATAGCCCATAAAGTTTTTTTTTTTAATTAATGTATAGTTTTGCTTATTTTTAAATAACATTGCTCTGATTTTCAGACTCCTAACCAAGCCCCAAAGTTTTATGTGAATACGCTCGACTACCTACTCCAGCTTGCTCCTGTTTGTGTAAAGGGTCTTTTCATATGCAAAAGAAGGGGGAGGGGGGGGGGGGGTGTCTTATTTGCCACTTGCAGTGGGCTTTCCAGCTACCTTTTCAACAGAGGTAAACTGACAGCTTCTAAGTAAGTTTTTAAACAGTTTTATACTGAATTTTCTTTCATGTAATTAACAAGAGTCCATGAGCTAGTGACGTATGGGATATACATTCCTACCAGGAGGGGCAAAGTTTCCCAAACCTTAAAATGCCTATAAATACACCCCTCACCACACCCACAAATCAATCAATCAGTTTTACAAACTTTGCCTCCAAGGGAGGTGGTGAAGTAAGTTTGTGCTAGATTCTACGTTGATATGCGCTCCGCAGCAAGTTGGAGCCCGGTTTTCCTCTCAGCGTGCAGTGAATGTCAGAGGGAGGTGAAGAGAGTATTGCCTATTGAATGCAGTGATCTCCTTCTACGGGGTCTATTTCATAGGTTCTCTGTTATCGGTCGTAGAGATTCATCTCTTACCTCCCTTTTCAGATCGACGATATACTCTTATATTTACCATTTCCTCTACTGATTCTCGTTTCAGTACTGGTTTGGCTTTCTACAAACATGTAGATGAGTGTCCTGGGGTAAGTAAGTCTTATTTTCTGTGACACTCTAAGCTATGGTTGGGCACTTTATTTATAAAGTTCTAAATATATGTATTCAAACATTTATTTGCCTTGACTCAGAATGTTCAACTTTCCTTATTTTCAGACAGTCAGTTTCATATTTGGGATTATGCTTTAATTATCATATTTTTCTTACCTCAAAAAAATTGACTTTTTTCTCTGTGGGCTGTTAGGCTCGCGGGGGCTGAAAATGCTTCATTTTATTGCGTCATTCTTGGCGCGGATTTTTTTGGCGCAAAAATTCTTTTCCGTTTCCGGCGTCATACGTGTCGCCGGAAGTTGCGTCATTTTTTGACGTTATTTTGCGCCAAAGATGTCGGCGTTCCGGATGTGGCGTCATTTTTGGCGCCAACAGCATTTAGGCGCCAAATAATGTGGGCGTCTTATTTGGCGCCAAAAAATATGGGCGTCGCTTTTGTCTCCACATTATTTCAGTCTCATTTTTCATTTGCTTCTGGTTGCTAGAAGCTTGATGTTTGGCATTTTTTTCCCATTCCTGAAACTGTCTTATAAGGAATTTGATCTATTTTGCTTTATATGTTGTTTTTTCTCTTACATATTGCAAGATGTCTCACGTTGCATCTGAGCCAGAAGATACTACAGGAAAACCTCTGCCTGCTGGATCTACCAAAGCTAAGTGTATCTGCTGTAAACTTTTGGTAGCTATTCCTCCAGCTGTTGTTTGTATTAAATGTCATGACAAACTTGTTAATGCAGATAATATTTCCTTTAGTGATGTACCATTGTCTGTTGCAGTTCCCTCAACATCTAAGGTGCAGAATGTTCCTGATAACATAAGAGATTTTGTTTCTGAATCCATAAAGAAGGCTTTGTCTGTTATTTCTCCTTCTAGTAAACGTAAAAAGTCTTTTAAATCTTCTCTCTCTACAGATGAATTTTTAAATGAACACCATCATTCTGATTCTTTGGACTCTTCTGGTTCAGAGGATTCTGTCTCAGAGATTGATGCTGATAAATCTTCATATTTATTTAAGATGGAATTTATTCGCTCTTTACTTAAAGAAGTACTAATTGCTTTAGAAATAGAGGATTCTAGTCCTCTTGATACTAATTCTATACGTTTGGATAAGGTTTTTAAAGCTCCTGCGGTTATTCCAGAAGTCTTTCCTGTTCCTAATGCTATTTCTGCAGTAATTGCTAAGGAATGGGATAAATTGGGTAATTCATTTTCTCCTTCTAAACGTTTTAAGCAATTATATCCTGTTCCGCCTGACAGGTTAGAATTTTGGGACAAAATCCCTAAAGTTGATGGGGCTATTTCTACCCTTGCTAAACGTACTACCATTCCTACATCAGATGGTACCTCGTTTAAGGATCCTTTAGATAGAAAAATTGAATCTTTTCTAAGAAAAGCTTATCTATGTTCAGGTAATCTTCTTAGACCTGCTATATCATTGGCTGATGTTGCTGCAGCTTCAACTTTTTGGTTGGAAACTCTAGCGCAACAAGTAACAAATCGTGATTCTCATGATATTATTATTCTTCTCCAGCATGCTAATAATTTCATCTGTGATGCCATTTTTGATATTATTAGAGTTGATGTTAGATTTATGTCTCTGGCTATCTTAGCCAGAAGAGCTTTATGGCTTAAGACTTGGAATGCTGATATGGCTTCTAAATCAACTCTACTTTCCATTTCTTTCCAGGGAAACAATTATTTGGTTCTCAGTTGGATTCTATTATTTCAACTGTTACTGGTGGGAAAGGAACTTTTTTACCACAGGATAAAAAGTCTAAAGGTAAAAACAGGGCTAACAATCGTTTTCGTTCCTTTCGTTTCAACAAAGAACAAAAGCCTGATCCTTCGTCCTCAGGAGCAGTTTCAGTTTGGAAACCATCTCCAGTCTGGAATAAATCCAAGCCTGCTAGAAAGGCAAAGCCTGCTTCTAAGTTCACATGAAGGTACGGCCCTCATTCCAGTTCAGCTGGTAGGGGGCAGGTTACGTTTTTTCAAAGAAATTTGGATCAATTCTGTTCTCAATCTTTGGATTCAGAACATTGTTTCAGAAGGGTACAGAATTGGTTTCAAGATGAGACCTCCTGCAAAGAGATTTTTTCTTTCCCATGTCCCAGTAAATCCAGTGAAAGCTCAAGCATTTCTGAATTGTGTTTCAGATCTAGAGTTGGCTGGAGTAATTATGCCAGTTCCAGTTCCGGAACAGGGGATGGGGTTTTATTCAAATCTCTTCATTGTACCAAAGAAGGAGAATTCCTTCAGACCAGTTCTGGATCTAAAATTATTGAATCGTTATGTAAGGATACCAACGTTCAAGATGGTAACTGTAAGGACTATATTGCCTTTTGTTCAGCAAGGGAATTATATGTCCACAATAGATTTACAGGATGCATATCTGCATATTCTGATTCATCCAGATCATTATCAGTTCCTGAGATTCTCTTTTCTAGACAAGCATTACCAATTTGTGGCTCTACCGTTTGGCCTTGCTACAGCTCCAAGAATTTTCACAAAGATTCTCGGTGCCCTTCTGTCTGTAATCAGAGAACAGGGTATTGTGGTATTTCCTTATTTGGACGATATCTTGGTACTTGCTCCGTCTTTACATTTAGCAGAGTCTCATACGAATCGACTTGTGTTGTTTCTTCAAGATCATGGTTGGAGGATCAATTTACCAAAAAGTTCTTTGATTCCTCAAACAAGGGTAACCTTTCTGGGTTTCCAGATAGATTCAGTGTCCATGACTTTGTCTTTAACAGACAAGAGACGTCTAAAATTGATTACAGCCTGTCGAAACCTTCAGTCTCAATCATTCCCTTCGGTAGCCTTATGCATGGAAATTCTAGGTCTTATGACTGCTGCATCGGACGCGATCCCCTTTGCTCGTTTTCACATGCGACCTCTTCAGCTCTGTATGCTGAACCAATGGTGCAGGGATTACACGAAGATATATCAATTAATATCTTTAAAACCGATTGTTCGGCACTCTCTAACGTGGTGGACAGATCACCATCGTTTAATTCAGGGGGCTTCTTTTGTTCTTCCGACCTGGACTGTAATTTCAACAGATGCAAGTCTCACAGGTTGGGGAGCTGTGTGGGGATCTCTGACGGCACAAGGAGTTTGGGAATCTCAGGAGGTGAGATTACCGATCAATATCTTGGAACTCCGTGCAGTTTTCAGAGCTCTTCAGTTTTGGCCTCTTCTGAAGAGAGAATCGTTCATTTGTTTTCAGACAGACAATGTCACAACTGTGGCATACATCAATCATCAAGGAGGGACTCACAGTCCTCTGGCTATGAAAGAAGTATCTCGAATTTTGGTTTGGGCGGAATCCAGCTCCTGTCTAATCTCTGCGGTTCATATCCCAGGTGTAGACAATTGGGAAGCGGATTATCTCAGTCGCCAAACGTTGCATCCGGGCGAATGGTCCCTTCACCCAGAGGTATTTCTTCAGATTGTTCAAATGTGGGGGCTCCCAGAGATAGATCTGATGGCCTCTCATCTAAAAAAGAAACTTCCCAGGTATCTGTCCAGATCCCGGGATCCTCAGGCGGAGGCAGTGGATGCATTATCACTTCCTTGGAAGTATCATCCTGCCTATATCTTTCCGCCTCTAGTTCTTCTTCCAAGAGTAATCTCCAAGATTCTGAGGGAATGCTCGTTTGTTCTGCTAATAGCTCCGGCATGGCCTCACAGGTTTTGGTATGCGGATCTTGTCCGGATGGCATCTTGCCAACCATGGACTCTTCCGTTAAGACCAGACCTTCTGTCTCAAGGTCCTTTTTTCCATCCGGATCTGAAATCCTTAAATTTAAAGGTATGGAGATTGAACGCTTGATTCTTGGTCATAGAGGTTTCTCTGACTCCGTGATTAATACTATGTTACAGGCTCGTAAATCTGTATCTCGAGAGATATATTATAGAGTCTGGAAGACTTATATTTCTTGGTGTCTTTCTCATCTTTTTTCTTGGCATTCTTTTAGAATACCGAGAATTTTACAGTTTCTTCAGGATGGTTTAGATAAGGGTTTGTCCGCGAGTTCTTTGAAAGGACAAATCTCCGCTCTTTCTGTTCTTTTTCACAGAAAGATTGCTATTCTTCCTGATATTCATTGTTTTGTACAAGCTTTGGTTCGTATAAAACCTGTCATTAAGTCAATTTCTCCTCCATGGAGTTTGAATTTGGTTTTGGGAGCTCTTCAAGCTCCTCCGTTTGAACCTATGCATTCATTGGACATTAAATTACTTTCTTGGAAAGTTTTGTTCCTTTTGACCATCTCTTCTGCTAGAAGAGTTTCTGAATTATCTGCTCTTTCGTGTGAGTCTCCTTTTCTGATTTTTCATCAGGATAAGGCGGTGTTGCGAACTTCTTTTGAATTTTTACCTAAAGTTGTGAATTCCAACAACATTAGTAGAGAAATTGTGGTTCCTTCATTATGTCCTAATCCTAAGAATTCTAAGGAGAAATCATTGCATTCTTTGGATGTTGTTAGAGCTTTGAAATATTATGTTGAAGCTACGAAATCTTTCCGTAAGACTTCTAGTCTATTTGTTATCTTTTCCGGTTCTAGGAAAGGCCAGAAAGCTTCTGCCATTTCTTTGGCATCTTGGTTGAAATCTTTAATTCATCTTGCCTATGTTGAGTCGGGTAAAATTCCGCCTCAAAGAATTACAGCTCATTCTACTAGGTCAGTTTCTACTTCCTGGGCGTTTAGGAATGAAGCTTCGGTTGACCAGATCTGCAAAGCAGCAACTTGGTCCTCTTTGCATACTTTTACTAAATTCTACCATTTTGATGTATTTTCTTCTTCTGAAGCAGTTTTTGGTAGAAAAGTTCTTCAGGCAGCGGTTTCAGTTTGAATCTTCTGCTTATGTTTTTTGTTAAACTTTATTTTGGGTGTGGATTATTTTCAGCAGGAATTGGCTGTCTTTATTTTATCCCTCCCTCTCTAGTGACTCTTGTGTGGAAAGATCCACATCTTGGGTAGTCATTATCCCATACGTCACTAGCTCATGGACTCTTGTTAATTACATGAAAGAAAACATAATTTATGTAAGAACTTACCTGATAAATTCATTTCTTTCATATTAACAAGAGTCCATGAGGCCCACCCTTTTTTGTGGTGGTTATGATTTTTGTATAAAGCACAATTATTCCAATTCCTTATTTTATATGCTTCGCACTTTTTTTCTTATCACCCCACTTCTTGGCTATTCGTTAAACTGATTTGTGGGTGTGGTGAGGTGTGTATTTATAGGCATTTTAAGGTTTGGGAAACTTTGCCCCTCCTGGTAGGAATGTATATCCCATACGTCACTAGCTCATGGACTCTTGTTAATATGAAAGAAATGAATTTATCAGGTAAGTTCTTACATAAATTATGTTTTTATATCAGTATCTGTGCATCTTATTCTTTATAGTAGTGTCTATTACATGCAGTTATATGAAAATTAGTGTATACTGTCCCTTTAAAGGGACAGTATACTGTAAAATTAGCTTTTTAAGGTTTATTTGTGTATATTTAAGCTCTGATTTTGTGTTTTGAAGCCACAACCTAATAAAATGGGTTGAGCTTATAGGTATGATCAGATCTCATTACTGTATCACATTGTGTACATATACCTGCTTCTTTATCTTATATCTGTCCATAAAACAATCACCAGTACTTTTAGAGAACAATGGAAAATCAACATTTTATTACCTTATCTCTGCTATATCCCACTGGGAGTGTAATTTCTTCTGCTGGCTGTGTTTACAAAGCTTATCTATAGCTTGGACCTGCGGCCACAAACTTTCAGAATAGGTGGGGATACCACATGCTAAATCAACTATTTCAAATGCCAATATAAGGATAAGGAGCAACTTGTAAATAATTGAATACACTCCAGCAGGTAAAGTGGATCATTGGGAACAAATTAAAGGGGAGACCATTTTTGAGTAAACTGTCCCTTTAAGCTACTATCATTGCTGTTTGCATTATTTTTTCCTTCTTAAATTAAAACAACAACAAATCTTCACAGTTCATTAAGCACAGCAAGACATTAGCACATAAAAGCATACCTTGTTGTGATAGGCAAATAGCCAGAAGAACAGAGATACACATACAAAATTGCACAAGGAAAAGCAGCCAACTGATACCATGCAACTGGATGAAATATATGTATTGTCCATGGCAAGTCTTCTCTGATGATGGCTTTCATTGCTGCTCTGATGTACTATGCATTGGTGCATATAGCCTTATATAGCAACAGATGGAGGATATCTTTTTAAACTATAAACATCAGGTATATATAAAGTGACTTTTTGACACCATCTGTAGCAGCTAACCAAGGTGACATAACTATTCTGAGAAAGATGTATTATACACAACAATGAAAAGCAACACGTGTTTGTTTTCTTAGGTGTTTTATTCCAGGGAAATTGTGGCTTTTCAACAAAAGAGATCTGTGAAATGTTTGACTTGCTAGGTTTACCAAATATCCTCTGCGTTTCAGATCAAGTGGGAAGATAATGACAAAAGGGAAATTGGAGATATCTTAATCCTTTTTATCAGGTGTAGGCAAGCCCTGATGAAAGACTAATGGAAAAAAAACCTCATCGCTCTCAATCGAAATGGAAAAAAATAAGTAAATTCTGTGTTTGATATTATTGGGGTGAAAGGGTTAAGCAAAGGTAATATTTAAATGAGTCTCTGATGAAGTATGTGTATTGCATATTGCAATTGTTTTTCACATAACATTAATCAGATCACATCACAACCTAATAAATGGTGTCTGCCTATCTTTATTGTTTATATAAATATATATTTTTAGTTTAGAATGTAGGGTTTTAGAAATTAGGTTTATAAAATAATATGAACAGCCTTTATTCAAAATCAAGCTAGAATTCCAACTTGCGGCAAAATCCACTTGAAAAAATTAAAGTCCCTATTCAAAATTAAACAGTCTGATATATGCATGGAAAATATACGTGCTTGCAATATTTAGGGCCAAATTAAGAGTGGGGCGTTATTTAGCGCTTATGCTAGAGCATTAATTGCGCTAAAGGTAATCTTTTTGAGCACTTCAGGTTGCGCTCGTATTATGAGTTAAAAGTAAAAGGTTTGCTCTCTCGCGCTAACAAGACGAGCACAAACAGCTTACTTCTAGCGCAATTAGAATATTGCACGCGCGATAATCTGTTCCACCATAGAAGTCAATGAAGAAAAAAAAGTGGGAAAAAAAACTAACACCTTGTTTGCGTGCTAAGTTGCTAACCTATTTCTTTGGCTGATGTTGCGGCAGCTTCCACTTTTTGGTTGGAGGCTTTGGCACAACAAGTATCAGATCATAATACTCATAGCATTGTTAAACTTCTTCAACATGCTAATAACTTTATTTGTGATGCCATCTTTGATATCATTAGAGTTGATGTCAGGTATATGTCTTTAGCTATTTTAGCTAGAAGAGCTTTATGGCTTAAAACTTGGAATGCAGATATGTCTTCTAAGTCAACTTTGCTTTCCCTTTCTTTCCAAGGTAATACATTGTTTGGTTCCCAGTTGGATTCTATTATTTCAACTGTTACTGGGGGGAAAGGAACTTTTTTATCTCAGGATAAAAAATCTAAAGGTAAATATAGGGCTGCTAATTGTTTTCGTTCCTTTCGTCAGAATAAGGAACAGAAGCCTGATCCTTCCCCTAAAGGAACAGTTTCTGTTTGGAAACCATCTCCAGTCTGGAATAAATCCAAGCCTTTTAGAAAGCAAAAGCCAGCTCCCAAGTCCACATGAAGGTGCGGCCCTCATTCCAGCACAGCTGGTAGGGGGCAGATTACGATTTTTCAAAGAAATTTGGATCAATTCGATTCACAGTCTTGGTCTTCTTTGCATACTTTTACTAAATTCTACCATTTTGATGTGTTTTCTTCTTCTGAAGCAGTTTTTGGTAGAAAATTACTTCAGGCAGCTGTTTCAGTTTGATTCTTCTGCTTATAATTTCAGTTTTTTTCATTATAAGATTAAAACTTTATTTTGGGGTGTGGATTATTTTTTCAGCGGAATTGGCTGTCTTTATTTTATCCCTCCCTCTCTAGTGACTCTTGCGTGGAAGTTCCACATCTTGGGTTTTTATTATCCCATACGTCACTAGCTCATGGACTCTTGCTAATTACATGAAAGAAAACATAATTTATGTAAGAACTTAGAGTCCATGAGGCCCACCCTTTTTTTGTGGTGGTTATGATTTTTTGTATAAAGCACAATTATTCCAATTCCTTATTTTTTATGCTTTCGCACTTTTTTCTTATCACCCCACTTCTTGGCTATTCGTTAAACTGATTTGTGGGTGTGGTGAGGGGTGTATTTATAGGCATTTTGAGGTTTGGGAAACTTTGCCCCTCCTGGTAGGAATGTATATCCCATACGTCACTAGCTCATGGACTCTTGCTAATATGAAAGAAATGAATTTATCAGGTAAGTTCTTACATAAATTATGTTATATATATATATACCTGTATATATACATATATATACAGGACCGTCTTTAACACAGGGCAAAAGGGGCAGCTGCCCTGGGCCCAGTCTCTGTTGAGGGGCCCAAGAGTCCTAAAAAAAAAAAAAAAAAAAAAAAAATTTTTTTTTTTTTTTTTAGGTTCATACCAGACTGCTGATGTGACATGGGGAACACACACATTCAGTCCTAATACTGTCACAGTCAAAAGTACTCTGCTTATATTTTTTTTAAAAACTGTGCCAGACCGTGCCGGTGTCATGTGACATGCCAAGCTAGTGCCATGTGCTGTTTTAGATGTGCACTATGCAGCACTGAATGCAAAGCCCTAACTCGGCATCCAGCCATTTCCCACTGCATCATAAAAGGTCCTACTGGGGTTACCACTGTTACCAGGTAACTGCTCTGGTGGTGGTGATTGTTTCTGGGTAGGGCTGACTGTAGGCGCATGCAGCAGAAAGCTGGAGCGGCAGGCACATGAGGATTTGAGCATCTGTGCAGCTGCATAGACTGCTCTCTTCAGTCTTGAGGCTGTGTGACTCATCTCACACTGTATCCATGCAGCCTTGGACAGACAGCATCCAGTCTACTGGTTCCCTTAGCCCTGCTCTTTCTGCTGTGGCCCTAAGATCAACTAACTGAAGTTTGTTAGGGGAACAGTGCTTTGTAGAAAGGTGTCAGTGGGAAGAATAAGTGAGTGCACACACGCCCCTCCCCATGCAGCATTGTCTAGTTCAGGGTGAGAGGGAACTTGTTCCTAGCAAAGAAGCGCCATGTGCTGGTGTGGCTGATGTATAGCGTCATGCTGATACTTCACACATTAATGTAAGGTTTATTTTTATTGTTTTTCTTTTCTCTCCATCTCAGATTTTACAGCTTCCCATAGTAGTTCTGCTGTTCCAGTCAGTAAACTTATATTTGTCTGCACCTCCATGCTTCCTCCTTTACCTTGCTTTGCTCCTGTTGGCTGCCCTAAATCTCTTTAACCAGCTAACCTCACACCAGAATCACATTCAAAAGAATATTAAATGAATCCACAGTGGAGGAATTTATATATTTATTTACTTATTAGTACTGCTTAGGTCCAGTTTCACATACTGCAATTGTTTTTATTTTATTTTTTTTAAATGTTTAGCCACGCAGTGGATGATCCACCGCTGGGCTAATAATTAAAAAAAATTGATTTAGTTGTTTTTTGGGATGTTGGGGTGGAGAGCCAAATTGCAGGGGGTGGGGGGGCCCAAGAAAATTTTTGTCCAGGGTCC
Source organism: Bombina bombina (assembly GCF_027579735.1). Classification (NCBI taxonomy): domain Eukaryota; kingdom Metazoa; phylum Chordata; class Amphibia; order Anura; family Bombinatoridae; genus Bombina; species Bombina bombina. Next base: position 349,743 of record NW_026510828.1, on the reverse strand, counting down.
AATCAATATTAAAGACGGCCCTGTATATATATATATATAGCACTGTCTAAGCAGATGCACTCACCAATCCAGCATCAAACACCAGGGTGCTGTGTAGAAGTTACATAGCAAATGTTATTCCATTCCTCCAGAACAGACCACTGCACTCACCGGATTTTGTAAAGTTAAAACATCATATATATATATGTACATACTGTATGTATATATGTGTTTAAATGTGTATATATGTCTGTAAATACATCTGTACACACAAATATACATACACCTGAACCTCATATTTTTGAGCCTTTATAAAGTTCGTATGAAATATTTTTTGAATATTTTTTATTAGATGATGTTATTATGAATGTAAGTGTACTTTGTAATGTATTGTTTGTTTTTTTGCAACATTTTATTTTCGCAAAACAGTTAACCACAGCTCTGAATCGTAGTAATCATTCTAGCGTAAATTGTGATTGCACTCACGTGATCACATTTACTTTCAACAAGTAATATGAGCGTAATTTAACATGTGTGCAAATGATCGCAAAAACCCGATATCGCTTTTGCGCCGTTTGCGCTCCACTCGTAATCTGGCCCTTAACGTATTGGACACTCATTTTGACTTGGAATGCTATTCAAACTTGTATTCTCGCTGAAAATCTTCACCATCTACTTACTGATGAGCACCACTGTAAGCAAAGAAGGAAATAGATCTAGCAAGCATTGCAGAAAAAAGTAATATATCATTTTATGTTTAGTCCAAATAAAGATTTAATCTTTTTTTACATCTCTAGGCACACCTAGGACCCCTTAAATTAAGTTACATGAAAAAAATATTGAAATGTGTGAAAAAAAAAAAAACTGAAAACAAACACAAAATTTCTTCTTTCTTTCTTTTTTTTTTTTTTTAAACACTGTTTGTTTTTTTCCCAGCTTGAAAACTTGTTGGTATTCACTTGTACATCAAGGCCACATATTTTCCCTGCATTTCTTTTTGAATATCCATGAAAATACATGAGGGATTAAAAGCCCAATCGTCCTGAACTGCTGATATAATAAACATACTAAACAACACTTAATTAAATAACTAATAACTTAACTGTAAACTATGAGATAAACACCAAGTAACAGAAATTGATGTAAGACCCGTGGGTCGCATTTATAGTGAAGCCAACAGAAAACAGGGAATCAACTTTAATATCATTAACCAGAAAAGGTGGCGGCAATCAGGGCCTAAGTATAGAAAAACCTGCAAAAGAGATGGCCATGGTCCCAAGCAGCTGACAAAAGCGGAGCTCAGATCAATGCACACGATAGAACTTAGGGAGTTCACAGCCCCTCGCAACCCAGTGGAGTACCCTCAGGCTCGAGCCTGAGGATGTTACTCCCACTGCAATGGACGTCACTCAACCTCTCAGCCAGCAGCAAGGGTCCTGACCAGCCGCCTAAGCCAGAGTGCGTAGCAATTTGAGAAAAAACTCCAAATCTGTAGGTCCAGGATCAATAAGGCGCGCATGTCGATACCTGGGGAGTTGAAGTAACCATCCTCTGGATTACAGATGTAGTTCAACTAGCCCTCCTCATGTCATCAACCAGCTACAGGACCCCTTAAGCGAGAACCTGAAATGACTGCTGCCATTCTGCACAACAAAAAGGGGAAATGAGAGGGTGGGGAAGCTTCAGGAAGCCACAGGAGCAAAGAGAAAGTTGAATTCCCAACTTGAACTTAGTAAGGGTGAGTACAACTCTCCCTTAATGCAACAATGTAACACTCACACAACTCAGCTTTCAGTTCCTAAGGGTCTTAACTCTTAGGAATGCTTCAGGCTAAAACTTTTGCCTTATACTATCTTAAGGGATTAAATGCCCTATCATCCTAAACTGCTGACATAATAAACTTACTAACTTATGCTCGAGTCTGAGGATGTCACTCTGACTACAATGGCTGTCACGCAACCTCTCAGCCAGCAGCAAGGGCCCTGACCAACCACCACAACAGGATAGACCCTAATAGACCAGACTCTTGCTGCCACCACAATCACCAATTTAGGAGTAAAGAATGTTTTTTATTACTCAAAAACAAATCAATGCCCTCATCAGAAAGGTGGACTCCATCAGGGTAATAAAGGTGTTTATTAGCTGCCGCAATGTTTCCATGCTCCACAATAAAACCCTTGAGTTTCCTGACAATTTTCCTCATGTTTTTTTTTCATTTTCTTTTCTACCTGAAAAACTGCATTATGGCACACCATGGGGATCTGATTAGTGCATCCAATCCGTACATTCTGCAACCTCACTTTTATCCAACGCAGTGCTGACTGCATGATTCTGATTAAATCAAAAGTGGGGATGGCCACCACATCATTGCCACCAAAATGAATAATAAGAATCCAAGGTTTTTCCCACAACCTTGCAGCATCTTGCAATAATGCAATCAGATCAGCCCAACACAACTCCCTATGACCCAGCCACCGTATAACTGCCAGAGACTGGGGCAGTCCCAGCTGACTTCCTCCAGGAACTGCTCAAATGGCTGCCCTAAGCACAAATGAATATCCGACTACATACCAAATTAATTGACACAACTATTTTAACTAGACTGATGCAGAAGTCTGACATAAGATAAAAACCTCTGATACTGCCAACGGCCAAGAGCATGGATACATCAGCAGACCATCCGAGTTCAGCCGTGGTCATAGGTGCTCCAATTCTAAAAGAATGAGGGGTAATACAGGGTGGGTCTAAGCCTGCATGCTGCCCTGCCCAACCCACCCCTAAGTTGCCGTTCCATCCTCCTCTAAAACACTCAGCCCATGGGGATAACTTGGCCTGCAAAATTCAAAAGCCCCAACAACGTCTGCAACTCCTTCAGGGAGCATGAATGCACTGAGGCAGCCTTCCTAACCACCTCAAGCATGCAACCTACCTTATCAGCAGGCAGCCTGCACTGCATTATAGAAACACCAAAGGGTATTAGGGAGCACTAGAAACAGCTAAACCTAGTGAACCACCACAATAGTAGTGTACAGGACTTTGGGTAAGAAATCAAAGTTTAGAGATAAGAATAAATAAGGTGGAGATAAGTATCTAAGAATTAAAAAATAATAAATTTATCAGAGGTGTGTCATTTATACCCTAGAGGACTGTGCTATTTCCTTGAAACCAGGCACCAGGAGTGAGTGCTGGATTACAATATGGTGGCGAATGTGGGCATAGCACAAATATGGTCTGTGGGTATAAAAGTTTTCTGCAAGCTGCCTCTGCAGCTATAAACTGTTAAAAACAAAAGTGACACTGTGCCTTTAAGAAGAAGTTTAAAAAAAATGGAGGAGCTGGTGAAAGCTTTGGTGCAAGCTACTGCTGTACAGCAGGAGACAAATCGCTTGCTGACTGCACAAGTTAGCAGTATAATGGATGCGCAGTGAGAGAATAGAGCTACACTTGTTAAAGTATTGTAGAAAGTTCTACAGCCTTCTGTAGCTACCCCCACTGTGGATAGGGGGCGCTATATCCAAGCAAATTACTTTTTGCATAAGTTGTCAGAGACAAATGATACTGAGGCTTACCTCACAACTTTTGAGATGATTGCTGTGGGCAGGGCTACTCGCAGCATGCCTTAGTGGAGAAGCACAGAAAGCATATGAGGATCTGTCTCACAGCTAAGCTCAAGATTATAAGAAACCTAAAACTGAAATTCTAACACGCTTGGGAGTAACACCTGCAATTCGCGCACAAAGATTTAACATTTGGGTGTTTGAGATGGGAAAACCTACAAGACCCCAAATCTATGATCTGCTGAGACTTTTTCAGAAATGGCTACAGCAAGACATTTATTCAGCCAGAAAGGTCATAGAAATGGTTGTAATGGATTGTATTCTTAGAAGTCTGCCAACTGGACTTCGAAAATGGGTCAGTCAAGGGGATCCTAAAGACCAAGAAGAATTTATGAGCCTGGTTGAGAGATATTTGACTGCTAAGGAATTGCACAGTAATGATCATCAACCTAAATCAAAGCTGCTTAATAAAAAATCAGAATAATCACAGATGTCTGTACATAAGCAGGGACAATATGGCAATGGTGGAAAATGGCTACCTAGGGAACCATTATGGCTAAGAGGCCAACCTGATGAACAAATAAGGTGTTTTAAATGTCAAGATTTAGGACATATTGCATATTGTACACAGGGGAGGAGCTTATGCAATGTAATATGGGTGCAAGGGACAGACATAACAATGTTAACCTGTGCCAAAATGTCTTTTGTATCCATAGATATATGTACTAATCATTTAAGATCTGTGATTGTGGAGGGGAAGATTGTTAAAGCACTCCTTAATTCAGGGAGTGAGGTTACATTGGTAGAAAGTGTTTTGCTACAGCCTGAAAAATTAGATAAATATCAAATGCTTGAACATACACTCATGGGAACATACACTTATACCCTACAGCTGAGGTTGAAATTATCACAGATTTTGGTATGGTTAAGTGTCGCATAGGGGCAGTACCTGTATTACCCTATGATATGGTATTGGGGAGAGACTTTCCTCATTTTTGTTAAGTGTGGGAGAAACATTCAGTAGGTCATGGAATTAATCATTTAATCCTGGGAAGGTACAGGAGGTGGAGGGAATGGAAACCATTTTTCCATTCTCCAATATTGATTGGGAACCAGACACTGTACAGGAGGCACCTCTAGTGTGTCTGGGCAATGAGGTGGAAACCCCTCAGAGTAATGCTTTAAAAAGCATGTTACGTAAAGTGGTAGACAAGGATGGAAATAACTGGGATTGTTTGCCAACATACCTTATGTTTTCCGTTAGGAAAGTGCCCCAAGCTTCCACAGGGTTTTCACCATTTGAATTGTTATATGGTAGGCATCTCAGGGGTATACTTGATATTGCAAAAGAAATATGGGAGCGGGAAAATACACCTCACTGTAGTGTTATACAGCATGTAGCACAAATGCAAAAAAGGATGGAAGCTATAATGCCAATAGTAAGGGAAAATATGCAGAAAGCACAGAGAGCTCAGGAAGCCAGTAATAATAAGAATGCAAGGCTAAGGGTTTTCCATCCTGGAGATAGAGTTCTAGTTCTGGTCCCTACAGTTGAAAGTAAATTCCTGGCAAGTTGGCATGGGCCATATGAGATTATTGAACAGATTAATAACGTCAACTATAAAGTGAATCAACAAGGTATAAGGAACCCAGAACCGATCTATCATATAAATGTACTTAAACTGTGGGTAGACAGAGAAGTCTTAACGATAATAAAAGATACATTTACTTATGCAACAGTTGAGAAAAACCCTGAGGTATATATAGCAGATACACTAGCTCTCCATCAGAAGCAGGAAGTCAGAGAATTTGTGTCTAAAAACAGAGATGTATTATCTCCAATACCAGGAAGAACAGATGTGATCATGCACAATATAATTACAGAACCTGGGAAAAGAATTCATTTGAAGCCATCCCGAATACTTGAGACCAGGAGAGAGGCAGTTAGTATGGAGGTCAAAAAGATGCTTGAGTTGGGAGTAATAGAGGTTTCACAGAGGGAATGGAGCAACTCAATTGTTTTAGTGCCTAATCCAAATGGTGAAATAAGGTTTTGTAATGATTTTCACAAGTTGAATGACATTTCTAAATTTGACGGTTATCCTATGCCTTGAGTGGACGAGCTAATAGAGAGCTTGGGCAGCTTTAGGTATCTAAGCACAGTAGATCTGCCTAAAGGTTATTGGCAGGTCCCACTGACAGGCAGAGCAAAAGAGAAAATAGCCTTTTCTACACCCAAGGGCCTATTTCAATATAAAGTGTTGCCATTTGGTTTGCATGGTACCCCAGTCACCTTTCAGCATATGATGGATAAAATACTTAGGCCTCATAGAACATATGCAGCTGCCTATCTGGGCAATGTGGTAATTCACAGTGTGGACCGGGAAACATATCTTCCCCGTGTTAAGGCTGTTGTGGATGTGCTGCAGGGCTGACTACCAACCCTGAAAAATGTGCTCTAGGATTAGAAGAGGCAAAATACTTGGGTTACACAATAGGTCGGGGGCTCCTTAAACCACAACAGGGTAAAGTTGAGGCTATTTCAGGTTGGCCACGTCCTGTGAATGTTCTGTAATAGTGAAATGGAACCCTGAAGCAGAGCATGCATTTTGTGTATTAAAAGAGGCATTGTGCGCTGACCCAGTATTGATCGCTCCAGATTTCTCTAAAGAATTTGTAGTACAGACAGATGCATCTGATGTAGGCTTGGGAGAAGTACTTTCTCAAGTGCATGGGGGAGAAGAGCACCACGTTATGTACTTAAAGGAACAGTCAAGTCCAAAAAAACTTTCATGATTTAAATAGGAAATGTAATTTTAAACAACTTTCGAATTTACTTTTATCAGCAATTTTGCTTTGTTTTCTTGGTATTCTTAGTTGAAAGCTAAACCTAGGAGGTTCATATGCTAATTTCTTAGACCTTGAAGACTGCCTGTAATCTGAATGCATTTTGACCACTAGAGGGCATTAGTTCATGTGTTTCATATAAATAACCCTGGAGTGAGCACTGATTGGCTAAAATGCAAGTCTGTCAAAAGAACTGAAATAAGGGGGCAGTTTGCAGAGGCTTAGATACAAGGTAATCACAGAGATAAAAAGTGTATTTATATAACAGTGTTGGTTATGCAAAACTGGGGAATGGGTAATAAAGGGATTATCTTTCTTTTTAAACAACAAAAATTCTGGTGTTGACTGTCCTTTTAAGTAGAAAAATGAATTCCCATAAACATAGGTACCCTGTAGTAGAAAAAGAATGTTTAGCCATCAAATGGGCTTTGGAAACTTTGAGATATTACCTGCTTGGGAGAAAGTTTAAATTAATTACTGACCATGCTCAGTTAACATGGATGAGGCAAAACAAGGAGAAAAATGCCAGAGTGACCAGCTGGTTCCTTTGTCTTCAACCTTTTAATTATACTATAGAGCATAGGGCTGGTAAAGAACAAGGTAATGCAGATGGTCTTTCTCAAGTTCATTGTTTATGGTCTGAGGCTGCTCACCCCAATAGGTCTGAGCTGGGGGGGAAGAATGTGTGACAGAGAACAGAGAATTGTGAGTAACCAGGTTTATATTTTTCCTACTATGTTAAAATATGTATTTGATTTCTAAACCCCAGGGAAATGTATTGTGTAAAATGTGGCTAGGTATGAAGCTGCTGTATTTTTGGGTCCCTGGGGTGGAACATTGGGAAGAGGGTGGGCCAGTGTTCCACTCATCAGTTTACACATAGTTGAAGGTCAGGAATCCGGAAGGGATTTTTCCCCACCTGTGTTCAATCAAATGAGTGTAATTAAAGGGACAGTATACACTCATTTTCATATAACTGCATGTAATAGACACTACTATAAAGAATAAGATGCACAGATACTGATATAAAAATCCAGTATAAAACTGTTTAAAAACTTACTTAGCTCTCAGTTTAGCTCTGTTGAAAAGGTAGCTGGAAAGCCCACTACATGTGGGAAATAAGATCCCCCCCCCCCTCCTCCTTCTTTTGCATATGAAAAGACCCTTTACACAAACAGGAGCAAGCTGGAGTAGGTATACGTCAGTATTCTCCTAAAACTTTGGGGCTTGGTTAGGAGTCTGAAAATCAGAGCAATGTTTTTTAAAAATAAGTAAAACTATACGTTTAAAAAAAAACAAAAAAACTTTATGGGCTATATAAATAGATCATCTACAAAACATTTATGCAAAGAAAAATGAGTGTATAATGTCCCTTTAATTCTCCAGCTGCTAGGTGGAGAGAGAGAGCCTCCAGAGTGTTTTCTTGAAACCAGGCACCAGGAGTGGTGCTTGATTACAGTATATTACAGACATGTCTAATTTTCATTAATCAAATAATTTATGGGGAATATCTCTTTAAAGAAATTTTTTGTTGTTCAGACAGAACATACATTTTTTAAAACGTTTTCAAATTACTTCTATGATCAAATTTACTTAATTTCCATGCTATTCTTTGTTGAAGAGATACACAGGTAAGTTTCTGGAGCAGAAATAGTGCTGCCATCTAGTGCCTTGCAAATGCATAACATGCTTGCAAAACTGCTTCCCAATAGTGTTCAAGACACCACGTGTACTCTCCTAAGCTTACGTCTCTGCTTTTAAACAAAAGATACTGTGAGAACAAAGAAAATTTGATAATAGAAGTAAATAAGAAATTGCAAAGGGTCAAAATGACATAGGAAAGAATGCACTAGTAAGGAGGAAACAAGCAATTGCTCAGAGGAAAATACAAACAGGATAAAAGGTTCAAGAAAAAAAAAATGAACTGGACTGAAACAAGTAAATTGTGAGGGAGCAGTACGAACAAAAAATAAAGCTGTCAAGGTTCAAAGGCTGAATTCCATTTGTGTTTTTCAGTCCAACATCCTTTTTACAATCCAGGGAGACAAACTGTTAAAAATGAAACGTTTATAATTGTGATGAATTATGCCATAAAAAAAGCAAAAACAACAACACAAAAATTCCAACATACTTTAATTAGAACATTGTGTCTTTTTATATATATAATTTCTAATCTAAGGCATCATTTCCTACTGCACATGTGCAAACATTCACAAAGTATACATACTGTATATGAGTCTTGGATTGGCTGATGGCTGGCAAATTATAGAGGGGTGTGGAAATTGATGGAAATTTTTACATTTTTCAGAAAAAAAGGCTACTGCTCATTTGAAATTCAAAGTGCTACTACATTGTGTTTTTTTTATGCATTTGTTGTTTGTGTCATTCTAGAGTATTTAATGGTCCTTCAATGGTATCTGATGTCTATTTAAAATTGCGTTAAATTATCTTAAACTTTATTTTATAGGTGTACACGATTAAAGGGACAGTCTACAATAAATTGTATTTGTTTTAAGATATAGATAATCCCTTTATTACCCATTCCCCAGTTTTGCACAACCAACACAGTTATATTAATATACTTTTTACCTCTGTGATTACCTTGTATCTAAGCCTCTTCTGACAGCCCCCGATCAAATTACATTTTATTTATCTATTGGCTTGAATTTTAGCCAATTAGTGCGGTGTTGTGTTGACTCAAATAATTCCATGGGTGTGAACACAATCTTATCTATATGGCCCACATGAACTAGCAGTCCCCTGTTGTGCAGAGCTAGTAAAAAAGCATGTGATAAGAGGCTGTCTGTAGTGGCTTACAAACTGGCAGAAATTTAGAGGTTTAATGTTGTAAAGTATATTAATATAACAATGTTGGTTGTGCAAAGTTGGGGTATGTGTAGTAATAACATTATCTATCATTTTTTTAAACAATAACAATTTTAGTGTAGACTGTCCCTTTAACTAAAGGTATTCTTTATAAAGTGATAGGTGAAAACAAAAATGTAAGAATATATTCCTTAGCAAAATGAAGATATTGCAGTTATAAAGCAATCCCGTGCTTCACTGTAGCTCTATTCCACCGTTCTCATGCTGTCAGATATGACATTAAAACTATTGCAGCGAAAGGGGTAAGTCACGCAGCGATGGACAGCAAATGTAAATATATATGTAATATATGCTAATGTACGTTGGTATTACAAGTTGACAGCAATGCGAACGTGATTTGCTGGGAAGCATTATGCTCACAAGCTTTCATAGTCTCCAATGGGAGCCTCATTCTGATGCTGTCATACACGGCACAGAACCAAGTCGTGCAGCGCTGACAGCAAATTGTAAATACTGTATTATATATGTATACAGGGAGTGCAGAATTATTAGGCAAGTTGTATTTTTGAGAATTAATTTTATTATTGAACAACAACCATGTTCTCAATGAACCCAAAAAACTAATTAATATCAAAGCTGAATAGTTTTGGAAGTAGTTTTTAGTTTGTTTTTAGTTATAGCTATTTTAGGGGGATATCTGTGTGTGCAGGTGACTATTACTGTGCATAATTATTAGGCAACTTAACAAAAAACAAATATATACCCATTTCAATTATTTATTTTTACCAGTGAAACCAATATAACATCTCAACATTCACAAATATACATTTCTGACATTCAAAAACAAAACAAAAACAAATCAGTGACCAATATAGCCACCTTTCTTTGCAAGGACACTCAAAAGCCTGCCATCCATGGATTCTGTCAGTGTTTTGATCTGTTCACCATCAACATTGCGTGCAGCAGCAACCACAGCCTCCCAGACACTGTTCAGAGAGGTGTACTGTTTTCCCTCCTTGTAAATCTCACATTTGATGATGGACCACAGGTTCTCAATGGGGTTCAGATCAGGTGAACAAGGAGGCCATGTCATTAGATTTTCTTCTTTTATACCCTTTCTTGCCAGCCACGCTGTGGAGTACTTGGACGCGTGTGATGGAGCATTGTCCTGCATGAAAATCATGTTTTTCTTGAAGGATGCAGACTTCTTCCTGTACCACTGCTTGAAGAAGGTGTCTTCCAGAAACTGGCTGTAGGACTGGGAGTTGAGCTTGACTCCATCCTCAACCCGGAAAGGCCCCACAAGCTCATCTTTGATGATACCAGCCCAAACCAGTACTCCACCTCCACCTTGCTGGCGTCTGAGTCGGACTGGAGCTCTCTGCCCTTTACCAATCCAGCCACGGGCCCATCCATCTGGCCCATCAAGACTCACTCTCATTTCATCAGTCCATAAAACCTTAGAAAAATCAGTCTTGAGATATTTCTTGGCCCAGTCTTGACGTTTCAGCTTGTGTGTCTTGTTCAGTGGTGGTCGTCTTTCAGCCTTTCTTACCTTGGCCATGTCTCTGAGTATTGCACACCTTGTGCTTTTGGGCACTCCAGTGATGTTGCAGCTCTGAAATATGGCCAAACTGGTGGCAAGTGGCATCTTGGCAGCTGCACGCTTGACTTTTCTCAGTTCATGGGCAGTTATTTTGCGCCTTGGTTTTTCCACACGCTTCTTGCGACCCTGTTGACTATTTTGAATGAAACGCTTGATTGTTCGATGATCACGCTTCAGAAGCTTTGCAATTTTAAGAGTGCTGCATCCCTCTGCAAGATATCTCACTATTTTTGACTTTTCTGAGCCTGTCAAGTCCTTCTTTTGACCCATTTTGCCAAAGGAAAGGAAGTTGCCTAATAATTATGCACACCTGATATAGGGTGTTGATGTCATTAGACCACACCCCTTCTCATTACAGAGATGCACATCACCTAATATGCTTAATTGGTAGTAAGCTTTCGAGCCTATACAGCTTGGAGTAAGACAACATGCATAAAGAGGATGATGTGGTCAAAATACTCATTTGCCTAATAATTCTGCACACAGTGTATATACATATATATTTATGTATATACATACATAAATATATATATGTATATAAGCATATACATATATATTTACAGGAAACACACAGTTCCCATAGACCGCAATCCGTTTTATTTTCTAACACCCCACCTTTACCCCCAAAATACTGCCTAGTGCAGTTACTTTATTGAAAAAATAAAGTACACTACACTTTATTTTGGGGCACATTTATAAAATTAACAGCAGATCTGATCTCTGGTGAATTTTATAAGCGCTAATTCCTACTGAGATCTTGCGGTAGCAATAACCAGCCACTTGTAATTTCCAGGTGAGTGATAAATTAGCTCTCCACTTGTAATCTAGCCCATTGTTTTGATTTACTATTTTTACATAGAGAATTGATATCTTTTTCTTAAAGTATTCATATCTGTTTTTCATCTTTCCACTTTTTGTCTTAGAAACATCAATGTACATTTAAAAGTAATGATTTTTTTAATTTTATTAAACTAGTTTACTTCTTTCATTGATTTTGGTAATAACATATAATGTAGTCTAAAGGGTATCCAAGAAGTAGTGCGCACTGGCACTCAACAAAATAAAGTTCACAGACAAATAAAATTCTTCAAAATGTATTATCCAAGTTTAAGAACATAAGAGGTAAAGCGCCTTCTAAAAACAAACACAGGTAAGTGCGGTCTAGATCTGATGCAGACGCGTTTCGTGCGCATGCACACTTGGTCACTGCATACCGGTAATTAGACCACACACACTTTTATATCTAAATTTAAAGATACATATACAACAATTTTATAAATACTTTGTACCGGGGTTGCGGCTCATTTCATAAGATCCTAAACATGTATTGAACATTGTTAAAATCTTCCTGTAAATATTTTAAATATAGAAATTAATCCAAATACATATTATAAATAAATGTTAATACACAATGTCAATGTGATAAAACACAAAAAATAGCTACATTGTTTCCAGAAATTACAGTGTTTTACAATAGATTCTTATAATTCCTTTCATTTCAGACTCACATTTTACAATACAGTGTCTACATTCAAGAATAAGTAAGCATGAAAAACCATATAGATTTTTCTTGAAAAAAAAATAATAAATAAATATTATTAAATATAGATCTATTGAAGAAACACTATTGTCGGTACATATGTTACAAGGCAACTTTATATAAATAGATCTAGATCCCTCCTCATATTAATCCCTAAAGGACTTAAAGTTTTTAGGGAAAAAATCCAATAGACCTCTCTTTTATTTAATTTGCTCTCGCTGTTTCGCCCTCTCTTCCATATAGGAATATGATCAATCCCTTGTAGAGTTAATAAGGATGTATCAGAATTATGCAATCATTTGAAGTGTCTGGAGACAGGAGTGTCTGATTTAGGGTCTTCTATAGACCTAAGATGTTCCAGAAATCTGTCCTTTATGGCCCTTTTAGTTTTTCCTACTTACAGTTTTTGACATAGTTGGCAAGTTAATAAGTAAACCACATGGGTAGTAGAGCAATTAATGAAATATTTGGTGTTGTGCTCATTTTATTATTATTTTTATTATTATTATTATTATTATTATAATTTATTTGTATAGCGCCGCCAAATTCTGTAGTGCTGGGTACAATGATAGGGGTATACAATGACAAAGATTTGTGATAAAATACAAAACATAACAAAACTAAACAAATCTAGCACAGGAGGAAGAGGGCCCTGCTCTGGAGAGCTCACAGTCTATAGGTTTAGGTTGCAGAGACATAAGGTTGGGGTAGCTTGTTACATCAGTTGTATTTGCAGCAGTGAGTCAGGCAGTTCATGTACATGTATTAGTTTGGTTTGGATGCGGGATGGAGGAGAGATGGTAAGCCTCTCTGAGTAGGTGGGTTTTCAAGGATCATCTGAAGCTATACAAGGTTGGAGACAGTCTAATGGAGCGGGGTAGAGAGTTCCAGAGGACATGAGCAGCACGTGCAAAGTCTTGGAGGCGGGAGTGGGATGTAGAGATAACAGGAGTGTAGAGACGTAGGTCAGAGGTTGATCGAAGAGGATGGGATGGGGAATATTTCACGATGAGAGAGGAAATATAGTTGGGAGTTAGACTGTTGAGTGCTTTGTAGGTTAGGGCTAATACTTTAAATTGTATTCTGGAGTGTACGGCGAGCCAGTGTAGAGACTGGCAGAGTGGAGCAGCTGATGTAGATCGTCTTTGAGTTTAGCAGAAGCATTCATAATACAGGGAGTGCAGAATTATTAGGCAAGTTGTATTTTTGAGGATTAATTTTATTATTGAACAACAACCATGTTCTCAATGAACCCAAAAAACTAATTAATATCAAAGCTGAATAGTTTTGGAAGTAGTTTGTTAGTTTGTTTTTAGTTATAGCTATTTTAGGGGGATATCTGTGTGTGCAGGTGACTATTACTGTGCATAATTATTAGGCAACTTAACAAAAAACAAATATATACCCATTTCAATTATTTATTTTTACCAGTGAAACCAATATAACATCTCAACATTCACAAATATACATTTCTGACATTCAAAAACAAAACAAAAACAAATCAGTGACCAATATAGCCACCTTTCTTTGCAAGGACACTCAAAAGCCTGCCATCCATGGATTCTGTCAGTGTTTTGATCTGTTCACCATCAACATTGCGTGCAGCAGCAACCACAGCCTCCCAGACACTGTTCAGAGAGGTGTACTGTTTTCCCTCCTTGTAAATCTCACATTTGATGATGGACCACAGGTTCTCAATGGGGTTCAGATCAGGTGAACAAGGAGGCCATGTCATTAGATTTTCTTCTTTTATACCCTTTCTTGCCAGCCACGCTGTGGAGTACTTGGACGCGTGTGATGGAGCATTGTCCTGCATGAAAATCATGTTTTTCTTGAAGGATGCAGACTTCTTCCTGTACCACTGCTTGAAGAAGGTGTCTTCCAGAAACTGGCAGTAGGACTGGGAGTTGAGCTTGACTCCACCCTCAACCCGAAAAGGCCCCACAAGCTCATCTTTGATGATACCAGCCCAAACCAGTACTCCACCTCCACCTTGCTGGCGTCTGAGTCGGACTAGAGCTCTCTGCCCTTTACCAATCCAGCCACGGGCCCATCCATCTGGCCCATCAAGACTCACTCTCATTTCATCAGTCCATAAAACCTTAGAAAAATCAGTCTTGAGATATTTCTTGGCCCAGTCTTGACGTTTCAGCTTGTGTGTCTTGTTCAGTGGTGGTCGTCTTTCAGCCTTTCTTACCTTGGCCATGTCTCTGAGTATTGCACACCTTGTGCTTTTGGGCACTCCAGTGATGTTGCAGCTCTGAAATATGGCCAAACTGGTGGCAAGTGGCATCTTGGCAGCTGCACGCTTGACTTTTCTCAGTTCATGGGCAGTTATTTTGCGCCTTGGTTTCTCTTGTAAGGTGTATCCAGTCCACGGATCATCCATTACTTATGGGATATTCTCATTCCCAACAGCAAGTTGCAAGAGGACACCCACAGCAGAGCTGTAATATAGCTCCTCCCCTAACTGTCATACCCAGTCATTCTCTTGCAACTCTCAACAAGCAAGGACGTTGAAGGAGAGAGTGGTTAAATATAGCTAGTTTATTTTCTTCAATCAAAAGTTTGTTATTTTTAAATAGTACCGGAGTTGTGCTATTTTATCTCAGGCAGTAAATAGAAGAAGAATCTGCCTGAGGTTTCTATGATCTTAGCAGGTTGTAACTAAGATCCATTGCTATTCTCACATATGTCTGAGGGGATTACACAGATGAGGTAACTTCAGCGAGAGAATGGCGTGCAGTTTATTCTGCTATCAGGTATGTGCAGTTTTATTTTTTTCTAGAGATGGAAAACACTAGAAAATGCTGCTGATACCGGATTAATGTAAGTTAAGCCTGAATACAGTGATTTAATAACGACTGGTATCATGCTTACTCCCAGGGCTAATACCCTTATGATATTTACAATATAAAACGTTTGCTGGCATGTTTAATCGTTTTTATATATGCTTTGGTGATAAAACTTTATTGGGGCCTAGTTTTTTCCACATGGCTGGCTTAAATTTTGACTAGAAACAATTTCCACTGTTGTAGTATAAAAGTTACAGTTGGTGCAGTTAAAATTACAAACTGTGACATCCAGCTTCCCTCAAAGGCCCTCTGAATGCTATAGGACATCTCTAAAGGGCCCAAAGGCTTTCCAAAGTCGTTTATTGGGGAAGGTAGGGCCACAGCTTGCTGTGGCAGTTGGTTGTGACTGTTAAAAAACATTTATTTCGTTTTTTTGATCCGTTTTTTTGAACTAAGGGGTTAATCATCCATTTGCAAGTGGGTGCAATGCTCTGTTAGCCTATTATACACACTGTAAAAATTTCGTTTGATTTACTGCATTTTTTCACTGTTTTTCAAATTCTGACAAAATTTGTTTCTCTTAAAGGCACAGTACCGTTTTTTATATTTGCTTGTTAACTTGATTTAAAGTGTTTTCCAAGCTTGCTAGTCTCATTGCTATTCTGTATAAACATGTCTGACATAGAAGAAACTCCTTGTTTATTATGTTTAAAAGCCATGGTGGAACCCCCTCTTAGAATGTGTACCAAATGTACTGATTTCATTTTATGCAATAAAGATAATTTTCTGTCTTTAAAAAATGTATCACCAGAGGAATCTGACGAGGGGGAAGTTATGCCGACTATCTTTCCCCACGTGTCAGACCCTTTGACTCCCGCTTAAGGGACTCACGTTCAAATGGTGCCAAGTACATCTAGGGCGCCCATAGCGTTTACTTTACAAGACATGGCGGATAATACACTGTCAGCGATATTAGCCAGACTACCTGAACTTAGAGGTAAGCGAGATAGCTCTGGGGTGAGACAAAATGCAGAGCATACTGACGCTTTAAGAACCATGTCTGATACTGCCTCACAATATGCAGAAGCTGAGGAAAGAGAGCTTCAGTCAGTGGGTGATGTTAATGACTCAGGAAAGATACCTGATTCTAATATTTCTACATTTAAATTTAAGCTTGAACACCTCCGCGTGTTGCTTAGGGAGGTTTTAGCTGCTCTGAATGACTGTGATACCATTGCAGTGCCAGAGAAATTGTGTAGACTGGATAAATACTTTGCAGTGCCGGTGTGTACTGATGTTTTTCCAAATACCTAAAAGGTTTACAGAAATTATTAATAAGGAATGGGATAGACCAGGTGTGCCGTTCTCTTCCCCTCCTATTTTTAGAAAAATGTTTCCAATAGACGCCACCACACGGGACTTATGGCAGACAGTCCCTAAGGTGGAGGGAGCAGTTTCTACTCTAGTAAAGCGTACTACTATCCCTGTTGAGGACAGTTGTGCTTTTTTTTTTAGATCTAATGGATAAAAAATTAGAGGTTACCTTAAGAAAATATTTATTCAACAAGGTTTTATCCTACAGCCCCTTGCATGCATTGCCCCTGTCACTGCTGCTGCGGCGTACTGGTTTGAGTCTCTGGAAGAGGCTTTACAGGTAGCGACTCCATTGGATGACATACTTGGCAAACTTAGAGCACTTAAGCTAGCCAATTCTTTTAGTCTGATGCCATTGTTCATTTGACTAAACTAACGGCTAAGAATTCTGGTTTTTGCTATACAGGCGCACAGAGCGCTATGGCTTAGATCATGGTCAGCTGACGTGACTTCAAAATCTAAGCTACTTAACACTCCCTTCAAGGGGCAGACCCTATTCGGGCCTGGTTGAAGGAGATTATTGCTGATATCACTGGAGGAAAAGGTCATGCCCTTCCTCAGGACAGGTCCAAATCTAGGGCCAAACAGTCTAATTTTCGTGCCTTTCAAAGCTTCAAGGCAAGTGCGGCATCAACTTCCTCTAATAATAAACAAGCGGGAACTTTTGCTCAATCCAAGACCAAACCTGACATGGAAAAAAGGTAAGCAGGTAAAAAAGCCTGCTGCTGCCTCTTAGACAGCATAAAGGAACGGCCCACTATCCGGGAACGGATCTAGTAGGGGGCAGACTTTCACTCTTTGCCCAGGCGTGGGCAAGAGATGTTCAGGATCCCTGGGTGTTGGAAATTATATCCCAGGGATATCTTCTGGACTTCAAAGCTTCCCCCCCAAAAGGGAGATTTCACCTTTCACAATTATCTGCACACCAGATAAAGAGAGAGGCATTCTTACACTGTGTACGAGTCCTCCTAGTTATGGGAGTGATCCATCCAGTTCCAAAGGAGGAACAGGGACAGGGTTTTTACTCAAATCTGTTTGTGGTTCCCAAAAAAGAGGGAACCTTCAGACCAATTTTGGATCTAAAGATCTTAAACAAATTCCTCAAAGTTCCGTCGTTCAAGATGGAAACTATTCCCATCCTACCACTGATCCAGGAGGGTCAATATATGACTACAGTGGATCTAAAGGATGCTTATCTTCACATTCCGATACACAAAGATCATCATCGGTTTCTCAGGTTTGCCTTTTAAGACAGGCATTACCAGTTGTAGCTCTTCCCTTGGGATTAGCTACAGCCCCAAGAATCTTTACAAAGGTTCTAGGGTCACTTATGGCGGTCGTAAGGCCGCGGGGCATAGCAGTAGCCCCTTATTTAGACGACATCCTGATACAGGCGTCAAACTTCCAAATTGTCTCATACGGACGTAGTACTGGCATTTCTGTGGTCGCATGGGTGGAAAGTGAACGAGGAAAAGAGTTCTCTATCTCCACTCACAAGAGTTTCCTTTCTAGGGACTCTGATAGATTCTGTAGAAATGAAAAATTCACCTGACGGAGTCCAGGTTATCAAAGCTTCTAAATTCCTGCCGGGTTCTTCATTCCATTCCGCGCCCTTCGGTGGTTCAGTGTATGAAAGTAATCGGCTTAATGGTAGCGGCAATGGACATAGTGCCGTTTGCACGCTTACATCTCAGACTGCTGCAACTATGCATGCTCAGTCAGTGGAGCGGGGATTACACAGACTGAATCTGGACCAAGAGACCAGGGATTCTCTTCTCTGGTGGCTATCTCGGGTCCATCTGTCCAAAGGTATGACCTTTCACAGGCCAGATTGGACAATTGTTACGACAGATGCCAGCCTTCTAGGTTGGGGTGCAGTCTGGAACTCCCTGAAGGCTCAGGGATCGTGGACTCAGGAGGAGTCTCTCCTTCCATTAAATATTCTGGAACTAAGAGCGATATTCAAGGCTCTTCAGGCTTGGCCTCAGTTAGCAACTCTGAGGTACATCAGATTTCAGTCGGACAACATCACGACTGTAGCTTACATCAACCATCAAGGGGGAACGAGAAGTTCCCTAGAGATGTTAGAAGTTTAAAAAATAATTAACTGGGCAGAGATTCACTCTTGCCACCTATCAGCTATCCATATCCCAGGTGTAGAGCACTGGGAGGCGGATTTTCTAAGTCGTCAGACTTTTCATCCGGGAGAGTGGGAACTCCATCCGGAGGCATTTGCACAACTGATTCATCGTTGGGGCAAACCAGAACTGGATCTCATGGCGTCTCGCCAGAACGCCAAGCTTCCGTGTTACGGATCCAGGTCCAGGGATCCCAAGGCGACACTGATAGATGCTCTAGCAGCGCCCTGGTCTTTCAACCTGGCTTATGTGTTTCCACCGTTTCCTCTGCACCCTCGACTGATTGCCAAGATCAAGCAGGAGAGAGCATCGGTGATTCTGAAAGCACCTGCGTGGCCACGCAGGACCTGGTATGCAGATCTAGTGGACATGTCATCCTTTCCACCATGGTCTCTGCCTCTGAAACAGGACCTTCTACTTCAGGGTCCTTTCAACCATCCAAATCTAATTTCTCTGAGGCTGACTGCCTGGAGATTGAACGCTTGATTTTATTAAAGCGTGGCTTCTCAGAGTCAGTTATTGATACCTTAAGACAGGCACGAAAGCCTGTCACCAGGAAAATTTACCAAAAGGTATGGCGTAGATATCTTTATTGGTGTGAATCCAAGGGTTACTCATGGAGTAAGGTCAGGATTGCTAGGATATTATCTTTTCTCCAAGAAGGTTTGGAAAAAGGATTGTCAGCTAGTTAAGCATCTGGCAGATGTTCCAGACGTTCAGGCATTTTGTCAGGCTTTAGTTAGAATCAAGCCTGTGTTTAAACCTGTTGCTCCACGATGGAGCTTAAACTTGGTTCTTAAGGTTCTTCAAGGAGTTCCGTTCTTCATTCCGTTCCTCTTCATTCCATAGATATCAAGCTTTTATCTTGGAAAGTTCTTTTTTTGGTAGCTATTTCCTCGGCTCGTAGAGTCTCTGAGCTATCTGCCTTACAATGTGATTCTCCTTATCTGATTTTTCATACGGATAAGGCAGTCTGTGTACCAAACCTGGGTTCTTACCTAAGGTGGTATCTAACAAGAATATCAATCAAGAGATTGTTGTTCCATCCTTGTGTTACACAATTTGGACGTGGTCCGTGCTTTAAAGTTTTACTTACAAGCTACTAAAGATTTTCGTCAAACATCTGCTTTGTTTGTTGTCTACTCTGGACAGAGGAGAGGTCAAAAGGCTTCGGCAACCTCTTTTTCTTTTTGACTAAGAAGCTTAATTCGCTTAGCCTATGAGACTGCTGGACAGCAACCTCCTGAAAGGATTACAGCTCATTCCACTAGAGCTGTGGCTTCCATTTGGGCCTTTAAAAATGAGGCTTCTTTTGATCAGATTTGCAAGGCGACGACTTGGTCTTCGCTTCATATTTTTTCAAAATTTTACAAATTTGATACTTTTGCTTCTTCGGAGGCTATATTTGGGAGAAAGGTTTTACGGGCAGTGGTTCCTTCAGGGATCGTGGACTCAGGAGGAGTCTCTCCTTCCATTAAATATTCTGGAACTAAGAGCGATATTCAAGGCTCTTCAGGCTTGGCCTCAGTTAGCAACTCTGAGGTACATCAGATTTCAGCCGGACAACATCACGACTGTAGCTTACATCAACCATCAAGGGGGAACGAGAAGTTCCCTAGAGATGTTAGAAGTTTAAAAAATAATTAGCTGGGCAGAGATTCACTCTTGCCACCTATCAGCTATCCATATCCCAGGTGTAGAGCACTGGGAGGCGGATTTTCTAAGTCGTCAGACTTTTCATCCGGGAGAGTGGGAACTCCATCCGGAGGCATTTGCACAACTGATTCATCGTTGGGGCAAACCAGAACTGGATCTCATGGCGTCTCGCCAGAACGCCAAGCTTCCGTGTTACGGATCCAGGTCCAGGGATCCCAAGGCGACACTGATAGATGCTCTAGCAGCGCCCTGGTCTTTCAACCTGGCTTATGTGTTTCCACCGTTTCCTCTGCACCCTCGACTGATTGCCAAGATCAAGCAGGAGAGAGCATCGGTGATTCTGAAAGCACCTGCGTGGCCACGCAGGACCTGGTATGCAGATCTAGTGGACATGTCATCCTTTCCACCATGGTCTCTGCCTCTGAAACAGGACCTTCTACTTCAGGGTCCTTTCAACCATCCAAATCTAATTTCTCTGAGGCTGACTGCCTGGAGATTGAACGCTTGATTTTATTAAAGCGTGGCTTCTCAGAGTCAGTTATTGATACCTTAAGACAGGCACGAAAGCCTGTCACCAGGAAAATTTACCAAAAGGTATGGCGTAGATATCTTTATTGGTGTGAATCCAAGGGTTACTCATGGAGTAAGGTCAGGATTGCTAGGATATTATCTTTTCTCCAAGAAGGTTAGGAAAAAGGATTGTCAGCTAGTTAAGCATCTGGCAGATGTTCCAGACGTTCAGGCATTTTGTCAGGCTTTAGTTAGAATCAAGCCTGTGTTTAAACCTGTTGCTCCACGATGGAGCTTAAACTTGGTTCTTAAGGTTCTTCAAGGAGTTCCGTTCTTCATTCCATTCCTCTTCATTCCATAGATATCAAGCTTTTATCTTGGAAAGTTCTTTTTTTGGTAGCTATTTCCTCGGCTCGTAGAGTCTCTGAGCTATCTGCCTTACAATGTGATTCTCCTTATCTGATTTTTCATACGGATAAGGCAGTCTGCGTACCAAACCTGGGTTCTTACCTAAGGTGGTATCTAACAAGAATATCAATCAAGAGATTGTTGTTCCATCCTTGTGTTACACAATTTGGACGTGGTCCGTGCTTTAAAGTTTTACTTACAAGCTACTAAAGATTTTCGTCAAACATCTGCTTTGTTTGTTGTCTACTCTGGACAGAGGAGAGGTCAAAAGGCTTCGGCAACCTCTTTTTCTTTTTGACTAAGAAGCTTAATTCGCTTAGCCTATGAGACTGCTGGACAGCAACCTCCTGAAAGGATTACAGCTCATTCCACTAGAGCTGTGGCTTCCATTTGGGCCTTTAAAAATGAGGCTTCTTTTGATCAGATTTGCAAGGCGACGACTTGGTCTTCGCTTCATATTTTTTAAAAATTTTACAAATTTGATACTTTTGCTTCTTCGGAGGCTATATTTGGGAGAAAGGTTTTACGGGCAGTGGTTCCTTCCATTTAAGTTCCTGCCTTGTCCCTCCCTTCATCCGTGTACTTTAGCTTTGGTATTGGTATCCCATAAGTAATGGATGATCCGTGGACTGGATACACCTTACAAGAGAAAACACAATTTATGCTTACCTGATAAATTTATTTCTCTTGTGGTGTATCCAGTCCACGGCCCGCCCTGTCATTTTAAGGCAGGTATTTTTTAAATTTAAACTACAGTAACCACTGCACCCTATGGTTTCTCCTTTCTCGGCTTGTTTTCGGTCGAATGACTGGCTATGACAGTTAGGGGAGGAGCTATATTACAGCTCTGCTGTGGGTGTCCTCTTGCAACTTCCTGTTGGGAATGAGAATATCCCATAAGTAATGGATGATCCGTGGACTGGATACACCACAAGAGAAATAAATTTATCAGGTAAGCATAAATTGTGTTTTTTCCACACGCTTCTTGCGACCCTGTTGACTATTTTGAATGAAACGCTTGATTGTTCGATGATCATGCTTCAGAAGCTTTGCAATTTTAAGAGTGCTGCATCCCTCTGCAAGATATCTCACTATTTTTGACTTTTCTGAGCCTGTCAAGTCCTTCTTTTGACCCATTTTGCCAAAGGAAAGGAAGTTGCCTAATAATTATGCAAACCTGATATAGGGTGTTGATGTCATTAGACCACACCCCTTCTCATTACAGAGATGCACATCACCTAATATGCTTAATTGGTAGTAGGCTTTCGAGCCTATACAGCTTGGAGTAAGACAACATGCATAAAGAGGATGATGTGGTCAAAATACTCATTTGCCTAATAATTCTGCACTCCCTGTAGATTGGAGGGAGGAGAGGCGGTGTTTTGGAAGGCCATTTAGGAGTAGATTGCAATAATTAATGCGTGACAGGATGAGGGAATGAATAAGTATTTTTGTAGTTTTTTGAGTAAGGAAGGGACGAATTCTGGAAATGTTGCGTAGGTGTGAACGGCAGGATTTGGTAAGCGTTTGTATATGTGGGTTGAATGTAAGTTCTGAGTCTAGTGTGACCCCAAGGCAGCGGATCTGGGGTGAGGTGTTGAGAATAGAGTCTCCAACCATCAGAGAAATGTCAGGTGTTGGATGTCTCGAAGAGGGGGGATAAGAAGCAGCTCAGTTTTGGACAGATTGAGTTGGAGGTAGTGTGAAGACATCCAAGAGAAAATTGCAGAGAGGCAGTCAGAAATCTGGTTGAGTAAAGAGGGAGAGATATCAGGAGAGGAAAGATAGATTTGTTCTGTTATACTGGATTTAAATGACTTTCCTTCATTTACATGGTTGCACATTTTACATGCATTTTTTCTGCATTTGAAAAAACACTTTCTGCCTTTAAGCCATATGGTTCTAATATTGTTAGATAGCTCTGAGGGAGACAGATAATTTGCTAAAGTTTAAGCCTTCTTGGGGACAAAGTCAAAACCATCTTGTGTTATTTGTTTAATCGCTGTGTCTGAGTGTAAAATGGGAATAGTTTCCTTTAAAGGACATGAAACCCAAATTTTTTCTTTCATGATTCAGATAGAGAATACAATTTATAACAACTTTCTAATTTACTTCTATTATCTAATTTGTTTCATTCTTTTGGTATCATTTGTTTAAGTTGCAGCAATGCACTAATGGTTTCTAATTGAACTCATGGGTAAGCCAATCACAATCAATCACAATCAATATATATATATGCAGCTACCAATCAACAGCTAGAACCTAAGTTCTCTGTTGCTCCTGAGCTTTGCTAGATAAAGCATTCAGCAAAGGATAACAAGAGAAGGAAGCAAACTAAATAATAGAAGTAAACTGGAAAGTTGTTTTAAATTGTATTCTCTATCTGAATCATGAATGAAAAAATTTGGGTTTCATGTCCCTTTAATTATATTACAAATTGCTTTGAATTCTGTACTGAAAGTAGTAATTCATTTTTTTTGTAATAATTTTTTATTGAGGTGCACAAGGAAAGGAAAGTACAAATGGTGTAAATCATCAATGAACAATAAATCAAGTTACAGAGCCTGTGTAATAACAATATGCAGAATTACACAAAGTACGGGCACAATAAGTTCTGCAAGTATCACAATAATATCCTGCAGCTATATATATATAAATCACAAATACAGTATATCTTGCAGAGACAATTCAGAGATACAAAAACTAAACGCAATATATGAACTGCAACCTAAAGATATGCAAAACAAAATAAAAAAGAACGGCCTAAAACCTAATTTTTTCCTTATTTATAAAGGATTCATTTTTTATATCAAATAACCCCCTAAAAAAATTGTTTTAAATAAAAGCGGAACACACCCCAACTAAAAATTAGCAGCCTCTCTTGAACCACAGATATTAAGCATCAATAAGGGGTAAATATTAGGGTGTATAGCCGTAGGGCCCCTCTGAGACCCAGCACATCAATACAATTCTATATATAGAAAATATTAAAATTGCAAAGATAAATATTCCCCATGTATATATAATGTTAAGACCAAATATATTCCCAAATAGTAGGTATCGGCCCCTCTATAAAAAAGAAATTATGGGATGGGAATATTTTTAAGACCACTCTAGGATTATGGTATTGTGATGTAGCGTTTATGGGGACATTTATACTATATATAGTCTAGGAGAAGCAAAATAACAAAATATTAAATTATCCACTTAGGACACTAAAAAAGATCAGTGCTAACTAAAGGACCATAACGGTCTAGTAGCGGTGTCTAAGAAATTATAAAGTGTGAGCTCATACCTAGGGTATAAGCTTAAGGTTGGGCAGAGGCTACCTAACTCTGCCAAATAGTACGGAGGGTAACAATCACCCCTAACCGTAACAAATCAAAGTATGGGGGGGGGTATAGTCCTTATAGGGCCACTCTTTTGGTCATGCAGATATGGTATTATGTAGCGTATAACAAAATATAAAATAGTGACACTACCATAATATGGGGTTAAATAATGAAGCCAATCTTGAGCCCTTGCACGATAGTCTCAACCAAGTAGATAAAAGTATTTGACTTTTGATAAATGTTCTGAAACAATGAATTACACCTTATTAAAACTTTATAAATAATATTTGTACTTCCTGAGCAACTCAGCCATCAGTATATTGTCTTATCTATGTATTAGAGAACATAGTACACAGTTATTGTGGCCTATTGTTCTGGTGCTAAAAGTAAAATTGAATGCCATGTAAATCAGCACAGAGTTGTACTGACAGCAATGCTTATTCAATAGCCATTTTAGAAAAGGGCTAAGAGATAAAACTAACATTACTCCCGTATGTATGAATGGTATAGGGCTATTCAGGAGTTTACCAGATGACCTCACATTAATAGTGCCACTACAATGCAGAGTACAATGAACAGATCTATGGCATGTTACCAAAATGGCGACCATAATTTGTACCCAAAATCTTAAGAGTCTGGGTCAACCAAGTCACAAAGAGCACTGATGTATGCTAAACCTATGAAAGGATTATACTACTTTACCATCCCTAACAGCTAAAGCAGTAATGCACATAAGTATATGACTGCACCCTAAGATTTTTTATAAAACACAAAGAGTGTCATATTGGATTACTAAACAGCTGCCCATCGTCCCAGAAAATCAAAGGCTTGCAGCCCATATTCCAACTAAATCTATATGTCCCATTAAACAGTTTTTCATGCCCAGAGGTCATCATCCATGTATATATCTTAATAGGGCAGATATCCGTTTATATGTAGGTCAAGCTGCATGAACAAATGTCCCAACGACAAACTGCTGGAACATATACATAAGGTTAGTCCATATTTATTCTATACCTGCCCTGCAGGGAGGCATCAAAAAGCAAAAAAGTCATGTTGGGAGACCATCTGAGATTTTGCACTTGGGGGTCCCAGACAGTGAAACAGCAAAAAAAACTGTTCTTGTAGTTTCTGCAGAGTTAGGGCAACTACAGAGGCAAAGAAGGCCTTCTACAAAACAATTAACCCTGTTAGTTTGGTGGCACTTCTCCTGATCTATGTTGCTGGGGCCTTCAGTAAAACCTTTATTGAGAGACCTCATCTTCTGCTCAGGAGAGCCGACCGCACCCCTCCAGACAGTCAGCGAAGGGCCATCCCAGATCTTGTCCCCACAATTATTTATTCGGCAGGAGATCTTGTGCACTGCACAGGACTATAGATTGCATAGAGGCCTTGATGGGGCTGTGATCCTTCAAAGAAAGCTCCAGAGGTACAGAAACCCATGTCTCCGAGATTGAGGGAGAAAGATCAGCACTAGGTAAGCTTCGTTCCAGCGCACCATTGTCTCCTGCAGTAAGGCACTCTGTAGAGTTAGATCGCTGTGAAGGGGGCAGCCACAACTCTGTCTGTGGCGTTTCCCCGCAATCGAGCCGCACCATTCATTGGAGAAAGTACCGCTAGCGCATTGATATGATCTGATCCACTCTCATGCATATTTGTGCTTCACGTTCCTCCATACAGGTCTTGATGGTAAGATATAGCTCCTCCATATTCAGATAGTTGAACAGAGCACTCCGTGGCCTGCAAAATGGCTGCTCCTCAGTCATGCAGCATGTGAGCAACAATAGAGAAAATTTTCAAATCTACAGACTCCGGTCCTTTCGTCCCCTTCGGACCTTGCGATAATGTTCTCTAGCTCATCAGCTGCAAAATAAAAATGAATTGGGCAATATTGAGCAGTCTTAAGGTCATTACAATCTATTATGTTTACGGAGGGAGCTCTCTCAATGTGCAACCTTTCAGACTCCCGGCTCGCTCCGCCCTCCACGTAGTAATGAATTCTACTTTCTGGTTACTGTTTGTATTGGAGGGTTGTTTGTATTTTAAGAGTTGATCCCTGGTCATTGTATCTACATTTTCTTTAGCCTTACTGAGAATAGTCTCTGAATATCCCCTTACTTTTAGTCTATCCGTAATCATTTTAGTTTGTTTAATATATTCCTCATTTGTGGAGCAATTTCTTTTTCACTCTTATAAATTCCCCTTTGGGAATTCCTCTCACCACATGTCTAGGGTGGCATGAATCAAATTGTAGTATTGTATTCCCTGCAGTGGGCTTTCTATATAGTTTTGTTTCCACTGACTGTCCATTTTCGCTCACATAGATTGTTATATCAAGAAAGTTTACAGAGTCAGAATCATGTTCTCCTACCAATTTGATCACACTGGTTATCATTTAGATATTTGCAGAATAAATCTGCTTAGTCACTGTTACCGTCAAAAATAAAAAAACAAATCATCAATGTATCTGTAAAAATATTTGATGTCAGTTCTAAAGGGATTCCCCTCTCCAAAAACATGGAGCAGTTCTCACCAACCCATAAAAAGGTTGGCGTATGAGGGAGCAAATTTTGCCCCATAGCTGTTCCACGCTTCTGGAGAAAGAACTCACTTCCAAACATAAAAAAATATATGTGTAAGCAAATATTCCACTGCTTTTAACAAAAACTGCTTAGTTGCTGGCTCATAGTTACTGTGGGTATCCAGAAAAAATCCCAAAGCTGTGATTCCCTTTGTGTGTTGTATACATGTGTAGAGGGATGCTACATCAATGACTAATAATCTATAGGATGATTCCCATTTTACCTTACTTAGTTTACTTAACAGAGAAGTTGTATCTTGTATGTAACTTTGGATATTTTTTACCAGGGGTTGTAGAAGTGTCTACCAGGTCAGAAAGGGGTTCATTGAGGGAATTACCCCTGCAATAATAGGACGGCCTGGGGGATGTAAAGGATCTTTATGTAATTTTGGAAAATAATGAAAAATAGGAGTAACTGGAAATAAAGGTATGAGAGACTCTTTAGTTTGTTGATTAATTACATTATTGTGTTTGGCCAGTAAAATGATTCCAAC
Source organism: Bombina bombina (assembly GCF_027579735.1). NCBI lineage: Eukaryota > Metazoa > Chordata > Amphibia > Anura > Bombinatoridae > Bombina > Bombina bombina. Next base: position 322,100 of record NW_026510828.1, on the reverse strand, counting down.
CATTTCATTTGGGTTGGATTTTAATTTGGTGTAAACCTCTAAGTCACTTAGTTGTTTCTTTGCCTCTGTAATATAATCAGATCTGTTCAAAATAACCACGTTACCTCCCTTATCTGAGGGCCTAATCACGATTTCATTATTGTCATTCAAAATTTGTAAAGCCTGCTTTTCCTTAAAAGTGATATTTTCTGTCTTTTTTTAGATTTTTTTAATTTTGCATCAAGATTTCTTTGTTTTTCCTCGACCGTTTTCTGAAAGATATCCAGTACTTTAGGTATTGTATGGACCGGACAAAAGTTGATTTTTGACTTTGGTTGTAATAAGATCAGTACCATCTTGTGTACTTATATTTTGTCATTGTCACATCCTTTAGCTGTCTCAGTTCTCATTTGTGTCATCTCTTCATTCATGCCAAAAAAGTGTTTTTTTTAATGTTATTTTTCGAACAAATTTGTTCACATCTAAGATTGTTTCAAATAAATGTAAATGAGTAGATGGCACAAATGTGAGCCCTTTGGATAACAAACAGATCTCTGATTCTTTTAATACAACTTTTGACAAGTTAATTACATTCTGATCTAAGTTATTTTTTGGTTCACTTGGCCTTGTGATCTGGTCACATATTTCTTCTGTATCCCCATTTTTTGTGGCGGTTGGGGGGTAAAGTATTTTTGAGTGTTGAAATTATTTTTGTTTTTGTTTACTCCCCTTGCCCCTCCCTCCTCTGTGTGTTTTTTTCTTGTGGATAGTGTCTGGGGATCCCTGTTTTTTGACTGCTGATTAACAGTTGTTTGCAACCCTGTGTCTTGAGGTGTTTGTAATACTGTAGGGATTGTGTCCTAACCTATGTTTTCATTATCAGAAGAGTCAATGTATCTGTATCTGTAAATGTGACAGTTTTTTCATTCTTTTTAAATCTCCTTTGATTTCTTCTAAAAAATCTAGGTCTTCCTTTAAAGTGAATGTAAATTTTGATGCTAAAGTGCCCGGTTTTTAAAACTTTGATTAAAAACAGAGGCACTTTAATTCATCAATATTTTCATTTCACTCCTGTTGTGAAAATAAACTTACTTTTTAATCTTCACAGCAGCTCCAGCTTCCTCCACCCATTGCAAAGCCTCTTCCTGGGTCTAAAATTAGGTATCTGGCTTCCTCCAATCACAGCAGTGAATCAGACACTGAATCCCCCGGGGGGGAATCTGTGATTGGAGGATGACCTATCAATCATTTCTGACATCAGAAATGGCTTGTGAGACCGGAGGAAGCAGCAGCTGCTGTGAAGTTTAAAAGGTAAGTTTTTTGTCACAACAGGAGTGAAATGTAAATTTTGATGAATTAAAGTGCCCCTGTTTTTAATCAAAGTTTTAAAAACCGGGCACTTAAACATCAAAATTTACATTCACTTTAAGCTGTTCATCATGGGTCCACTTATATACTTGTTTTGAATCATAATCTCTTTTGTCTATTTGCATTTTTCTTGATTTGAATTGCCACATTTCTTGCTTAAAGGAGTTCATATTAACCTCAAACTACTTATCATAATTATGGAATTCTGTATCTTTTTGAAAAGCTTTTAAGTTTGTTTTGAAAACCCTTCATTTCACTTAACAATTCTGATCTTTGTTTTCTTTTGTATTCAATTAGTAAATCTATTAGGGCAAAAGAACAGATATCTAAAATATTATTCCATTTTGTAATAAATTCAGAATCATTTACTGTGAAAGAGGGGAATTTTCTCACTCTTAGACCTCTGGGAATGTGTTTGTCATGTCTATAGAGCATAAAAGATGTAATATCTAATTCTAATTTGACATCCCTTTTCCTCAACATATCCATTTTAAAAACTATTTCTTTATATTCATTACCAGTTTCTTCACTAAAGTTACCTAGTACATAGGAATTTTATTCTGATTCTTCCATACTTAAGTAATTTACAAGCAGATTATTTATGTCTAGATGTAAATAAATAAACCCTCTTGCTTATTTTACTACACAATAACTATATGTATACTTTAGATATTAAGATTTATGTCTAGATGTAACAGATTATTTATGTCTAGATGTAAATAAATAAATAAACCTTCTTGCTTATTTTACTACACAATAAATATATGCATACTTTAGATATTAAGATTTATGTATAGATGTAACAGATTATTTATGTCTAGATGTAAATAAATAAATAAACCTTCTTGCTTATTTTACTACACAATAAATATACAGGGAGCGCAGAATTATTAGGCAAGTTGTATTTTTGAGGATTAATTTTATTATTGAACAACAACCATGTTCTCAATGAACCCAAAAAACTAATTAATATCAAAGCTGAATAGTTTTGGAAGTAGTTTTTAGTTTGTTTTTAGTTATAGCTATTTTAGGGGGATATCTGTGTGTGCAGGTGACTATTACTGTGCAGAATTATTAGGCAACTTAACAAAAAACAAATATATACCCATTTCAATTATTTATTTTTACCAGTGAAACCAATATAACATCTCAACATTCACAAATATACATTTCTAACATTCAAAAACAAAACAAAAACAAATCAGTGACCAATATAGCCACCTTTCTTTGCAAGGACACTCAAAAGCCTGCCATCCATGGATTCTGTCAGTGTTTTGATCTGTTCACCATCAACATTGCGTGCAGCAGCAACCACAGCCTCCCAGACACTGTTCAGAGAGGTGTACTGTTTTCCCTCCTTGTAAATCTCACATTTGATGATGGACCACAGGTTCTCAATGGGGTTCAGATCAGGTGAACAAGGAGGCCATGTCATTAGATTTTCTTCTTTTATACCCTTTCTTGCCAGCCACGCTGTGGAGTACTTGGACGCGTGTGATGGAGCATTGTCCTGCATGAAAATCATGTTTTTCTTGAAGGATGCAGACTTCTTCCTGTACCACTGCTTGAAGAAGGTGTCTTCCAGAAACTGGCAGTAGGACTGGGAGTTGAGCTTGACTCCATCCTCAACCCGAAAAGGCCCCACAAGCTCATCTTTGATGATACCAGCCCAAACCAGTACTCCACCTCCACCTTGCTGGCGTCTGAGTCGGACTGTAGCTCTCTGCCCTTTACCAATCCAGCCACGGGCCAATCCATCTGGCCCATCAAGACTCACTCTCATTTCATCAGTCCATAAAACCTTAGAAAAATCAGTCTTGAGATATTTCTTGGCCCAGTCTTGACGTTTCAGCTTGTGTGTCTTTTTCAGTGGTGGTCGTCTTTCAGCCTTTCTTACGTTGGCCATGTCTCTGAGTATTGCACACCTTGTGCTTTTGGGCACTCCAGTGATGTTGCAGCTCTGAAATATGGCCAAACTGGTGGCAAGTGGCATCTTGGCAGCTGCACGCTTGACTTTTCTCAGTTCATGGGCAGTTATTTTGCGCCTTGTTTTTTCCACACGCTTCTTGCGACCCTGTTGACTATTTTGAATGAAACGATTGATTGTTCGATGATCACGCTTCAGAAGCTTTGCAATTTTAAGAGTGCTGCATCCCTCTGCAAGATATCTCACTATTTTTGACTTTTCTAAGCCTGTCAAGTCCTTCTTTTGACCCATTTTGCCAAAGGAAAGGAAGTTGCCTAATAATTATGCACACCTGATATAGGGTGTTGATGTCATTAGACCACACCCCTTCTCATTACAGAGATGCACATCACCTAATATGCTTAATTGGTAGTAGGCTTTCGAGCCTATACAGCTTGGAGTAAGACAACATGCATAAAGAGGATGATGTGGTCAAAATACTAATTTGCCTAATAATTCTGCACTCCCTGTATGTATACTTTAGATATTAAGATTTAAACATTAGAAAAACGATTCACAATTTTCAATGTAAATAAATCATAAGTGTTGTTGTAATAGAATAGATTGTATAATAACTTCAAAGTATATCTTACTGTGCAGATGAAAAAATGAAAAAGAAGTATGACCCTGTTAATAAAAAAAATAATTAACTTCAGAAGAAATTCTCTAGAGCAACATGAAAAAATTTAATATAGACTTCACAGTTTATTCCCTATGGAGATTATCTATAATGAATATAGTCCATATATGGTTGCTATAATATAGAAATCTGTGGTGGTCCTTATTAAAATTTTTAGGATATTGAGCTAAATTAAATAGACTGTGCAATATTTTTATATCACACCTTCTACGAATTTTTCTAAGTGCTATATCTTACAGCACAAATAGAGAGAAGGTGGATGAATTTATGTATTAAGTCAGTTATTATAATCGGTGCTGTCGTTCTATGAGTCAAAATGATCAGAAAGTCCAAATATCTATGAAAAATTCAGTTTCCTCCCTGAATAAAAGAAAAATCCTGTTCGCTCAGATAATACTACCTCGTCTTCAGCCGCCTGCAGCACAGATTGAGTGTAGATAAAGTCAGAGTTGTACTATTTCATCTTCAGCTGCTAACATACAACAATTTAGCTGTTGCGGCACTAATGGAGAGTAGATTAACCGAGTAATACATTCAAGTGTTTTAGTTATATTCTTTTATATGTCCCATATACGAGAGGAAAAGACAATGTAGAAATCAATGTACAAAGTCAGGAGTCTTGATTAATGAGCCTGAAGTGGTTCACCTCTAAACATACACAATTTAACAACAACCCACCTCTTCTTCAGCCACATAAGGAAAATAACTTACAGTTTTAGGAAATCACAAAGCCGGTATCAATTCTTCAGCAGACAGCTTCTGTTCTGCACTCATTCCTTTGACCGGTAATCCTAAAATGGAATATATGGCCTGCTTTTCCTCAGAGAAAGTAAATATGAAACGGTTTCACAAACAAAGTCTGTAGGGAGCAAGCACTCTCCTGATCTACACATAAAGGGCTCGATTTACCAAAGCCCTACCGCTGCAAGTTCTCACAAGAACTTGCTCGCCGTAATTTATCAAGCAGCGGTCACCAGACTGCCGCTTCCTTAACCTCTTCGCCACCTCTAAGGTGGTGAGATTCAATCTCCGCGGTCGAGTCCGACCGTGGAGATTGACAGCTCCTGCCTGCGAGTGATTGTCTGTGCATGGGCAGGGGGCGGGATTGCACCGAAGCGCAAAATTGCGCTCGTATGCAATGTTGATTACCTGCGGGTAATTTTGCCCCGCCACAGGCGAGCTGAGGCGTACAGGGGCGCGTATACGTGCCCCTGTACGCCTCAGCTTTGATAAATCTAGTCCAAAGTGTAGCTTCATCCAGTAGTTTGTGGCACAATAGAGAGTGTCCTTGCTGAGTGATCAATGCTGCAACAGGTGTGTCTACTCCACACACGATCAAATAACAAGTATCCAAGAAGTAGTCCGCCCTGGCACTTAACAAAAGAAAGTTCACAGAAAAATTAAATTCTTCAAAATGTATGTAATTAATGTAGTCTAAAGCATACCTCCCAACATCTCCGAATTGGAAAGAGGGACACTCCAACCCCCCACCCCACGGGCAAAAGTATGATGTGGTGGGCAGGAGCAGGGATGGGAAATGGCTTGAAAAAAAAATCATGAGACTGATGTAATATAAATTAAATTCTTAACTAAAAAACAAACAAACATAATACAGGGCTCAAAATTTCCACTAGCCATTGGCGAGTGGAAATTTAATGGTGGCGAATTAAAGTTAGTGAGTGAATGTTGAATCAACATTAACTCACTGTTCGAAGTATAGTGGCATGTTGTAACTTAGGTCTGACAAAAACACATTTTGGGCTATGTGCTAAAAATATTATCTACAGTAAAGGGATATTATATATCTATGAAAGGGCAAGGATATGTTATTTGTCTAGGGATGTAGGGACCCCATTAGACTTTTACTACTGAGAGGGTACAGTAAAAGTGGAGAAGATAGCGTTAAAGGGACAGTCAACACCAGAATTTTTGTTGTTTAAAAAGATAGATAATCCCTTTATTACCCATTCCCCAGTTTTGCATAACCAACATAGTTATAATAATACAATTTACCTCTGTGATTACCTTGTATCTAAGCCTCTGCAAACTGTCCCCTTATTTCAGTTCTTTTGACAGACTTGTATTTTAGCCAATCAGTGCTAACTCCAGGGTAACTTCACGTGCATGAGCTCAATGTTATCTATATGAAACACATGAACTAACACCCACTTGTGCTGAAAAACTGTCCTTCAAAGTCTAAGAAATTAGCATATGAACCTCCTAGGTTTAGCTTTCAACTAAGAATACCAAGAGAACAAAGCAAAATTGGTGATAAAAGTAGATGGAAAGTTGTTTAAAATGACATGCCCTATCTGAATCATGAAAAAAAATTGGATCTGACTGTCCCTTTAAGAGAAAGTGGAGAAAAAAAAGAAAGTGAAGAGATATGAGTGAGGGGAAAGAAAGTGTAAAGCGAAGATATGGCCTGAGAGAGAAGGGGGAAGGTATAAAGGGAGATTGAAGAGAGGAGGGAGTGGAGAAAGTTAAGAGAGAGAAGGAATGGATAAAGGGATTTTGAATGATATGATGCTATTGAAAGTTGGTCTTATTAGCAAACTTCTAATAAATTAAACTCAAACCGATGGGGGGCGGAGCCAGCAGCCAAACAAGAAAGACGTGTCTGAGAGAGTTCCTGCTGTAACTTATTTAATATTGCGGCGAATTGGGACTAACTATCTGCAATTTGCCCTAATAACTAGCCTAACACTTGCAGGATTCTTTTTACGCTATTAACAGACCCCAGCGGTTTTTCATTGCAGCAAATATCTAGCTTGATTGCTGTTACCAGGTTGGAAACGCCCAGGCTCTTGCGGCCTGCAAAAGACATGGCGCCAATAGATGAGGAAACCTGGTCGGACATATACAAGGCTCTGCTGGACTTAGATAAGCAAATGACGATTGGGTTTGCTGACATTTCAACCCACCTAAGATCTGCTGTAACACAGTGTGATTTTATGGAACGTGACAAGGTGGACAACATCACTACACCGACATATAAAGATCTACCCTGTATGCAAAGGGAAAGGCTTGTGGGCTCTATCCTAGACTTTACTAGATCTCCTGGTATGTTTCACGAACATTCCCTGCCCTGCCATAGACCGGGTCTGAGAGATGCGGCTAGCTACTCGGCACAGAACTCTATTCCCTTGTTTGCAAAGAGGGAGCTCCTCGTGATGGACATGCCTCTTGAAGTTTGGAGCCGAGAATTATCTTCTTTGCAGCTCGATTACAGCTATGTGACAAGCGACCCGGCAAGTAAGTCTAAGAAAAAAAGCCTCACTGAGTCATTTAGTGTAACAGAGACCTTGCAGAGATACAGCCATATAATTTCCAATTACGAGCTGGCAGATTACCCTTTCCTACAAAATGATGAACCAACTACTTTTTTCTCTATACCAGAGTCTAACGCACAAAGTGGGATATTATCGGAGTCCTACAGGGGAATCATTATACTTCATATTGATGTACTTCTGGACCCTTTTGATCCTGGTGGCAAACGCTATTATTTGCTATAAAAAAGATGGAGCTCTCTGCGCACAAGAACTTATTTGATATGTTAGATCAACTATTGCATTACTATTTCTTCAATAGCCAGAATAATCTGTATTTTACATATTTCCACTGTTTCTGTATACTAATATCTATTATAGAAAAGCTGGAGCTCTCTGTGCACAATAATTTATTGGTTGTTATAGATTAACTTTTGCATTACCATTTTCTCTCTTCATTGCTATGGGACTTTATTTGGTATCTGATCTCCTGCCCGGTGCAAACTTAGGAACTATGGCTTCCCTAATTCCTCTAGACTCGTGGCGGCAGGTGTGGTGCCGCTCTGGCATGGATCAATTTACCAGGATCTCTAACTGTTAAAAATAGGACTGTCCGTACTGACAGGAACCCTTCTTCTATTTTCATTACTAATGCAGGGCTCTGAACCTGCGTCTCATACACTGCTAGTATAAAACAGGGTACTTGTTCCTATTTTTGTGTAAAGTGTAATGTTCCTACTGTATCTTATCCACTAACTCATAATTTATGCAGTAAGGTTTATAAATGGAGGTTAGGTTAGTTATACAAATGGTTGTTATACAGTTAGATAATTTCTCCATTTTATTGTTAATCCTATGTTTGCATAATCATTATTAATGTATGAGTGGTTAAGCACATTTGCTTATATTTTATAACTGATATGACTATATCTAATTCATAGCTATAATAGGACATTATTAGATGACATATGCCTTACTTCATAGAACCCCTCACAAACCACCATTATATATAATTGAGGGTTATTTCATACTATGTAAATAGAAGTCTTACAAACTTTCACCGGGTATATGATTGACCCCTAACACTTAAGCATATGTTAGGCTGGCTCCTCTGGTAAACCTTCACTATATTCTCTTAGAGATTTATATATATATGCTGATATGTCTGATATGGCTAAATGCATAGTCTTCCAGCCTAGGAATATTTTATATTATTTTTATTATTATAGTTACCCGATAGGCTTCTATATATTTTTTTTAAGACTATGGGATCCCTAATTCTCTAATGGCACGACTCTCTCTGGGTCTAGATGTTTGGCTCATTAGTTTTATACTTGCGTAGCTAGTTAGGTAAATTAGCAAGCATGAGGAGTAACTGTCTGGCTGTCTGCGGCCGAGATAGACTAGACAGTCTTAGCTACTACATATAATATTTGTAGAAATTTCAATTTAGATATGACTCTATCTATACTGCTGACACCCTATATTTCTGTCTTGGTTAAGAATAGAACGGCATAACTGTTTAATATTGCCGATCTGAAGTTGCTATAATTGTTATGTATCCTCTCCTGGTATTAACCCCACCCCCCCTTATGCTAACATGAGCCCCTGTGCGAGCTACATCCAGTTTGGAACTTAAGAGTTCCTTTTATTTCTACTACGGAAATATAATTTTCAATCTATAAGGGACCTTTTAGTTTAATCACAATGTTAGTTGAGGGTTCATCTTAAAACGGAAATATAATTTTCGTATTTATAATAAGGGACCTCTTAGTTTAATCACAATGTTAGTTGAGGGTACATCTTAATACTCTCATGTTCATATGTGAAACAAGCCGCCAAATACCATATGATTCGTAGCGTCATCGTTTCACACAGTTAAATAACTTTAGAGATTCGGCCTTGTTCCTTAAATTACCTATATATATATGGCTCCGCCCTCCACTCTTTCCCTCATTTACATAGCGGTGCTCATCCGCTGAATTTCCCCTCCCCTTACTAGGCCCACAAGTGGCCATGCAATAACTAATTTCCCTCACCAGTCCTCATTAGACTTTTCAGGTCCAAAAGTGACCACAAGAATAAAGCAGGGAATCATTTCCATTATATATCAGAAAAATGAGGTTCCATTTTCAGACACTTGCATTATTTAACCACTACCATAGACTGCCACTTCTTATATATACGCACTAGGTAACCTTACCAAATGATCCTAATACACTCCTTCCCGCAATGTCGATAAGTAGCCTGACTAGTAGTTGGAAGGCCATCCAAATAACTTTAAAGAAGCTCTAATTCTTTATGTTAAGTATACTTACCAATGTGTTGACAATTGCTTTCCTATGTGGTAATCATTTAAGCCTAACTGGTTTGTATTATCTATATCTGTGGTAGTGCTATTTTCTTTCTTTTTTTTTTTTTTTTCTTTTTTTTTTTTGACTTGTAAGCACAATTATGTAGTTGTACATTGATGCAAGTTAAAGGGACATGCCACCCACATTTTTTCTTTTATGATTTAGAAAGAGAATGCAATGTTAAACACCTTTCTAATTTACTTATATTATCTAATTTGTTTTATTCTCATGATATTCTTTGATGAAAAGCATATCTAGATATGCTCAGTAGCTGCTGATTGGTTGCTGCACATAGAAGCATCATGTGATTTGCTCACCATGTACATTGCTTTTTCTTCAAATAAGGATATTTAAAAAATGAAGCAAAATAAATTATGCAAGGAAATTGTAATGTTGTTTAAATTTCTATTCTCTATCTGAATCATGAAAGAAAGATTTTGGGTTTAGTGGCCCTTTAAGTTACTATTGTCACTGTTTTCAAAAACCTCAATAAAAAAAATATTTAAAAAAAATAAAAAAATAAAAAAAATTAAACTCAAACCACGTGTATGTAATGCTCAAGCATGTCTTGCACAAACCTGGTGCATAAACCTTTTTAACAGCAGTTATTTTGACAAGAAATAGTAGGACAAATACAGGTGTTAGCAATGACATTAATAAGGTTTCCATTCCATTTAGTTTTACAAGAGTCAGGTTCCTGTTATTGCTCAAGTGTAAGGATCAAAGGTAATGTCTACAGCAGTTCAATCCTTTCTTGATCTTTATTAGGATACAGACATAGATATAAGCGACGTAAATCAACTCTTATTCATGCTTATCACAAAGTATACTGATACAGACTTTTAAAACCATTCAGTTTAGCGTCAACCTTAAAAAAATGAGGCTTTGTTGCCATCTACTGTTTAGAAAAACTAATTACAATAAAAACATCCAATAATGAAATGCTTACAAACTCTACTTTTAAATACTTATAATAGATGTAATACCAATATAAATAAATCATTTCTTAAACTATTTTTTTTAATCAGTTATATTTAATTGTGTGGTATAACCTATTACATTTTAAATTTTAAATATTTAAAAGGATTTTAAATATTTATAAGAAAACAGACCACTCATAGTCTCTGTTAGTGCCCTTATGAGTCATACACCCCAGTTCCTGAATCCAAAACATTTCCTTTTGCTTAAAGGGACATGAAACCCAATTTTTTTTTTCTTTTGTGATTTAGAAAGAGCATGTCATTTTAAACAACTTTCTAATTTACTTCTATTATCTAATTTGCTTCATTCTCTTGATATCACTTGCTGAAAAGCATATCTAGATATGCTCAGTAGCTGCTGATTGGTTGCTGCACATAAAGGCCTTGTGTGATTGGCTCACTCATGTGCATTGCTATTTCTTCAACAAAGGATATCTAAAGAATTGAGCAAATTAGATAATAGAAGTATATTGGAAAGTTGTTTAAAATTGCATGCCCTACCCGAATCATGAACGTTTAATTTTGACTAGACTGTCCCTTTAAGGAGTTTCTCCCTATTAGCTCCACTTCTCTGAGGATTCACACTCTCTATTATTGCCATCTCAATTGGCTAATTTGATGTCCACATTCTAAGAAGTCATTAGAGACGGGGGCTTCTGTGTTTTTCACCTTATAGTCGAACGATGTTGACTCATCCTGTCCCTAACCATGCAGGTAGTTTCCCCTACATAGATTAGGGAACATTCTTTAATTTCATATTTTTTAACATTTCTGGGATGAAAAAAGTATTTCCCCTTGATCATCGAGCTGCAGCTCATACATCCCAAACAGGGATAGCAGCCCAAATTCTTTTTATTTAGAAACAATTTGTCTCTCCTTTTTAGAACCTATATCTGGGCTTGTAAGCTGATCTCTTTTATACTCTTCTAAATGCCATAAGGGGTGGGTTTCTGAAAATCTCTATATCCCTATTACATTCCTTTAATATATGCCAGTGTTTCTTTATGACTTGTGTTACTTCCTCAATGTGTGGGCTATATTGTGTAACCAGGACTAACCTATCCTGACCTTTGGTGTTCTTTTTATGTTAAATTTTCTTTAAGACTGGCTAGTTGATTGTTAATGAGAGATTCTGGGTAACCTCTATCAAGGAATTTTTGTTGCATTTCTTTCATTCGTATTATCTTGGTATTTCTATCACTAACAATTCTGTCAACACTTAGTAACTTTTAGGGAGTGAATTGACCAGTCCCTTTGGATGGAAACTGTCATAACTTAGAAGTGTGTTTCTGTCTGTTTCCTTTTTGTATATATCAAATATTAATTTATTACCATCTTTAGATACTCTGGTGTCCAAAAAAGTTACAGACTCCTCACTGTACTCCACAGAAAATTCTAGCCCCATTACGGCTACATCGATCTCATTTACAAATTGTTTAAGAGACTCAACGTTGCCCCACCATATGCCAAAGACGTCATCTATGTAGTGCCACCAAGTGGCTCCATACTTTATGAACTTCTCATTTTCATAGATAACTCTTTCTTCTATTTCGTTAAAAATAAATTGGCATATGATGGGGCAACGTTAGTCCCCATTGCTATCCCCTTCACTTGAATGTACCAATCGTCTTGAAAAATAAAGTGGTTCCAATACAGTATTAATCTTAAAAGTTCTTCAATAAAATCTGCCTGACATCTGTATATTTTTATTCACCTTTAAAGATTTTTTAATTATGCCAATCCCTGTCTTGTGTTTGATAGCTGTGTAAAGACTTTTTACATCCATGGTGAATATTAAAAATTTGTTTGATTCAAAATACATATCCTTAGCCTTTTTTAAAAAGTCTTCTGTATCTTTTAAATATGAGGAAATTTGTGTCACCTCTGGTTGTAATATTTTGTCTAAAAATATTGAGATGTTAGTGAATGTGGAATTAACACTGGAGACTATAGGTCTCAAGTGTAAGGCGAGGTCACACTAAATAATTGCCACTTTAGCCTATAGAAGCAGTTTTTTCAGATTTTTCCCCCCTGTTTTTTTTAATACAAATATTCCCTGTATTTTCTGGTTGTATTCTAATAAAGAGACTGAGAAATAATTATATATGGTCATTATACCATTGCTAAAACAACAAATCTAATGGTGGCCTAAGACTTTTGCACAGTGCTGTATGTCAGGGTTCTTATAATGGAACATTATTCAAACATTTCTTTAACCCCTTAAGGACCAAGGATGTATAGGGTACGTCCTACAAAAAATGTCAGTTAGTGACCAAGGATGTACCCTGTACGTCCTCAGGGGTTTAAAGCATTGGAAGCGATCCGCGCGCACGCACGGCGAAATAACGATTTATGCGGCCAAAGTTTTTTGCATTGATGCCTAGGTTGGGACATATTGGCTGTTGGGCATGGGGAGGGAGGTAGGATGTTGAGGTGGGTCAGCTACACTACAGAAAATATCCTATTAAAAAAAAACAAAAAAAAAAAGACATTTTTGGGAACAAACTGGGTACTGGCAGAAAGCTGCCAGTACCCAAGATGGTGTTAAATAGGTAGAGGGGGATTGGTTTAGAGAGCTGTATGGGGGGATCAGGGAGGTTGGGGGCTAAGAGGGGATTCAACATTGCAGATTCAATTGAATGAAAAAAAAAAAATGCTTTTTATTTTAGTACTGGCAGACTTTCTGCCAGTACTTAAGATGGCCGGGACATTTGTGAGGTGGGGGAGGGAAGAGAGCTGTTTGAGGAGGTCATGGAGGGTTCAGGTGGTGGGATGTGTCAGGTGGGAGGCTGATCTCTACACTAAAAGCTAAAATTAACCCTACAAGCTGCCTAAATTAACCCCTTCACTGCTCGGCATAATACAAGTGTGGTGCGCAGCGGCATTTAGCGACCTTCTAATTACCAAAAAGCAATGCCAAAGCCATATAAGTCTGCTACTTCTGAACAAAGGGGATCCCAGAGAAGCATTTGCAACCATTTGTGCCATAATTGCACAAGCTGTTTATAAATAATTTCAGTGAGAAACCTAAAGTTTGTGAAAAAGTGAACGATTTTTTTTATTTGATCGCATTTGGCGATGAAATGGTGGCATGAAATATACCAAAATGGGCCTAGATCAATACTTTGGGTTGTCTACTAATAAAATATATACATGTCAAGGGATATTCAGGGATTCCAGACAGATATCAGTGTTACAATGTAACTAGCGCTAATTTTGAAAAAAAAAATGGTTTGGAAATAGCAAAGTGCTACTTGTACTTATTGCCCTATAACTAGCAAAAAAAGCAAAGAACATGTAAACATTGGGTATTTCTAAACTCAGGACAAAATTTAGAAACTATTTAGCATGGGTGTTTTTTGGTGGTTGTAGATGTGCAACAGATTTTGGGGGTCAAAGTTAGAAAAAGTGTCTTTTTTTCTATTTTTTCATCATATTTTATAATTTTTTATAGTAAATTATAAGATATGATGAAAATAATGGTATCTTTAGAAAGTCCATTTAATGGTGAGAAAAACAATATATAATATGTGTGGGTAAAGTAAATGAGTAAGAGGAAAATTACAGCTAAACACAAACACCGCAAAAATGTAAAAATAGCCTTGGTCCCAAACGGTCTGAAAATGGAAAGTGCTGTGGAACTTAAGGGGTCAAACAGCCCCTGACATATGTATTTTTCATAAATGCCCTCCCTTAAAGCGGCAACATGGCAACCCTGTACACACATTAGAGAAGGAAATGGTTTTCCCTTTATATTAAATTGAAACAAAAACTGCTGCCCTTCCCGGATAGATGTGCTCTGTAGTTGATTACAATTCCTACACATCCTGGGTTACCTTGGCAACAAACTAGTCTTTGCAGTGAGGGCAGCTGAAACTTACATTACTTACATTTCTTCCTACAAGTTGTCTTAGCTGCCTAAACTAACTTCCCCTAACAAATTGCTCTATTTCTACTACAGTTAGACAGAAAACTGCTGGCTTCTATGGTGTACACAACATACTGTGCACAGTTAGTGCTGCCACAACAAGTGGTGCCTGGTAGCTGAGTATGTGTAATACAGATGGTTAGGGAGCGTAGGAAAATAGTGAGCTGTGTGCAGAAGAAAACAATACTATAGTATCATATAGTTCATAACAGGAAATGACAACACGGCAAAGTTCACTCTCAATTTTAACAACTTTAGCGGCAAAAATGTTAATACATGTATATTGCAAAAATACAATTTGAGTCATTCTTTTTTCAAATAGTGTACTTAGTTTTTGGACTACAGTGTCCCTTTTAATGAGATTGCCCCTTCGAAAAAAAAAGGTTTTTATAGGGATAGCGCGTCCATGTAAAAATATGGACACGAGAGTGCCCTTTAAAATGCCTGCGCCTACATTAGTGAATTTGTAATCTAGAACAAGCACTTGTGACCATGAGTTCCATAATGTAGGTGCAACTATTTTTAAAGGCAGTCAAGAGGTGTCAAATTCAAAAAGCCAAAACTGAGCTTGAAAAGTTGATGGAACAGTGACACAAAAATGTATTGTGATTGCCGAGAACATACAAGAAAGACGAATGTATATCCTTGGCTTGTTTATTTTGTTATTAAAAAAAATCCCACAAATGCAAAAAATGTATTTATGCTCAAATTTTGATTCAATATAAACACTAAGTTCTCTATCCCAGGCTACTAAATTGAGAAGTGCAATTTCTTTTGATGTTGATATGTTTTTTATTTATTGTTAACATATTTAGCTATAATCACAATTTGTATGAATTCCATTTCAATTTTGTACATATTTTGGCTATTTTTACATATTGTTTTTGCCTAAGATTGACATAATGTTAAAGGGCCATAATACCTAAATGTTTAAACACTTGAAAGTGATGCAGCATAGCTGTAAAAAGCTGACTAGAAAATTTCACCTGAACATCTCTATGTAAAAAAGAAAGATATTTTACCTCAAAAGTTTCTCAGTAGCCACCTCCCATTGTAAAGGATTTCTAAGCAGCATTTTAGTGTGTCTGTCCTGGGACAGCTTAGGGGATGAGCCTCGTGAACTCTCATATTATTTCCCTATTCAGCTTACTATGAAATCTCATGAGAGTTAAGTCAAATCTCATGAGATCACAGTAAAAGAGTTCATGACCTCAGCACTGCTGATGCTGATTGGCTGCTGTTTATTTCTTAATTTTTTTTAATTTTTTTACCTGCAGCTGGGAGCAGCTGAGTATAACTTTTTACACAGAACTTACTCTGCTGAGCTGAGGAGATTGTGAGGTAAAATATCTTCCTTTTTTACATAGAGATGCTCAGGTGATATTTTCCTGTCAGCTTTTTGCAGTTATACTGCATCAATTTCAAGTGATTTAGCATATGAGTATTATGTCCCTTTAAATAAGTGTTATACCTTCCAAGAAAGCCAAATGCTGAGTCATTTATAAATGTACAAAGAGCTGTACAACATTTCCAATCTAATGAGGGCCAGCATTGGGAATATGACACCATAAGGCCCTTATCTAATCCTGATATTATCCTATTGTTTTTACTTCCCAAACATGTTTCACATTATTTTACCTCACAAAACAACATAATAATCATTTTCTTTAAAATCCTTAAAGGGACAGTCTATTTCAAAAAAATGTATTGTTTAAAACGATAGATAATCCCTTTATTACCCATTCCCCAGCCAACATGGTTATATTAATATACTTTTTACCTCTGTGATTACCTTGTATCTAAGCCTTTTCTGACAGACCCCTTATCACATGACTATTATCTATTGACTTGCATTTTAGCCAATTTGTGCTGTGTCTTGCACAACTCCACGAAAGAGAGCACAATGTTATCTATATTTCACACATGGATTAGCAGTCTCTTATTGTGAAAAGCAAATAAAAAAGCATGTGATATGAAGCTGTCTGTAGTGGCTTAGAAACAGGCAAAAATGTAGAGGTTTAAATGTTATAATGTATATTAAAGTGAATGTAAATTTTATCTTTCTCTAAGCCTGCTATGAGTTCATCTGTGCACAATTAAAATCACTAGGTTTTTTTTTTTAATTCTAATTACGATTTTAGCATAAATTATAAATACAAATTCTACCGTTTATTTACAAACTCCTCCCAGAGCCGACTTCCTTGTTCTATGAGAGTGACATATACAGCGGTCCCACCCACTCTATACATATGTGTCAAGCATGCTCCGGAGACAGAGTCGTCCTGCACATGCACAAACTACTGCTCTTCGGCAATTGAAGAATTGGAGAAGTGATCTTTTTATAATAAGCAGCGGTATTGAGCATGCGATACGATGCAATGCGATCCATATTTGGCGGGAAGCGGCGCAAATCGAGAGAGACTTCAAAGTTATAATTTTGAGTACTATACTTTTAATAAAGCAATGATGAATGAAACTATACTTAGATTATGTTTTATGTGGTGTGAACGATAGGAGTTAACTTTACATTCACTTTAATATAACAATATTGGTTGTGCAAAGCTGGGGAATGGGTAGAAAAGGTGTTATCTATCTTTTTAAACATTACATTTTTTGGTGTAGACTGTCCCTTAAAGTCACTACTTCACAAACACGTTTCACATTATTTTACCTCACAAAACAACATAATAATCATTTCATTTAAAATCCTTAAACAGACAGTCTACAATAGAATTGTTATTGTTTTAAAAGATAGATAATCCCTTTATTACCCATTCCCCAGTTTTCCATAACCAACACAGTTATAATAATATACTTTTTACCTCTGTGATTACCTTGTATCTAAGCATTTTCTGACAGCCCCCTGATCACATGACTTTTTTAATTTATTATCTATTGACTTGCATTCAGTTCTGTGTTGTGCTAACTCTTAAATAACTTCTTGGGCGTGAACACGTTATCTATATGGCACACATGAACTAGCAGTTTCCTGTTGTGAAAAGCAATTAAAAAAGCATGTGATAAGAGGCTGTCTAAATGTTTAAATGTTATAAAGTATATTAATATAACAGCGTTGGTTGTGCAAAGCAGGGGAATAGTAACGGAGTTATCTATCTTTTTAAAAAATAACAATTTTAGTGTAGACTGTCCCTTTAAGTCACTCCGACAACTATAGAGAATATAAACGTTTGTTATATTGCCAACAAAAATATCAAATTAAATATGTGCCTTTTTTGTTTAATTGTTTAAGTGTTTTAATTAAACAGAATTCATACAAAGGAAAAATATTATTTTATACTATTATGCGAAGATGAAACAAACATCTAATAAATATTTGCCATTTTCTAAGGTTTCAAGCAATAAATAATGGAGGTCCAGAAGCAATTTAGTACATAACAAAAATCAGACCGAATTAAACCACTAGAGGTCAGCAGCTCCCAATGCATCCAACGCTAACAATACTAGTAATAATTTCTATTGGTTTTAGAGTGACACCTAGTGGTTGCAAAAATAAAACACCAGTTGATAAGAGAAATTGTTCTATTTAGCATAATATAAATAAGGCTAGAAGAAAATAAACCCAATTATTTTCTTTAATGATTCAGATAGATAATACAATTATAAACAAGTTTCTAATGTATTGTGATTATCAAATGTACTTAATTCTCAAGGTGTTCTTTGTTGAAAAGCATAACTAGGTAGGTATTGCGCACATATCTAGAGCACTGCAAGGCAGAATCACTGCTGCCATCTATTGCTATTGCAAATGTATATTGTGCTCTACACATGTGCATTCTCCTGTGCCTACCTACCACATGCTTTTCTAAAAAGGATACATAGAGAATGAAGTAAAGTTGATAACAGGCTCTCTGCAAACAACATACATTTAAAGATCCCACAGCCTTTCTGCAAACAAACATTTGAAGGTAATTCATCTATCTCCAATCAAGACAATGAGTGCATTTTATTTTTATATCTGTTGGGCTAATTTGGAATTGGTTTTAACCTTCCCCTCTCCCCTTCTCCAAGCTACACCTCCCCCCATACACCTACCCTTTATCAACAGGAAGTTTTACCTTTAAAACTCTTTCTCACACAGACCTCACAGCAATAAGCAGTCCTACAGGCTCTCGGCATGCACTAGCCCACCAATTCTCCCTCCACCTCCCACCCTGGTGTTTACCTTAATATATAAACACCTAACAGCAATTAGGTGTAGCTGTCACTAATGATAGCAAAACATCCTAGAAATAGGAACAGAAAGAGGTGCCCAATAGGATAATAATGTTAAGGCCAGAAACACAACTGTAGAGTACTCCTATATACTCACAAAATGAGTTGCACATCCAGTGCAGTATTCAGCAGACTGAGGCTTCAGAGCCGCTCGGCTGACTCGATCTCCTCTGGAACGGGCAATACACTCGGCTCGCAAGCAGTTTCCTCCAAGCGTTTGCCAAACCAATCCAAGAAGGACCAAAAGGAAAGGATCCAAATATCCAAAAAGTCCAGGAGCAAGGTGTCAGTAAAAAGTATAATTTATTAAAATCAATAAACAGTTCAATGGTTCACAGCACCACAGTATATGTAAGTGCACGGTGTATAGGGTAGCTGCAATCACCCCAACGTAACAATCTTGAAAGTGTGACACCAGCACTGTGTTAACTTGCAAAACACATTATTAGGAGTTTACATTAAAAATTGAATGTAAACTCCTAATAAAGTGTTTTGCAAGTTAACACAGTGCTGGTGTCACACTTTCAAGATTATTAAAATCAATGTTAAAACATATAGCAAGCACAGCAACGCGTTTCTCAGCGGTAACGCCGTTTCATCAGGCTGTAACTCATTTTGTGAGTATATAGGCGTACTCTACAGTTGTGTTGCTGGCCTTAACATTATTATCCTATTGGGCGCCTCTTTCTGTTCCTATTTCTAGGATGTTTTGCTACTTCTGATCCTTTTTGAAGAGAGCTGCCCCGTTGTGCGAACACTGGTCTTCCATAGAGAACGTATAATTATACCAGCAAACTATCACGTTGTTTTTTTGATTAACTTTTGCATCAAAGTTTTCAAGTTTCACATTCTATTCATTTGGACACTTTTTTAATTATACATGGACACATTGATGAATTTTTTACTAAAGCAGGAATTGGATGAATTTTATTATCTCATATAGAGCCAAGAATTATTCACTTATATTAATTATTAATTATTTTATCAACTATTTTATAGATTGTATTGATTTTCACGTTAGTTGGCGCACCCTTATATCACTCTGCTTGGTTTGGGTTTTTATATATACATTGTCACTAATGATCCAGGATAGAGACACTACTTTACACTCACAGCCTCTGTACTGACACTTTACCATACTCTGTTACACTTTTACAACCCTCATTTACTCACCACACATTTCACTCACTCTCAGTTTACCCTGCCTTATATCAGACATATTTCCTTACCTTCTGTCTCCATTCCCTCTGTCACAAATATCTCAGGATTCAGCTGCTAAGGAGTTAATTTTGTGTAGCTGGCACTCAAAACAGTTATTTGTTTTCAAGAAGAATTGTGTTTGTATTTTCTTTGAAGTGCCAGAACCCCCTAAATAGCCACCAAATGTTAGTGTGTATGCATTGGGTCATAAAGTCACTGAAACTCTTAGTCACAGAGATACACAGGATAAAGTTTATGGCTTAAGCTGTCAATAGAATGCCTGATGCAAAACAGGCCCTTCATTACAAAAACTGACCAGGTCACTGGCAGGACATTGGTATATTATGTACATATGTGGGTTAAAAGTGTTATAACCTTAATGGCAGGTAAATATGACAACCTATGGCATATTTGGTATCAAACCGATTCTCTCAATAAACCTAAAAGGTTCTAGACATGTAAATATAGAAATTTCTTACCTAGCAGAAATGATACTGGATTGTATAATTTCAGGCAAGAAATTAGTCTATTGAAGGTTGTAAAGACAGGGGGGTTTCTTAGCCCGCCCAGGAGGGTGTGGTTAAGCAACATGATCTCTGAAAAGTAGGGTTTAAGAATCTTATTTTTTAACAATAAGATTGTCATTCTTACAAGGGGAGCTGCTGTACAGACGTAAGGAGCCATCTTTTCCATGCCAGCCCCTGGCGCAGATCTTGAAGACTAGGAAAGTATTCAATTCTGTTTTTCTCCTTTTTATTTTAAAATACTGTTTGCGTGTGTAATTTTATTTGTAACAACTTTTTATTAATAATGCATTGTGCATAATATTTTTGGCATAATAAATAATTCCTTTATTAAGTTTGGCCTTTGTCTAATAATTGAACCACGTTACTGAAAGAGACTGGAATATTAGAACTGTATAATTTTAGGTTATTTTCGGCTAAATTGTATTTCTAGAGTTAATGTGTAAAGTCTGGGGTTTTCCTTAAGATTTTCCCTTTAATAAATTTTAAGTGGTGGCAGCATTTGAGCTATAGGATTTATAGTTTATTGTGGGTGGCATTACAAGGGAGTGTTGGGCATTTCTCTTACGTCTAGTACAGATTAAGGGAGTGCGAATTAACTCTTGCACCCACTAAACTGAATCACAAGCTTGCCTGGTGTGGCTAGATTGTGACCTATAGGTGACAGAAAAGGGGGCTGAAAACCCTTTCTGTGCCAAATAAGTGACTGGCGCAGGGTTGGATAACCTTGGTTCGTCACAAATTGGTGGGCAGCGGTGTAGATAATTTTTTTTTATTATTAGATTTTAGTGCTTGTGGATTTGCTAGTGTGGAAATCCCGGTACTAAAAGAGATTGTTTCTTACAATTTCCAAAGGCTAAAACTCAGTGCATTATATAGTGACACATTGAAAACAGTCCCCTTCCCTATTCTCTGTTGTTCTTTTCTATTTTATTTTTGCTATGGAGGCATACGAGCAGCGATCTAAAGAGGCACTTATACTCCTATGCCAGGAGCGGGATATTCCAACACGTTCAAAGAACAAAGATTTACTAATACAAGCTCTTGTTGAATATGATAACAGCCAAATCACACCAGTTGAGGTCTCAGGAGAGATGTCTGCAGCTGGGGGCAGCGATTCATCAGAATCTGGGGATCCCTTGGACTGTTATTTGCAAACTGTTCTCAAACATATGGGCTCAGTGGATGCAAGTTTGCGCATGGAACTGATTACAAAGTTTTATGAAAGACAGGCTGCTGAACGACAAGCTGCTGTGGCTGAGAGACAGGCGTCTCTGGCAGCTGAGAGAGAGGCTCTGGCAGCTGAGAGACAGGCTGCTGAACGACAGGTAGAGAGAGAGTATCAGCTACAGCTTGCACGGTTGGAGAGAGGGATGGTCTCACCTGTTGTTAGTGAACCTAGAGACCCCCCTGCTCCCAGAGTGCGTGCAGAGAATTTTCCCACCCTGGAGAAAGATGGAGATGTGGATGTATTCCTGCGTAGCTTTGAGAAAGTGTGCAGACAGTTCCAGTTGCCAAGGGAGCAGTGGGCCAAGTACCTTACCCCTGGCCTGAAAGGTCCTGCACTGGAGGCGTTTGCTGAACTACCCCCAGAGTTTGATCAGGACTATGATTCCATTAGAGCTGCACTGCAGAGGAGATACAATCTTACTCCTGAAGTTTACCGAAAGAAATTCCGTTCTCTGCAGAAAGGTTTGTCAGAGAGCTATATTACAGCTGTTGGAAACTTGAGGACAGCCTTTAAACAGTGGGTTAGAGGATTAAAAGTTGCCACTATGGAGGAGCTGGAAGATTTGATTGTGAAGGAGCAATTTATGCAGCTGTGCCCAGCCGGAGCTCAAGAATGGGTTTTAGATCGGAAGCCCATAACAGCATTGGAAGCTGGCGAGCTGGCTGATTTTTACACAGCTAACAGGTCTCCAGAGAATGGGAGGAAATCCTTTTCTAAGGGGGGGATCCACCTGTAAAGGAGCTGCTGCACGACCCCCCTTCACGAAGCCTGCTGTGCCTTTATCCAGTGTGTCTGCTCCTTCTGGGAAAGGAGGGGCGAGTGCTGCATCTGGGCAGGGGGATACCTGCAGATGTTTTATTTGCAACAAAGTGGGCCACATCAGCTCCACTTGCCCAGAGAGGATTAACTTGGGGCAATCAGATGGAGGGAGTAATCCCTCAGAAGTACCAGCATCTGTTTTGTTTGTTACCTGTCCAGAGGAAAACAACCATGAGAACCTGCAACCTGTGACTGTTGGAGATAAGGTAACCCTAGGGCTAAGGGACACAGGTGCAGAAGTGACTATGGTGCATCCAAAGCTAGTGAACTCTGAGAACATTATCCCTGGAAAGGCTCTAGCAGTTAAAGGGATTGGGGGAATGAAACTTGCAGTGCCTATGGCACGTATATATCTTGATTGGGGAGTGGGGAGAGGTTTAAGAAATGTGGGGGTATCTGAAAATATTCCTAATGATGTTTTACTGGGTACTGATTTGGGTAGATTGTTATCTCTTTATGTGCCTGACAATGCTGCATGTGACCTAGTGACATTAGTTGCAGACCCTTATGTGGAAAGGGCTGTGTGTAAATATGCTCAGAGACATTATGACCAGGAGGGAGGACAGAGTGCATGTGTGCGCAGGGCTGTGCCTGAACTGGGGGTGTCTGTGCTGAGAGGTGAAGCTGTACGAGGAGATACTGACTGGGGAGAATGACAGACAGACGGTGTGTGTCTTCCTGTACTTAAACCAGCAGTATCGTCAGAATTACCGTTAGCTGTACAGGGTGAGGCTGATGGGGGAGAAAGGCAGATAGACTGTGTGGGTCTGTCTGTGCCTCAACCAAGTTTAGCTGTACGGGAAGAACTTGTCTGTGAGAGAAGGCAGATGAGGGGTGCGTGTCTGTCTGTGATTGAATCAGTGTATTCTATAGAAGGAGGTGAGATTGACGAGGGGAGAGAATGACTGGGTGACTGGGCCGCTGGATGATGTGTGTCAGTCTCTGCCAGGGACAATTCTGTACCCTGTGAAAAGACACAATAGTTGGGATAAATGGCAGAAGGAAGATGTGTGCTTGTCTGCACCAGTGTCAAAAGGATACCAGATTCTGTGTGATTATGCAAAGTGGCAGACTGACTGTGAGAGAGAGCAGGGGGGCAAACTAGCCCACTCTATGACAGAAGCAGCAAAGCCACAGATTTCAGAGTGTGCGGGGGAGGAGGGTACCGGATACTCTTTGAGGAACCCCCAGAGTGAGTGTGAAAGATTGTGGGTGACAGAGACCCCAGTAACCTCAGCTGTGACCTATAAACAGCCTGTACAGGCTAGGGGACAGAGACTGACACAGACTGCAGGCACAGGGGGGAGGAGTACAGAGAAGTGTATTTACACAGCCCCACAGTGCCATTCAGCAAATACACTGATAGATGTGCAGCATCAGTGTCCTCAGCAGGTTCAGCAGTTAGAACGCACAGTGAGGAGGTGGGGGGCAGTTAGTCAACCCCCTACCAACCATAACAGAGTGCAGGAGTACAGGAATTCTACTCCAGTGGGAGGGCAAGAGCCTATGGTAGTTAAGCAGCAACTGACAGCACACAATATGTTTAGAGAGCACACCCTAGGTAGCAAGACACTAGGTTTCACAGGCACCTCTGTAACAGGGGATGATGTGTTGTTCCTGGATAAGATGCAAACCTTATTGGGGGAGGTACCTGCAAAACTCAGAGATGCCATGTTCGCACAAAAACAGTTGCAGGAGTTTACTGCCAGAGAGGGAGTGTGTGAGATGGTCCATAATGTTCTTGTACTCACGCCCATGAGACAGAACAAACTAGAGGCTGCATGGGAGGGGCCCTGCAATATATTCAATCAGTTGGGTAGAGCAACTAGTGTGTTACTTTTAAAAGGAGGGCATCCTGCTGCCAAAACTGCTAGGTGCAATCTGTCTGGCAATGGTGTTCTCACCACAAGGGGAAGCTCCTTTTGATACGCATCGGGAGTGGCTCGTAGCCACCCCCTTTTGTGTCTCTTATTGGGGGAGGTGTCACAAATATCTCAGGATTCAGCTGCTAAGGAGTTAATTTTGTGTAGCTGGCACTCAAAACAGTTATTTGTTTTCAAGAAGAATTGTTTGTATTTTCTTTGAAGTGCCAGAACCCCCTAAATAGCCACCAAATGTTAGTGTGTATGCATTGGGTCATAAAGTCACTGAAACTCTTAGTCACAGAGATACACAGGATAAAGTTTATGGCTTAAGCTGTCAATAGAATGCCTGATGCAAAACAGGCCCTTCATTACAAAAACTGACCAGGTCACTGGCAGGACATTGGTATATTATGTACATATGTGGGTTAAAAGTGTTATAACCTTAATGGCAGGTAAATATGACAACCTTATTTGGTATCAAACCGATTCTCTCAATAAACCTAAAAGGTTCTAGACATGTAAATATAGAAATTTCTTACCTAGCAGAAATGATACTGGATTGTATAATTTCAGGCAAGAAATTAGTCTATTGAAGGTTGTAAAGACAGGGGGGTTTCTTAGCCCGCCCAGGAGGGTGTGGTTAAGCAACTTGATCTCTGAAAAGTAGGGTTTAAGAATCTTATTTTTTAACAATAAGATTGTCATTCTTACAAGGGGAGCTGCTGTACAGACGTAAGGAGCCATCTTTTCCATGCCAGCCCCTGGCGCAGATCTTGAAGACTAGGAAAGTATTCAATTCTGTTTTTCTCCTTTTTATTTTAAAATACTGTTTGCGTGTGTAATTTTATTTGTAACAACTTTTTATTAATAATGCATTGTGCATAATATTTTTGGCATAATAAATAATTCCTTTATTAAGTTTGGCCTTTGTCTAATAATTGAACCACGTTACTGAAAGAGACTGGAATATTAGAACTGTATAATTTTAGGTTATTTTCGGCTATATTTCTAGAGTTAATGTGTAAAGTCTGGGGTTTTCCTTAAGATTTTCCCTTTAATAAATTTTAAGTGGTGGCAGCATTTGAGCTATAGGATTTATAGTTTATTGTGGGTGGCATTACAAGGGAGTGTTGGGCATTTCTCTTACGTCTAGTACAGATTAAGGGAGTGCGAATTAACTCTTGCACCCACTAAACTGAATCACAAGCTTGCCTGGTGTGGCTAGATTGTGACCTATAGGTGACAGAAAAGGGGGCTGAAAACCCTTTCTGTGCCAAATAAGTGACTGGCGCAGGGTTGGATAACCTTGGTTCGTCACACCCTCTCCTTTAGATTGTAAGTTTGAGAGCCTCTCTACCTGTAAGCCACTTTGTATTTAAAGTGAACTACTACTGATTGTGCTCAAGGGCAGGGCACTCCTCTCCTTTTGTATATCTCAATTATTGCACCCACAACTGTAATGTACCCCAATATTGTACTTGCTTGTTTGTGTATTTAATGCATTCCTGTAATGTTCCATTATTTCTTGTATAGCGCTACATAATCTGCTGGCGTTTTATAAATACCTGTTGTTAATAATAATAATAATAATAAATGAGAAACTTAAAAAAAAGAAAAAAAAAGAAAGAAATAGTTTCATGTCCCTTTAAGTAAAGCGTAGGAGGGACAGGCAAAAGAAAAAAAAGGAAATTTACCAATTAATATATAAAGTGTGTAATAAATAGAGACAATGGCACTACTCTTATATTATATGAAGGAACTGTATAATGTCATTTATTTAGCGTATAATCTCAATTTACATACGCTTTAAATATTGTTTCACTGGTGCTGTGTATCAAGGTAAAGACAATTTATTTTCATATTCCAGCATAGATGCTCAAAATGAGTTCAGCACTTGGGTGTAAAAAAAGGCTTAGCAGCGAAAAGGTTAAAGGAGAGGGAGGAGTCAAGTGGTGGATCTGCTGTGCAGCTTTTTCATTTAGCTCTTTTTCCACCCAGAGGTTAGACCTTGTCTTTAAGGGACAGTAAACACCAGAATTGTTGTTGTTTAAAAATGTAGATAATCGCTTTATTACCCATTCCCCAGTTTTGCATAACCAACAAAGTTATATTAATACACTTTTTACCTCTGTGATTACCTTGTATCTAAGCCTCTGCAAACTGCCCCCTTATTTCAGTTCTTTTGACAGACTTGCAGTTTAGCCAATCAGTGCTGACTCCTAGGAGCTTCACGTGCCTGACCTCAATTTTATCTATATGAAACACATGAACTAATGCCCTCTAGTGGTGACAAACTGTCAAAATGCTTTCAGATTAGGGGCAGTCTTCAAGGTCTAAGAAATTAGCACATGGACCTCAGCTTTCAACTAAGAATACCAAGAGAACAAAGCAAAATTGGTAATAAAAGTAAATTGGAAAGTTGTTTAAAATAGCATGCCCTTTTACTTTACTGTCCCTTTGGAAAAATCCAACCACATGGCAGCCACAGGATAACAATAGGTGTTCTCTGTGTTCTTCTAGGTGTCCTAAATACACTTCATATATTTGATTTTCATATTCCAGCATATATGCTGGACAGGATACCATTGCAAGTACTCTTGTCCTTCATGTGTGAAGGTTTGTTAACAAGAATCATAGATTAAAAATCCAATCTTTATTAAATATACTAAAATGGGTAAAATGAAATTAAAAACAATTGCAGTAAATATCAGTGTGAATCTGCTAATTTATGTATGCCTGCTAAGCTTTCAATTAAAGGGAGAGTCTACACCAGAATTGTTATTGTTTAAAAAGATAGATAAGCCCTTTATTACCCATTCCGCAGTTTTGCATAATACACTTTTTACCTCTGTGATTACCTTGTATCTTAGCCTCTGCAGAATGCCCCCTTGTGTCAGTTCTTTTGAAAGACTTGCATTTTAGCCAATCAGTGCTGACTCCTAGGTAACTCCACATGCAGGAGCACAATGTTATCTATATGGCACACATGAATTAACGCCCTCTAATTGTGAAAAAAATCAAAATGCATTCAGATTAGAGGCGGCCTTTAATTTTTTTTAAATAGCATATGAGCCTACCTAGGTTTAGCAAGATTGATTATAAATGTAAATTGGAAAGTTGTTTAAAATTACATGCCCTATCTGAATCATGAAAGTTTATTTTTTGACTAGACTGTCCTTTTCAGAAGTGTAACTAGAAACCACAGGGCCCAGGTGCAAGAATCTAAGCAGGGCCCCCCCCACCCCCCAAAAAATGTGAATTTGATACATATATTTTTTTTTTTTTAACATTCAACACAGGGGGGAAAAATGTGAATACGATTACATGTCTGCAAAAGGGGGTACCCTGTGCCCATAGTCTGTAAGATGGTCTGACCCCCTATTACTGTATATAGTGACACTGTTTAACCCACCAGTACTGTATATAATGAGTTAGTGACACAGTCTGTAATCTGCAGGTGAGAAGGCTGGCCTGACCCTCCCCACTCCAGTACTTTATATAGTGACCACAGTAGTCTGTGACATGGGCCAGCCCCCCGCTCTGTATATAGTGGTACTGTATAGTGACACTGTTTACCCCCCGCCCCCCACCCATGCCCCATGCTGTAGTAACAAGGTCTGTAATCTGCTGGTTCCACAAACATACACACACAGTCAAATACATACACACACACATAAACACCAATGGGTAAAACAGAAACACTAACCACTGTAGTCAGAGACAGAGACACTAGTGAAGCATCACGTCACACTCACATGATATCAGTGCAGGCACATCATATACAGCACACCATTATAAGACACAAAAGAAAATAACAACGCAAATACTGACCAATTTAAGAATGAGAAATCAGAAAGAGATACTTTCCTTCAGCAGCAAGATCAAACATTCAACAGACATAGACAAAGTAAATATTATCGATATGGTTACAAAGCTGGAAAATTGTTAGCAAACATGGTACGTCTTACTAAACCTAAATCTTTTATAACTGCAATTAAAACAGGTGCCCTATTACAAATACTCAGGAAATCACGAAAAAAAACTTTGTTACATACTATAAAACACTTTGTACTAAAGAAAGGATAGATGACCAAAGTAAACGGCTAATTTGGGATAAAATTAAAATTCCACAATTAACAGAAGGCCATTAAGAAATCCAAGTAAGGTAAATCAATAGGCCCTAATTCCCTTCCTATAAAATATTATAAAAGTCTATGTGATGATATAGCTCCCACTTTAACTTCCCTTTATTCACAAAACTTATCAGGACGACAAAGACCTGATCCACATTTTCAGATGCTCATATTTGTGTAATACCTAAACCAGATAGAGACCATACAAATGCTTCATCCTATAGGCCAATTTCACTTCTCAATAGTGATTATAAATTGTTTACTAAAATCCTAACAGACAGACTTGCGGCTGTCTTGCCTTGATGGGATTTTTAAGGAACGCTCTTCGGTGACTAATATTCGGAAAACCCTTGCAATCATGACCCACTATTGGCAAAACAGACAGTCAACTGCAAAAATAGTGCTTCCAGATGCTTGCCTGCTGTCAGAAGATGCTGAGAAAGCCTTTGATAGGATAGAATGGGATCATTTTTATACATCATTACACAATTTCGGCATAACTGGAAACTTTTTAAAAGAGGTCAATTATATCTGTCCCCTACTGCCACTTTGCTTATTAACGGAAGGGTATCTCCATCTTTTTCACTAGAGCGAGGCACTAGGCAAGGCTGTCCACTGTCCCCATTGCTGTTCAATTTGCCCATTGAGCCTTTGACGTGCTATATTAGGCATCACACTGACACTTTACAAATAAAATCATACATTTCTCATTTATCAATGTATGCTGATGATCTACTCCTGTATGTATATAATCCTTCTATAAATATACAGATTCTACTTAAAATAATGAAACAATTTCACTGGGTATAAAATAAATTCAGAGAAATCGGAGGTGATCTGGCTACAAAATTATAGTAAAACCTCATTCCGAGATACAGTATTGACCTTATTACACCTTTGAACTCCTTCAAATATCTATGATTTTACTTCACTGATTTCACACACTGATCCCCAATGATTATACCCACTGAATATTACTACAACCATTTCAAACATGCATAATATTATGCAGGGTTGGCAAAATCTGCCTTTCACCCTAACGGGTAAAATGCAACTTCTTAAAATGATTCTCTTACCAAAATTGTTCCCCTTCAACTGCTTCCATTATTAATGACGACAAAGATATGAAAAGAGTCTCAACAATGTTTGGTACATTCATTTGGAGACAGAAAAACATAGAATACGTCAAACGTATTTGACTATGCCATATACAGGGCCACATTTATTGTGAGGCAGAGTAGACATGTGCCTACAGGCGCCATCCATAGAGGGGCGCCTGTCTCTGCCTATTATAAATACCAATAACCTTAACTACGGCAGGGAAATAATAGCACTGTGCACGCACGGTGGCCATCTTTGTTAAGGTCAGGCACGTGTCAGTGACAAGGGGCATGGGGCATGTGCCAGTCAGGGGTGACAGGTGCATAAGTCATGATACCACTGTATAATCAGTGGTCTACTCCCGCCCCCACCCCCGCCCATACTGTCATACTGACAGCTGCCGGCTCAAAAGGCCTCTCCCTGTATGTGGCCCCGAGCCCTACTCTCCCGCTGTCCCCACCAAACCCCACAGAGACGAGCATTGTCTGCGGTAATGGGTTCCAGTGCAAGGACACACAGGTGAGAGGGCACAAGATGGCACTGGCCTGGGCAAACTGGAGCTGGTTGATGTGAGGAGATGGTGCAGTGCAGGGAGAGAGGGGCCTGTGGAGCCTATGTGTGGTGATGTGTGTATTATATAGTGATGTGTGTTATATGCAGGGATGTGTTTAATATACAAATATGGCACTGGGTGTAATATACAGAGGTGTGTGTTATATGCAGAGATTGCACTGTGTGTTATATGCAGAGATGTGTGTAATTTACAGAGATGGCAATGGGTGTAATATGCATATATGCAGAGGTGTGTGTAATATACAGAAATGGCACTGGGTGTAATGTACAGAGATGTGTGTTATATGAAGACATGGCACTGTGTGCTATATGCAGAGATGTGTGTAATACACAATGATGGCATCACTAAAAGGATGTCATGTGAATCTACGTATGTAGTTTATTTGATTAGTTGTGCCTGTGGGGTCCAATATGTGGGCCGCACGGGACGTACCATTAGAAAACGATGGAGTCAACATGTTTATAACATTAAAAGGAAATTTCTGAAACATAGTCTATCTAGACACTGCGCATATGCGCATATGCGCATAAAGGCAGTTCAAAATCACTATCTATATTACCCATTGAACAGATATCTCGGAATAGTCACAATCCTATGCTGACTCTGCGCCGCAGAGAGACCTTTTGGATCCATAAATTACACACTTTAGACCCTGATGGCCTTAATGAATGTGTTGATTTAGCTGCTTTTGATCTATGAGATAAATTTCACTATTAAATATGACATCTCATAATATTGCATGCATAGTATTTACACATCATCATCACTGATATTCGCGATTACATATTCTCACGTCGCCCCCAATGTTATTCCACTCCTATATAGTAGACTTATATAATTAGTATATCTAGTAGAGATACTCCACACATCATATTATTACACTCATCTAATTAACTTATTCTCTTGTTTACATCAGTAAATTATCACTTTTTTATAATCACCCCTGCACCCACAGTCCTTCATGCACCTTCTCCTCATGTAGATATATCTGGGTATCACACCTTTATAGTATATCACTGTTATAGCAATAGTTCCCCTCTTATATAATATTACACCTGGGCTAATATGTTTAGCTGCAATAGTATTAGTCTCTTAGCCTATATAGATCGCACACCTGATATTTTATCTTTTAGTCTCATCCTATATAGTATTTTAGTCCTCTCTCATGTAGTCACTACAGAATTAGTGCATCACATTATTATAACATTAAGAGTTAGATAGTCTCATTAGTTTTAGATTAACACATATATACCACTTTATTGATATTATATAGTCACAACTTCTGTCTAATTATTCCTAGTTAGATAGAAAAAGATGTATGGCCTATTAGTAGAAAGAAATTGATATCTCCATATCTGGCCCACGTCACATCATTATTCACCCACTATAACCACACACATATAAAGTTCTTGTATATGATAGTAATAGATTATTAGTATTAGGTCTCTTCTAGATTTATTTAGTTATTTTAGCACTACACATATTTCTCAGTCAGACTGCCTTTATATATAAACATAACACATATATATTACTTCTTTGGTTTAAATATTGTGTTTATTTGTGAAGAGTGTGCGACTGTCTTTATAAATGAACATAAAACACACATATATATTTATTATTAACGAGCATTTCTCCCAAAAAGAAAGGAAAGAATCAACCATGATATGAACATGTTCCTAGCAATTTGATATACACACGGTGATTGATTGTTTTGTAGTACACCACATAGAGATTATGCTGCCTAAGTCGATTTCATCTTAAATATATTCAGTCACTCAGATATATGTGTGGTTAGAGGTTTTTGGCTTATTGCATAGGAATTATATAGTCTTTTACGGCCAATTTGAATAACAAAGGTTTAGGATCGTTATGGCTTTTTGTCATGTCCGGTCATATGTATATAAACTTTCAACGTGTTATAAATGACTTTGAGTCATTTGTAACACGCCCCCTATGAATGCAAATAAACATTGTTATGCATTGCCTAGTCTTGTGGACAAGCGTCAGCATTTTTGGCTGGTATTACTCTGGTCCGCCCCATTACGCCCCTCTGTTATCTATCAAAATAACTACTTGCGTCCAATCACTTGGCTAAATGTCAGGGCCAATGGGCGTACACTTAAATAGGTTAGCCGTTATTGGCTAAGAAGGCTTTGATTCACAATATATAGTGTATCGAGTGATACCAGTTAATGTGTCTAGTGGCGTACCTCCGATCAAGGTGAAAATTTAAAACGCTGATATTGTTTGAATATAATTTACGATAGTCTTGTATACTCCTGACAAGTCACAGTCTAGACTCGCATCCCTTTAGGCTATTTTGACACACTAACCGCGCCAATTACAAAATTGAATTAGATCTGAATGACACGCTCATCTAAGACATGCGCAATGAGCATGTCAACACGCCAACCATTTAGCCACTATAACAGTGTGCTAACAGCTTCAATGTTTCAATATATTAATCCCATATAGATCAAGTTGTAAGTAAGTGTCACACGATCAAAGAACCACACGATCTACTAAGGTGGGTTCTATCACGTTTATTTAATTTGAATAATTTTATTAACTAACACTGTGGTTATATATTTGTTAAAAAACGTTCATGTCATAGAGGTCATAGCCTGTTCACATATGAAATAGTGAGTATACATTATGGTCATATATATATTAGGTGTATTCATATCTGTACACATTCAGTTTTCAGCTTTTAGTTTTGAAATTGTCTTAGACCAACTGTTGTGTATTATTGAATGCCAGCCATCAGTGATATGTAAGCTCATGGTTTTATTTATTTTCTGAGATGTCTTTTGTTGAGCTCTGTAAGCAAAATGTTAATGAGATATATGTTTGCCTGAGTTTTTACTATTATTATATTATTTATTTACTTTTCACTGACTCATTATATCCCATATATGACATAGGTTGCATTATATCAATTGCAACACAATGGGCCAATAGGGTATCAATGGCCCTCTAGACTCCTCCTATTACCATGTGGTTTTGATCAAGACTAATTAGATTTATGGTGTATATATAGCAAGTGTTCTCAAATGTTTTTATGAAGCCTGATGAAACAGCCTAGAGCTGAGAAACGCGTTGCCCTGTTTTTATTATTTTAATAAAACTTTTTTATATCCTGAACACTTGCTACCAATTTGTTTGCTTGCCTTCTATCCCTCTGTTTGAGAGGGGGGCTCTTATCCTGGGTTTTCCTGACTACTGGTGGTCCTGACTTCCATCTGTATCCAGTGGACCTGTGCATAAGTCTGGTGGGTGACTACATTGATCCCATCCTGCCTCTATAGCATCAAAGGAGATGCTACAACTATTGTGAGTACCATTCTATCTTATCACATTGATCACCTTGTCAAGACAATACTAGGCCATATAGGCACCTGTGTCTCTTTATGTCGTTTTGATACAGACATCACACCATTACCGGAGGTTGGTCCCCTGGGTGACTGTAAGAGATCCCAGACTGTCTCTATAGCACCAATTGAGGTGCTTAAACAAATGTGAGTTCAATCTTTGTACATCTATCAATACATTTTGGACCAAACAATATTGGGCCATGTGGCGCATCTGTCTTCTCTTGTCTTTGTAGATTACTGGGTGTAATATGCAGAGGTGTGTATGTAATATGCAGAACTGTGTGTAATATTCAGAGGTGGCACTGGGTGTAATATGCCAGCGGCCATTTTAGTTAAGTTAGCCGACACATCAGTGTGAGGGGGGGCACTTCAGCTTTTGGTGCCTATTCACACCTGGGCTGTAAATCTGGCCCTGGCCATATACTTCAGGTGGATTAAAACTACCTAATTTACAGTGGTACAATTGGGCCACACTTATTAAACTGGTTATAGGATGGCTGATCGATTCAGATTTTTTCTGCCCGATAATTGAAAGAGAGTTACTAGCCCCTTGTCTTCCAGCCTTTCTTCCGCATACTGCATTCTCCACTCTTCCAATACATATCAAACAAAACATTCTCTTTCGAGACCCACTACGTGCCTGGGGGAAGGCCTGCCAACTATGGAAAATAGATTTTAAGATTAGTAAATATTTACCAATACAGGGCAACCCAAATTTTATTCCAAGTTACACATATAAATCCTTTCAACAATGGAGACAGCATTGAATAATTTGAATAATTTTTTTAGATTTCCTCATTTAAAGAACTCCAGAGATCATATAATCTTCCCAGGATGCAACAATATGCTTATTTCCAAAGTAGGCACTACATATGATCTCTTCTACCTTTGTGTAAAGACAATTTGCTACGCCCTAATATAGAGAGATTTTGCAACCTGGCTAGGCAAGGAATTCATTGTATTACAGATATTTATAATTTTTTATCTACATATTTGGAACAGCAGGCTCAACAACAAATTCTCTCTAAGTGGCGAATATTAGATGATGAACCAGTCACCTTAGAAAAAATTCTAGACAGCTTTACTACAGTAAGGAAAGCTACCTTTTCCTTGAATTTTAGGGAGTCACATACCAAACTGATGCATCAAGAATATATTACACCTAAACTGTATTTAAAATGGCTTCCAGAAGCGCAGGATAAGTGTTACAAATGTTCAACATATGCCCCAAATATGGTCCACTTGTTCTGGAAATGTCCAAAATTTCTGAAATTTTGGAATAAATTAGCATATTGGCTCTCCAAGGTACTTAATACAAGGATAAGACTCACAGTACATTATGTTTTATTTCTGGCAAATCGTCTGTCGCAACAACACGGAAGTTTTATAGATATGACGATGTTGATGGCTAGGGAGCTTGTTTTACAATTCTGGACTAAGAACAGAGAACCCCCCTTTAAAAAGCTAGTTTTAACTATGCACAAACAAATATTAATAGAGCAAGTTGACGTCCAAGAACACCTAGAAGCAATGATAAAGTCCTTTGTCCAGAAATGGGAACCTTTTCTTTTATATTTCCCGGTAAAAATATTCTTAAATAGAATATTATACACATTTCAAAATTCAACATTCATGCTTACTGAAAACTTAAAAAGCAGGTGGTGTATCCCCTCCCTTTCTTGCCCCTTCTCTTTTATCAGTTGTATAGAACATGAATCCTAGACCACCAGGAGCGATGACCGGGGGGGCTTGGAGGGAGGGAGGCATCTAACAGAGCTCGGAAAGGTAAGGATAGTCTTTCTGTCCCTCATTGGATCTCTTGGTTAATAAAAGAGTAATTTTAAATGCATGAGGATGGTTAAGATATTAGCTTAACCAGGTAGATCTATGTGAGTATGAACTACAGTAGAAGAAATCTGAAGTTTGATTCATCTTATATAAATTGAAGGGGGTGGATAAAACTTTACTTTAAATAATTCTTAACAATAATTGCTTCTTTTCACCAATGTACAATTTGAACATAGTTAGTCAACTGATAGAGATGTATATATAGGAATAGGATTTTTGAGATCCTATAAATCTAAAGTTTTACAATCAGGCCACACAGCTTTGGTTAGAATGGAATGATTAATATGTTAACATTAATAACAGTGTTTTATTGTCACTATTCCTACAATGTAAAGTGGACTCTACAGATATTTATGTAGATATCTAGGCACCATTACTTGTTTAGTTAGTTTTAGATAGGTAGATTTCTTGTTTTATTGAGAAAAAAAAGAACCCACAGGCCTAAACACTATAACCAAGATATGTACTTTTATATGGACAAGGACAATATGGGGTAGATTTATCATAGTGCGAGCGGACATAATACGATGTAGTGTATCATGTCAGTCGCACATCGATAAATGCTGACAGCATACGCTGTTGGCATTTATCATTGCACCAGCAGTTCTTGTGAACTGCTGGTGCAATGCTGCCCCCTGCAGATTTGCGGCCAATCGGCCACTAGCAGGAGGTGTCTATCAACCCTATCGTATTTGATTGGGTTGATTTCTGTCCGCGGCCTCAGGGCTATTTTAGACCACTGCTTCATAACTTCTGTTTCCGGTGAGCCTGAAGGCTCGTGTGGAAACAGGGGCATCAAGCTCCATACGGTCTGGTATTTTTATGAAGCGCAGCTGGCAACCCTACAGACAAATACAAGCTATGGGCTAGATTACGAGTGGAGCAGTAGTTTGCACTCACGGTCAAGCATTAAAACTGCTATAAGTATTTTCCTCTCTGAGATTCACGCTCGTATTATGAGTTGAAAGTAAAAAGTTTGCTCTCTCATGTTCGTAACGTCAGATTATATTGCATCTTTCATAATCGAATGTTCTGTGCATAGCAAAATATGTTCTATTTATTCTTAAAGGGACATTAAACACTTTGAGATGGTAATATAAAATGATAAATAGTATATATAAAAAAACTTTCATTATTTATTTTGTCTCCTTTTCCTGTAATTCCATTCTAAAATTGTAAATTTTTCCGTTCCTGTTAGAAATTGAACTGCAGAATACTGTTATATTTCACACAGCCATTGGCTGCTCAGTCTACTGAACTATTTATAACTGTCCATAATTGGCCACAGCAGAGAAGGTAACCTAAGTTAGAGCTCCCATTGTTTTATAGACACTAAAACTTTACAGTTATTTTGTCAATATTTATACAGCTAATTAAACTTTAAATAATACATCTACATGTTATTCTCAGATTAATCTTTTCTTTAAATGCATCATTCTATCTAGCATTTATTTAGTGTTTGTGTTATGGCCAAAAATAATAGCACCCCTGCATTTCTGTCAGATAATGCACCACTTCGCCCATAAAATTGTTGCAATTACAAATGTTTAGGCATTCTCATGTTTATTTCTTTTGTTTATATTGGTATGACACACAAAAAGTGGAGAAAAAAGCCAATTCTGACACATTCCATGCAAAACTCCAAAAATGGACTGAACAAAATTATTGACACCTTCTCAAAATTGTAAGTAATAATTGTATTCCAAGTTTGTGATGCTCCTGTAATTTGTAATTAAACTCACCTGTATCAATTAACAGCTGCTGACAATATAGAAATCACATCAGCAACCAGTTAAAATGGTGAAAAATTGACTCAACCTTCCTGTTGTGTGCCACACTGAGCATGAAGAAGAGAAAGAGCAGCAAAGAATTGTCTGAAGATTTGAGAACAAAAATTGTGGAAAAGCATGACAATCTCAAGGTTACAAGTCCATCTCCAGAGATCTTAATGTTCCTCATTGTCAAGAAGTTTAAAGCCCATGGCACTGTAGCTAATCTCCCCGGACATGGATGAAAGAGAAAAATGTATCAAATATTGCAACGAAGGATTGTTCGAATGGTGGATAAAGAACTTTGATCAATTTCCAGACAAATTCAAGCTGACCTTCAGGCACAGGGGTACAAATGTGTCACACTATACATCTCCATCTGAATAAAAAAGGGTAGCAGACCCAGGAGGACCCCCACTGCTGATAAAGAAATATAAAAAAGCCAGATTAGAGTTTTCCAAAACTTACCTGAGGAAGCCAAAATCCTTTTAGGAGAATGTGCTGTGGACAGAAAAAACTAAATTATAGCTTTTTGGTTAAGCCCATCATTCTACTGTTTTCAGAAAAAGAAATGAGGCTTTTAAAGAAAAGAGTACAGTCCCTACAGTCAAACATGGAGGAGGTTCTCTGATGTTTTGGGGTTGCTTTGCTGCTTCAGGCATTGGATGTCTTGACTGAGTGCATGGCATTATGAAATCTGAAGACTATCAAAGAATTATGTGTTGCAATGTAGGGCCCAGTGTCAGAAAGTTGGGTCTCCGTCAGAAGTCATGGGTCTTACAGCAGGACAATGAACCAAAGCACACGTCAAATAGCACAGAGAAATGGTTTAAGACAAAGTGCTGGAGGGTACTGAACTGGCCAGCAATGAGTCCAGATCTTAATCCCATAGAGCACCTGTGGAGATATCTCAAAACAGTAGTTGGGAAAAGGAATTCCAATCTCCAAGGAATCTCCAATCTGAGAGACCTGGAGCAGTTGGCGAAAGAAGAGTGGTCCAAAATTCCAGTAGAGCGGTGTAAGAAAACTCATTGATGGTTACAGGAAGCGATTGATTTTAGTTATTTTTTCCAAGGGGTGGGTTACCAAATTTTAAATTGAGTGTGCCAATAATTTTGTCCAGTCCATTTTTGAGTTTTGCGTGGAATGTGGCAGATGTGCCTTTTCTTTCATGTAATTAACAAGAGTCCATGAGCTAGTGACGTATGGGATATACATTCCTACCAGGAGGGGCAAAGTTTCCCAAACCTTAAAATGCCTATAAATACACCCCTCACCACACCCACAAATCAGTTTTACAAACTTTGCCTCCAAGGGAGGTGGTGAAGTAAGTTTGTGCTAGATTCTACGTTGATATGCGCTCCGCAGCAAGTTGGAGCCCGGTTTTCCTCTCAGCGTGCAGTGAATGTCAGAGGGATGTGAGGAGAGTATTGCCTATTGAATGCAGTGATCTCCTTCTATGGGGTCTATTTCATAAGGTTCTCTGTTATCGGTCGTAGAGATTCATCTCTTACCTCCCTTTTCAGATCGACGATATACTCTTATATATACCATTACCTCTGCTGATTCTCGTTTCAGTACTGGTTTGGCTTTCTACAAACATGTAGATGAGTGTCCTGGGGTAAGTAAATCTTATTTTCTGTGACACTCTAAGCTATGGTTGGGCACTTTATTTATAAAGTTCTAAATATATGTATTCAAACATTTATTTGCCTTGACTCAGAATGTTCAACTTTCCTTATTTCCAGACAGTCAGTTTCATATTTGGGATTATGCTTTCAATTATCATATTTTTCCTTACCTCAAAAATTTGACTTTTTTCCCTGTGGGCTGTTAGGCTCGCGGGGGCTGAAAATGCTTCATTTTATTGCGTCATTCTTGGCGCGGACTTTTTTGGCGCAAAAATTCTTTTCCGTTTCCGGCGTCATACGTGTCGCCGGAAGTTGCGTCATTTTTGACGTTATTTTGCGCCAAAGATGTCGGCGTTCCGGATGTGGCGTCATTTTTGGCGCCAAAAGCATTTAGGCGCCAAATAATGTGGGCGTCTTATTTGGCGCCAAAAAATATGGGCGTCGCTTTTGTCTCCACATTATTTCAGTCTCATTTTTCATTTGCTTCTGGTTGCTAGAAGCTTGATGTTTGGCATTTTTTTCCCATTCCTGAAACTGTCTTATAAGGAATTTGATCTATTTTGCTTTATATGTTGTTTTTTCTCTTACATATTGCAAGATGTCTCACGTTGCATCTGAGCCAGAAGATACTACAGGAAAACCACTGCCTGCTGGATCTACCAAAGCTAAGTGTATCTGCTGTAAACTTTTGGTAGCTATTCCTCCAGCTGTTGTTTGTAATAATTGTCATGACAAACTTGTTAAAGCAGATAATATTTCCTTTAGTAAAGTACCATTGCCTGTTGCAGTTCCCTCAACATCTAAGGTGCAGAATGTTCCTGATAACATAAGAGATTTTGTTTCTGAATCCATAAAGAAGGCTTTGTCTGTTATTTCTCCTTCTAGTAAACGTAAAAAGTCTTTTAAATCTTCTCTCTCTACAGATGAATTTTTAAATGAACACCATCATTCTGATTCTTTGGACTCTTCTGGTTCAGAGGATTCTATCTCAGAGATTGATGCTGATAAATCTTCATATTTATTTAAGATGGAATTTATTCGCTCTTTACTTAAAGAAGTACTAATTGCTTTAGAAATAGAGGATTCTAGTCCTCTTGATACTAATTCTATACGTTTGGATAAGGTTTTTAAAGCTCCTGCGGTTATTCCAGAAGTCTTTCCTGTTCCTAATGCTATTTCTGCAGTAATTGCTAAGGAATGGGATAAATTGGGTAATTCATTTACTCCTTCTAAACGTTTTAAGCAATTATATCCTGTTCCGCCTGACAGGTTAGAATTTTGGGACAAAATCCCTAAAGTTGATGGGGCTATTTCTACCCTTGCTAAACGTACTACCATTCCTACGTCAGATGGTACCTCGTTTAAGGATCCTTTAGATAGAAAAATTGAATCTTTTCTAAGAAAAGCTTATCTATGTTCAGGTAATCTTCTTAGACCTGCTATATCATTGGCTGATGTTGCTGCAGCTTCAACTTTTTGGTTGGAAACTCTAGCGCAACAAGTAACAAATCGTGATTCTCATGATATTATTATTCTTCTCCAGCATGCTAATAATTTCATCTGTGATGCCATTTTTGATATTATTAGAGTTGATGTTAGATTTATGTCTCTGGCTATCTTAGCCAGAAGAGCTTTATGGCTTAAGACCTGGAATGCTGATATGGCTTCTAAATCAACTCTACTTTCCATTTCTTTCCAGGGAAACAAATTATTTGGTTCTCAGTTGGATTCTATTATTTCAACTGTTACTGGTGGGAAAGGAACTTTTTTACCACAGGATAAAAAGTCTAAAGGTAAAAACAGGGCTAACAATCGTTTTCGTTCCTTTCGTTTCAACAAAGAACAAAAGCCTGATCCTTCGTCCTCAGGAGCAGTTTCAGTTTGGAAACCATCTCCAGTCTGGAATAAATCCAAGCCTGCTAGAAAGGCAAAGCCTGCTTCTAAGTTCACATGAAGGTACGGCCCTCATTCCAGTTCAGCTGGTAGGGGGCAGGTTACGTTTTTTCAAAGAAATTTGGATCAATTCTGTTCACAATCTTTGGATTCAGAACATTGTTTCAGAAGGGTACAGAATTGGTTTCAAGATGAGACCTAATGCAAAGAGATTTTTTCTTTCCCGTGTCCCAGTAAATCCAGTGAAAGCTCAAGCATTTCTGAATTGTGTTTCAGATCTAGAGTTGGCTGGAGTAATTATGCCAGTTCCAGTTCCGGAACAGGGGATGGGGTTTTATTCAAATCTCTTCATTGTACCAAAGAAGGAGAATTCCTTCAGACCAGTTCTGGATCTAAAATTATTGAATCGTTATGTAAGGATACCAACGTTCAAGATGGTAACTGTAAGGACTATATTGCCTTTTGTTCAGCAAGGGAATTATATGTCCACAATAGATTTACAGGATGCATATCTGCATATTCCGATTCATCCAGATCATTATCAGTTCCTGAGATTCTCTTTTCTAGACAAGCATTACCAATTTGTGGCTCTACCGTTTGGCCTTGCTACAGCTCCAAGAATTTTCACAAAGATTCTCGGTGCCCTTCTGTCTGTAATCAGAGAACAGGGCATTGTGGTATTTCCTTATTTGGACGATATCTTGGTACTTGCTCAGTCTTTACATTTAGCAGAGTCTCATACGAATCGACTTGTGTTGTTTCTTCAAGATCATGGTTGGAGGATCAATTTACCAAAAAGTTCTTTGATTCCTCAAACAAGGGTAACCTTTCTGGGTTTCCAGATAGATTCAGTGTCCATGACTCTGTCTTTAACAGACAAGAGACGTCTAAAATTGATTACAGCCTGTCGAAACCTTCAGTCTCAATCATTCCCTTCGGTAGCCTTATGCATGGAAATTCTAGGTCTTATGACTGCTGCATCGGACGCGATCCCCTTTGCTCGTTTTCACATGCGACCTCTTCAGCTCTGTATGCTGAACCAATGGTGCAGGGATTACACGAAGATATATCAATTAATATCTTTAAAACCGATTGTTCGGCACTCTCTAACGTGGTGGACAGATCACCTTCGTTTAATTCAGGGGGCTTCTTTTGTTCTTCCGACCTGGACTGTAATTTCAACAGATGCAAGTCTCACAGGTTGGGGAGCTGTGTGGGGATCTCTGACGGCACAAGGAGTTTGGGAATCTCAGGAGGTGAGATTACCGATCAATATCTTGGAACTCCGTGCAGTTTTCAGAGCTCTTCAGTTTTGGCCTCTTCTGAAGAGAGAATCGTTCATTTGTTTTCAGACAGACAATGTCACAACTGTGGCATACATCAATCATCAAGGAGGGACTCACAGTCCTCTGGCTATGAAAGAAGTATCTCGAATTTTGGTTTGGGCGGAATCCAGCTCCTGTCTAATCTCTGCGGTTCATATCCCAGGTGTAGACAATTGGGAAGCGGATTTTCTCAGTCGCCAAACGTTGCATCCGGGCGAATGGTCTCTTCACCCAGAGGTATTTCTTCAGATTGTTCAAATGTGGGGGCTCCCAGAGATAGATCTGATGGCCTCTCATCTAAACAAGAAACTTCCCAGGTATCTGTCCAGATCCCGGGATCCTCAGGCGGAGGCAGTGGATGCATTATCACTTCCTTGGAAGTATCATCCTGCCTATATCTTTCCGCCTCTAGTTCTTCTTCCAAGAGTAATCTCCAAGATTCTGAGGGAATGCTCGTTTGTTCTACTAATAGCTCCGGCATGGCCTCACAGGTTTTGGTATGCGGATCTTGTCCGGATGGCATCTTGCCAACCATGGACTCTTCCGTTAAGACCAGACCTTCTGTCACAAGGTCCTTTTTTCCATCCGGATCTGAAATCCTTAAATTTAAAGGTATGGAGATTGAACACTTGATTCTTGGTCAAAGATGTTTCTCTGTCCCCGTGATTAATACTATGTTACAGGCTCGTAAATCTGTATCTCGAGAGATATATTATAGAGTCTGGAAGACTTATATTTCTTGGTGTCTTTCTCATCATTTTTCTTGGCATTCTTTTAGAATACCGAGAATTTTACAGTTTCTTCAGGATGGTTTAGATAAGGGTTTGTCCGCAAGTTCCTTGAAAGGACAAATCTCCGCTCTTTCTGTTCTTTTTCACAGAAAGATTGCTATTCTTCCTGATATTCATTGTTTTGTACAAGCTTTGGTTCGTATAAAACCTGTCATTAAGTCAATTTCTCCTCCTTGGAGTTTGAATTTGGTTCTGGGAGCTCTTCAAGCTCCTCCGTTTGAACCTATGCATTCATTGGACATTAAATTACTTTCTTGGAAAGTTTTGTTCCTTTTGGCCATCTCTTCTGCTAGAAGAGTTTCTGAATTATCTGCTCTTTCTTGTGAGTCTCCTTTTCTGATTTTTCATCAGGATAAGGCGGTGTTGCGAACTTCTTTTGAATTTTTACCTAAAGTTGTGAATTCCAACAACATTAGTAGAGAAATTGTGGTTCCTTCATTATGTCCTAATCCTAAGAATTCTAAGGAGAAATCGTTGCATTCTTTGGATGTTGTTAGAGCTTTGAAATATTATGTTGAAGCTACGAAATCTTTCCGTAAGACTTCTAGTCTATTTGTTATCTTTTCCGGTTCTAGGAAAGGCCAGAAAGCTTCTGCCATTTCTTTGGCATCTTGGTTGAAATCTTTAATTCATCT
The DNA here is from genome assembly GCF_027579735.1 of Bombina bombina. Classification (NCBI taxonomy): domain Eukaryota; kingdom Metazoa; phylum Chordata; class Amphibia; order Anura; family Bombinatoridae; genus Bombina; species Bombina bombina. The sequence continues at coordinate 278,670 of NW_026510828.1, read as the reverse complement.
TGCCTATGTTGAGTCGGGTAAAATTCCGCCTCAGAGAATTACAGCTCATTCTACTAGGTCAGTATCTACTTCCTGGGCGTTTAGGAATGAAGCTTCGGTTGACCAGATCTGCAAAGCAGCAACTTGGTCCTCTTTGCATACTTTTACTAAATTCTACCATTTTGATGTATTTTCTTCTTCTGAAGCAGTTTTTGGTAGAAAAGTTCTTCAGGCAGCGGTTTCAGTTTGAATCTTCTGCTTATGTTTTTTGTTAAACTTTATTTTGGGTGTGGATTATTTTCAGCAGGAATTGGCTGTCTTTATTTTATCCCTCCCTCTCTAGTGACTCTTGTGTGGAAAGATCCACATCTTGGGTAGTCATTATCCCATACGTCACTAGCTCATGGACTCTTGTTAATTACATGAAAGAAAACATAATTTATGTAAGAACTTACCTGATAAATTCATTTCTTTCATATTAACAAGAGTCCATGAGGCCCACCCTTTTTTGTGGTGGTTATGATTTTTTTGTATAAAGCACAATTATTCCAATTCCTTATTTTATATGCTTCGCACTTTTTTTCTTATCACCCCACTTCTTGGCTATTCGTTAAACTGATTTGTGGGTGTGGTGAGGGGTGTATTTATAGGCATTTTAAGGTTTGGGAAACTTTGCCCCTCCTGGTAGGAATGTATATCCCATACGTCACTAGCTCATGGACTCTTGTTAATATGAAAGAAATGAATTTATCAGGTAAGTTCTTACATAAATTATGTTTTTTCTCCACTTTTTTACGTCACACCAATACAAAGACAATAAATAAATATGAGAATACCTAAACATTTGTAATTGCAACAACTTTCTGGGCGAAGTGGTGCATTATCTGACAGAATTGCAGGGGTGCCAATAGTTTTGGCCATGACTGTATATATATATATATATATATATATATATATGTATATGTATATATATATACACATTTAAACTTTTAAAGCCCTTTGCAGACTTGTTTTTATAACACCTGAGACCTCATATCTTTGAGCCCTTATAACTTTTTTAATGCAATATTTTTATTTAATAATGTTATCAGATAGTTTTATTATGTAACTGTACTTTTAAATGTTGATGTGTTTAGTGACTTCAGCAAAGTATATCAAGGGAATTAAGCATATTTGATAATAGGATTAAATAGGATCATTTTTAAAATTGCCCATATTGTTCTTTCTGAATCCCGAAAGAACAAAAATGGTTTCATATCCCTTTAGTAGGTCCCATAGGATGTAACCTGTAGTGTACTGTAAACATTTAACAATAAATGCTCTCAAGAATTAGAACATTATATTTTTTATCAAGGGATGAAGAATTTACTAGACATGTGCAAAAATTCATACTTTGTTATTCAGTTTGTAAACAAATAATGTAGTTATCCTCTTTCTTTGGCAATTACTTTGATCTGACACCAGATATTTGATATAAAAATTGCAATTTAATATATCTAAATAGCTGATTTCTAAGTATTAATATGGCTGTTTTTCAAGTTCTCAGTATACTGTAATTAAGCCTTCTTTCCTAGGTGTGTTACAGTATGAAAATATGAGAATTTTGAAGTTTTACATTTACACAGTGTGGATTACATTTTCTAAGGGAGTCTTGTCTGTTTATCTGAGTAGTGGTCATATTATAGATAGCTAGACCATTATGGCACTGACAAATGAGGCAAGAAGGTAACTTTGAAAATGGAGGCCTGCAATTAAAAAAGTATGGACATAACTGCTAGGGGTTTTCAGATGATCCAGTAGCTGCTATCATTAACAGATATTCTTTGTGTCCTCATATATAAATAAACAAGCATATTTATTGCAGATATGTGCAGAACATGTGACAATTTAATAGTTTCAGGTAGGAACCCTTTTAATATGTCAAGGGAACTTGGAAATCAGGCAAAATCTCAAATCTTATGATAAATGGAAGCCTTATTATTCTATAGTAGTCCTGTTTACATACAAACCCAGTGCAAAAGCGTGGTGTCTCGCAGGAGAATAATATATTCTAATACTACAAATGTAAAGTGTTTTTTCACTATAAGCAGGTTGTTTCGCCCTCATTGGGGCTCTTCAGTATGATGTAGGTGCTATGTTATTGTACTCAAGCATTGATTTTAGGTTTACGGCTATATGCCAGTTTTGCTGATGATTACATTAATTTTCCTAACCATCTTTACAAAGTGTGAAATGAATGCTTGAGCAGAAAAGCAACACCAACCATAGACAGCCTGTTTGGCCCATTTGGGGCTCATCCCTCCATTGTATTAATCTTAGCAAAAAACAAATATACTTATCTGTGCAAAATTGCAATACTTATAATTCAAAATCCATTTCAATATAATGGGCAGCCCTATAGCAAAGGGTGGAATGCTCGAGGACATCAGCATCAACCATAATGACTTGAGTGAGAAAGAGTCCCAAAGTAGCGAAACAGGCTGCCTATGGTTGATGCTGTGTTATTTAAGCCTCATGTATTTCACAGTTTGCCACACTACTGGTTTAAACTGACAGGAGCATAAGGGGTGCCGTATTAAAAATGCATTTTGAATTAATAATACACTCTGTGGGCTAATTTGTATATTATACCCATTGTATATTAATTCCTTGCTTAACTAATTAAATGGAGAGTTTATTTCACTCTATTAACAACAATACATTTATTTGGTACAATGGGAGTCCCTGCTCTAAAGGATTTCCATGGGTGCAAGTGCAGACCCTGTTCCAATGAGCTTACATTCTAGTGTTTCAGTGCTTTGCTCAAAGAGCTTACAATCTTGTATTTAAGGAGAACTTACCTCTAGGTACTTACAGTGTAGAGAAATAATAGAAATCCCTGATGTAAGACTGCAATCAGCATGTGACATAACACTAGTCCCTCTCAAATCTTCAATCTTCCTGCCACTGCCATAGAGTATTCCAGTCTTCGTTATACTGCTTGCCAGATGTGAATCAGTCTATGCACATCTTGTAAGGATTTTTCATCCAGTGCAGGAAGATAAGTGCATGAAACACTGTACCTTATAATGCAGTATTTTTTCAGTTTCTAATCAGAGGTATAAAATACAGGACCATCCCATGACATATCAAATCTTGTGCTTCATTAGGACTTTCTCCTTCAAAAATCCAACAGTAGTACTTGTCCCACTGTGACTGTAGACATTTAACTTTAGTGTCACAGACATGGCAGTCCTTGTTCCAGGGCGATGCTAATAACCTAGTAGTATTATTGGTTTTCCTACGTCAAGGCATTGCATTGAGGATATAAGTGCAAACATATTAATCATATCATTGTATTCTCTTTGCCAAGAGCCTTAACATTGTTACATTATACAGATATGTGCAGTGAGAGTGAATTTAAGCCATTCAAATTGATTTAATTTCAGTTAATTAAAGTTATAGCAGTGTAAGTGCAATTATGCTTTATTGTTGGTGTTATGATTCAAGTTCTAGTGTCACAGAGATGATTTGTATATCTTATATCAATAAGCCTTAAAAAGTCTTTAAACATACAGAACCAAATTAAAGCTAAAGATTTTTATGAAATGGGAAAGTAAAGGAAAAGTGCAACATAAATGTGAGCAATGATCTGACCTCACTGCAAATGTCTGTAGGAGCAGGATCTGTATTTACAATCTAGTGTGGTAATGAGATGTCTTGCTCAAAGAGCTTACAAACTTGTTAATCTCAAAAAAAATTTACCTTAGATACTTACAGTTTAGTAATATAAAAATCCTTGAAGGACATCTGCCATCAGCGTGCATACTGCAGGTCAGATGTGCATCAATCTGATCTGAATTTAATCCAGATCGCCAGTTGTCTTTTCTTCATCTGGGTCAAGCAGAAAAAACAGCTGCATCAGATGCTGCACCTTATAGTACAGTGTCTAATGAGGGTCCCAGCACCAGTGAGTTTGCAAGCATGAGGACATCTGCCATAAACGCGTGTATACTGCTGGCCATATGAGCATCAGTCTGATCTGAATTTATTTCAGATCACCAGTTACCTTTTCTTTATTCAGGTCAAGCAGACCAACAGCTGCATTAGATGCTGCACCTTACAGTACAGTGTTTAATGAGGGTCCCAGCACAGTCAGATGCGCATCAGTCTGATCTGAATTTATTTCAGATCGCCAGTTGCCTTTTCTTCATCCAGGTCAAACAGCTGCATCAGATGCTGCACCTTACAGTACAGTGTTTAATGAGGGTCCCAGCACGTTAGTTAGCAGCGTGAGGATATCTGCCATAAGCAGGTATACTGCTGGCCAGATGCACATCAGTCTTATCTGAATTTGCCTTTTCTTCATCTTTTCTTCAACCGTCTTTAGACCGCTGCTTCATAACTTGTGTGTCTGGTGAGCCTGAATCTCGGAGCTTGATAAATAGACCCCCTTCACTAATGACTTCTGATGCAGTAATTCTTACCATCCTTAAAGCTGGCTTAAAGCCTTTACTACCAGCTGCAAGTCTTATAAAGATATGTAGTGGAAGCACAGAAAGGCATTGTTGTATCCTACAGTTATGGCTATAATACTTATAATGCTATAATATGGTTAAAATAATTATTTTAAAAATGAAAATATTTATCAAATGTTATGTATTTTTAAATAAAGGTGTGAAAATAATATTGATCATTATTATGTACAGTTTGTATGCTATGCTTTGTCTCAGAGTATTGGTGCCCATAGAAAGCTACAAAGTTTAACCTATTACTTCTGTCATTATCTGTACTATTTTACAATGTATATAAATGTGATTTAGTATTATTCAGTTACTAAGTTGGGGTGATCATGGTAACACTACCTGTAGTAATTGGTGTCAATACCTGCAGTGCCCACTGGATGCCATTTGCATTGTGTTGGAGGTAGTCACTGTTCTTCATACTAGCATATATACAGAGCTGTGGTTGTAAAGTGCTGTCTTTACTGTAATGTCCTAGCTGTGAAATAACTAATATCTGCATGTCAGTGATTACTGAAGCTCAGCAGGATCAATCTGGCAACTCTAGTAAAGTGAGCAGCAGTTCTGAGGGTGGTGGCTTTGTGTTGTCAGTTGGTTTTGTGACATAACTGCTGCATCATATAAGCCACTCCCCTAAGGCTGTCACCATGACAACCAGACATCACATTATATCATGACTGTCAGTTGAGCCTTTAGTTATGTTATTAGTGTAGCTTTAAGATAAGATGCTTAATTATGTATAATAAAACAACTTTGTAATATACGCATTATTTATTTTGCCCCTTTTCATGTAATTTAGCTCTGAAAATTGTACATTGAGTTGTAACTGCATCCTGCCGACTTTTTAGAGCTAACTCTGCATCAAATATTTTCCTAATTGGCTTTAATAGATTAGAACTGCAAAACAATTAACTTTATACTAACTTAATGGCAATGATTAGCCTTCTTGTCTGCCGACTTAAACTTATTTGGCTTCTCCAAATAAGGCGAGTGTTGGGTGCAGTTTTTCTATTGAAACCCAATTGCAGATATTATTTTGTTAAACAAATGTTTACACTTGGCTGATATGTTATTCTGTAGGATGGTAGCAGAAATGTCTTGTAATCACAAGGTGTTTACTACAAAACTCCCAGTTTCCAGTGCTTATATGTTCAGAATAGATTATTAAAATGACATGAACTGCTTTGGTCTTGTAATATCTACAGAGCTATAGCTGAGCCTCAGGATCATGTCATGTGATCACCTCTGGGGTTATCAGCCATACTAATTAGCATATGTAATTGTGCAGTGTAGCTAAGAACTACAGGTGCTAGGTCTGTCGTTATTTAATAGTAGAGTCCCAACATTCAGAAGCCTTTATGTCTGTATCAATTTTATAATTATATTTGGGTGTTCAGTATTTTAGCAGGCTGTCCAGCACAATCTGTACTAAAACACTGGACACCTAAGGACCCCTGTCAGCTAAATGTAAAGGGCCTTCTAGGACATTATGCATTATAAATAAGGCTAAAAAAAAAGTTACGCTGTGTATTTTCTATTATATGTGTTACAGACAACCATGGGGGTGTTCAATCATTGCTGGGTGATTACTTCTGACAGCCAAGGTGGTCACAGCACTACTATGTTCATGTTACTGGCAACCAAGGGGTGAAAAATATATGTGGTGGGATCAAGGGTGGGGCCTAAGTTTGAGCTTTTGTTGGGACAATGTGTGAAATCAGCTATGTCCAGTGTCAACTATAGGCCATCCGGTATTTTTATGGAGCACAGCTGGCAACCCTAACCACCACCTGTCTCTAAGGTAGAGAATCTGCAGTTTAAGGAAGGCGAAGGGCTTGATAATTTGAGCCCTTTTAAAGGGACAATCAACTCCAAAATCTTTTTTGTTTTTAAAAAGATAGATAATCCCTTAATTACCCATTCCCCAGTTTTGCATAACCAACATGGTTATATTAATATACTTTTAACCTCTGTGATTACCTTGTATCTAAGCCTCTTTTGACAGCCCCCTGATCACATGGCTATTTATTTATATCTATTGATGTGCATTTTAGCCAATTAGTGAATTGTGAGTAGCAGCTTCATGGGCATGAGCACAATGTGTTCTATATTCACATGAACTAGCAGTCTCCTGTTGTGAAAAGCTAATAAAAAAGCATGTGATAAAATGCTATCTCTAGTGGCTTAGAAACAGGAAGCAATTTAGAGGTTTAAATGTTATAAAGTATATAAATATAACAATGTTGGTTGTGCAAATAGGGTTGCCACCTACCCCGGTTTCACCAGGACAGTCCTGGTCTGAGGCTCTGTGTTCAGTGTCCCGGAACTACCCTCAAATGCCCCGGACTAAGCGCTCCCCTGGTGCAGCAAGCAGCAGTGAGCACAGACTTTCCAAAAAATTAGCTGGCCAGAGGAGCGCTTAGCCTGTGGTTACAAAAAAAATGGGTAGGTGGAGTCTAACTGTGGAGGAGAGACGGAGGATGGTGTGGGACAGTGGGAGGGGGAAGAGGCCAGTCGAGGAGGGGAGTCGTCACATCCTGCAGGCTGCAGCTGAGAGCGGCAGAGAGAGGCAGGTGTTGGTGCGGTGCCAGGTAGGAGTGTAGGAGGCAGAGTTTGTAAGCCCAAACAGTGGGGTATTGGGGAATCATATAGGCAGTCTGTGTGTTGAGCTTGTTTAGGACAATGAACTTACAATTATTTAGAGGAAGGGTCTGTGTACAGTGAGCACATCTGAAATTTTACGTGTCTTAAAATGGTAACTGTGCTGTTGCAATTATGTGTAAATATAATATTATATATATATATATATATATATATATATATATATATATATAATTTGAAGAAAGGCACTCTCCATATTAATTTGGTAAAATGGTAACTGTGCTGTTGCAATTATGTGTAAATATAATACATATATATATATATATATATATAAAATTATATATATATATATATATATATATATATATATATATATATATATATATATAGTCCAGACAGGACAGCACAGTCTTACCCCATCCGTTTAGAGCTGCCAAGGTGCTCTGCAATGAAGTATATAGAATGTCCCAAGAAGAAGCAGGCACTCACTGGACTTTATATAATTTCCTTTATTCCAGTATATAAACAAACATAACGTTTCGGCACATCACATGTGCCTTTGTCAAATGTCACCACCCAAAATGTAACCTAGCACCTAAACCACCTAATACAAATTAAAACTGGCATTCCTTAAATACAGTAACTAACAAGCAAAATTATCGCCAAACTCCAAAAGCGCGTTCAAGGTGGTCTGTGACGTCAGCATGTGGAGACGTATCCCACGTCACGGCGCAATCACCGCCCTTTCTATGGTAACTGACCAACACAGAACGCAGAAGGATGCGGTAATCCAGTTCATGTCATGTCCTCCATCACTGTTGCGCATGCGCAACCAAACACCATTCACAGGGGAACAAACTGGTTGTCATAGCTACCACTATAGACAAAACAGCGCACAGTGCGAGCGGATTGGCATGTGAAGACAATTTAAAATAGAATACAATAAAATAGATGTGGCAACTGAGTATATAGAGTTAAACATATTACCCATATAGGAGAGATAAACACCTTTAGTGAAGATATTGTAAGGCAACAGTACTATCTTTTAACCCAATAGCCACAAGCAATGTAGAAATACTATAAGAGCTGCATATAGAATGTGCACATAAATACTGAATTCTATATATGTACATTACGCCAAAGAATAGGAACTCTGGCTTCATAGATATACTAATCATAGAGAAGCAAAGACAATAGTTATTATTACTATTCTATTAAAGCGAGAATATCACTCAGACATATTGAATGTACATTAATGCCATACGAGCCTACAAGGAGTATGTTAGAAACCTAGGCCAACAGCGAGATCCCCATCTTCAACTCCGATGTGTAAACCAGTATGGAAAGTTCACTATGTAGAAGGATAGTATCCAATCAATAGAAGGGTCTAAAGTCCAAATATGTGTTTAGACCTTTAGGTGCCAACGTATCCAGACGATAAATCCACCTGCTCTCTCGTTGCAGGAGTCTTTTGGCATGGTTTCCTCCCCTTGATGGAAGGGGTTCCTGATCAATCAGCATACTGCGTATACTTGAAACAGAATGCTTGTATTCAATGCAGTGTCGAGCTACCGGCTGATCTGATTCACCCTGTTTCAGGGCCTCCCGTATGGCACACCGATGGTTAGCCATACGTTCACGAAAGGTGGTAACCGTCTTGCCCACGTAAACCTTGGAGCATGGACAAATCAAGATGTATATGATATAGGTGCTGGTACATGTCAGACGTTGACGGATTTTAAATCTTTGGTTATTGTGTGGATGCTGGAAGGTGTCACCCCTTAACATGCCATTGCAGGTAACACAGCTTGCACATGGGCAACATCCCTTCTTTGTAGATTTCAACCAAGTATCCTTACTATAGTGTGTTATTGGATCGGCCTTTACAAGAATGTCTCTCAGATTCCTCGCTCTGCGATAGGCCATCCTTGGTGCCGCCATCTTCTGAAATGGCAAGGAAGAATCACTTTCCACCACGGGCCAGTGCCTTCTCACAGCTCCAGTAAACTTATCACACATAGGGACATATGTTGTAATCATATTCAGTTGTTCCTTAGGCTGTCTGGTCAGAGTATCAGTATCACTGATTGTTTCAGTGTGTAGCAGTCTCTCCTGGACCTCTTGTATTTCACTGATGGCATAGCCCCTATCCAATAGTTTCTTCCCCATTTCTTCCATCTGAGTTATCATTGTGGGCATCTCGCTGTTGTTTCTGACTACGCGAGTGAGTGACACTCTTCTTTTGGTGTCTAGGGTGAAAACTTCTAGCCTCAAGAAGTGAATTGCGATCAGTAGGTTTCGTGTACAATGATGTACCAAAACGCAATGTGTCACCTGTATTAACCTTAAAGATATTCAAATCTAAAAAGTGTACACTGGTTGTTCCCCTGTGAATGGTGTTTGGTTGCGCATGCGCAACAGTGATGGCGGACATGACATGAACTGGATTACCGCATCCTTCTGCGTTCTGTGTTGGTCGGTTACCATAGAAACGGCGGTGATTGCGCCGTGACGTGGGATACGTCTCCACGTGCTGACGTCACAGACCACCTTGTTCGCGCTTTTGGAGGTTTGGCGGTAATTTTGCTTGTTAGTTACTGTATTTAAGGAATGCCAGTTTTAATTTGTATTAGGTGGTTTAGGTGCTAGGTTACATTTTGGGTGGTGACATTTGACAAAGGCACATGTGATGTGCCGAAACGTTATGTTTGTTTATATACTGGAATAAAGGAAATTATATAAAGTCCAGTGAGTGCCTGCTTCTATAAAATTTGAAGAAATGCACTCTCCGTATTGATTTTATTCCTGGTTACACATCTAAATCCTTTCAACAATGGAGACTTACCTCAATATTGCAACTTCTAAATTTGAATAATTTAAACAGCAGACTCAACAACAAATTCTCTCTAAGTGGTGAATATTAGATGATGAACCAGTCACCTTAGAACTAATTATAGACAGCTTTACTAGAGTAAGCAAAGCTACCCTTTCCTTGAATTTTAGGGAGTCACATACCAAACTGATGCATCAAGAATATATTACAACTAAACTGTACTCAAAATGGCTTCCAGAAGCGCAAGATAAGTGTTACAAATGTTCAACATATGCCCCAAATATGGTCCACTTGTTCTGGAAATGTCCAAAATTCCCGAAATTTTAGAATAAATTAGCATATTGGCTCTCCAAGGTACTTAATACAAAGATAAGACTCACATTATATTATGTTTTATTTCTGGCAAATCGTTTGTCGCAACAACACAAACTTTTTATAGATATGACGATGTTGATGGCTATGAAGCTTGTTTTACAATACTGGGCTAAGAACAGTGAACCCCCCTTTAAAAAGCTAGTTTTAGCTATGCAAAAATATTAATAGAGCAAGTTGACATCAAAGGACACCTAGAAGCAAGCATAAAGTCCTTTGTCCAGAAATGGGAACCTTTTCTCTTATATTTCCCGGTAAACTTTAGAAATAGAATATTATACCCTTTTCAAATTTCAACATTCATGCTTACTGAAAACTTAAAAAGCAGGTGGTGTATCCCCTCCCTTTCTTGCCCCTTCTCCCTTATCAGTGGTATAGTACATGAATCCTAGACCACCAGGAGCAATGACCAGAGGGGCTTGGAGGGAGGGAGGCATCTAACAGAGCTCAGAAAGATAAGGATAGTCTTTCTGTCCCTCATTGGATCTCTTGGTTAATAAAAGAGTAAATTTAAATACATTAGGATGGTTAAGATATTAGCTTAACCAGGTAGATCTATGTGAGTATGAACTACAGTAGAAGAAATCTGAAGTTTGATTCATCTTATATCAATTGAAGGGGGTGGATTAAACTTTACTTTAAAGGGACATTAAACCCCAAAAAATTATTTCATGATTCAGACAGAGAATACAATTTTAAACAACATTTCAATTTACTTCTATTATCTAATTTGCTTCATTCTTTAGATATCTTTTGTTAAAGAAATAGCAATGCACACGGGTAAGCCAATCGCACGAGGCATCTATGTGCAGCAACCAATCAGAAGCTGCTGATCCTATCTAGATATGCTTTTCAGGAAAGAATATCAAGAGAATGAAGCAAATTAGATAATAGAAGTAAATTAGAAAGTTGTTTAAAATGATATTCTCCATCTCAATCATAAAAGAAAAAAATTGGGTTTAATGTCCCTTTAAGTAATTCTTAACAATAATTGCTTCTTTTCACCAATGTACAATTTGAACATAGTTAGTCAACTGATAGAGATGTATATATAGGAATAGGATTTTTGAGATCCTATAAATCTAAAGTTTTACAATCAGGCCACACAGCTTTGGTTAGAATGGAATGATTAATATGTTAACATTAATAACAGTGCTTTATTGTCACTATTCCTGCAATGTAAAGTGGACTCTACAGATATTTATGTAGATATCTAGGCACCATTACTTGTTTAGTTAGTTATAGATAGACAGATTTCTTGTTTTATTGAGAAAAAAAAGAACCCACAGGCCTAAACACTATAACCAAGATATGTACTTTTATATGGACAAGGACTATATGGGGAAGATTTATCATAGTGCGAGTGGACATAATACAATGTAGCGTATCATGTCCGTCGTACATCGATAAATGCTGACAGCATACGCTGTCAGCATTTATCATTGCACCAGCAGTTCTTGTGAACTGCTGGTGCAATGCCGCCCCCTGCAGATTTGCAGGGGGTGTCTATCAACCCTATCGTATTTGATTGGGTTGATTTCTGTCCGCGGCCTCAGGGCTTTTTTAGAAAGCTGCTTCATAACTTCTGTTTCCGGTGAGCCTGAAGGCTCGTGTGGAAACAGGGGCATCAAGCTCCATACGGTCTGGTATTTTTATGAAGCACAGCTGGCAACCCTACAGACAAATACAAGCTATGTGCTAGATTATGAGTGGAGCAGTAGTTTGCACTCACGGTCAAGCATTAAAACTGCTATAAGTATTTTTTTCTCTGAGATTCACGCTCGTATTATGAGTTGAAAGTAAAAAGTAAACGAATGTTCTGCGCATAGCAAAATATGTTCTATTTATTCTTAAAGGAACATTAAACACTTTGAGATGGTAATATAAAATGATAAATATTATATATAAAAAAACTTTCATTATTTATTTTGTCTCCGTTTCCTGTAATTCCATTCTAAAATTGTAAATGTTTCCGTTCCTGTTAGAAATTGAAGTGCAGAACACTGTTATATTTCACACAGCCATTGGCTGCACAGTCTACTGAACTATTTATAACTGTCCATAATTGGCCACAGCAGAGAAGGTAACCTAAGTTACAACATGGCAGCTCCCATTGTTTTATAGACACTAAAACTTTACAGTTATTTTGTCAATATTTAAACAGGTAATGAAACTTTAAATAATACATCTGCATGTTATTCTCAGATTAATCTTTTCTTTAAATGCATCATTCTATCTAGCATTTATTTAGTGTTTGATGTCCCTTTAAACAGATATTTAAATGTATATCTGATGGATATTTGCATAAATATATATATAGATAGATAGATACATATATATATATATACACATAGTTGTGGCAAAAAATAATAGCACCCCTGCATTTCTGTCAGATAATGCACCACTTCGCCCATAAAATTGTTGCAATTACAAATGTTTATGCATTCTTATGTTTATTTCTTTTGTTTGTATTGGTATGACACAAAAAAGTGGAGAAAAAAGCCAATTCTGACACATTCCATGCAAAACTCAAAAAATGGACTGAACAAAATTATTGACACTTTCTCAAAACTGTAAGTAATAATTGTATTCCATGTTTGTGATGCTCCTGTAATTTGTAATTCAACTCACCTGTATCAATTAACAGCTGCTGACAATATAGAAATCACACCGGCAACCAGTTAAAATGGTGAAAAATTGACTCAACCTTTCTGTTGTTTGCCACACTGAGCATGAAGAAGAGAAAGAGCAGCAAAGAATTGTCTGAAGATTTGAGAACAAAAACTGTGGATAAGCATGACAATCTCAAGGTTACAAGTCCATCTCCAGAGATCTTAATGTTCCTGTGTCCACTGTGCGCAACATTGTCAAGATGTTTACAGCCCATGGCACTGTAGCTAATCTCCCCAGATGTGGACGAAAGAGAAAAATGTATCAAAGATTGCAATGAAGGATTGTTCGAATGGTGGATAAAGAACTTTGATCAACTTCCAGACAAATTCAAGATGACCTTCAGGCACAGGGTACAAATGTGTCAGCTCACACTATACGTCACCATCTGAATAAAAAAGGGTAGCAGACCCAGGAGGACCCCACTGCTGATACAGAAATATAAAAAATCCAGATTGGAGTTTGCCAAAACTTACCTGAGGAAGCCAAAATCCATTTGGGAGAATGTGCTGTGGACAGACAAAACAAAATTACAGCTTTTTGGTAAAGCCCATCACAGTCCCTACAGTCAAACATGGAGGAGGTTATCTGATGTTATAGGGTTGCTTTGCTGCTCCAGGCATTGGATGTCTTGACTGCGTGCATGGCATTATGAAATATGAAGACTACCAAAGAATTTTGTGTTGCAATGTAGGGCCCAGTATCAGAAAGTTGGGTCTCCGTCAGAAGTCATGGGTCTTAAAGCAGGACAATGAACCAAAGCACACGTCCAAAAGCACAGAGAAATGGTACTGAACTGGCCGGAAATGAGTCCAGATCGTAACCCCATAGAGCACCTGTGGAGATATCTCAAAACAGCAGTTGGGAAAAGGAACCCTTCCAATCTGAGAGACCTGGAGCAGTTGGCGAAAGAAGAGTGGTCCAAAATTCCAGTAGAGCGGTATAAGAAACTCATTGATGATTACAGGAAGCAATTGATTTTAGTTATTTTTTCCAAGGGGTGTGCTACCAAATTTTAAATTGAGGGTGCCAATAATTTCGTCCAGTCCATTTTTGAGTTTTGCGTGGAATGTGGCAGATTTGCCTTTTTTCTCCACTTTTTTGTGTCACACCAATACAAACACAGTAAATAAATGTGAGAATGCCTAAACATTTGTAATTGCAACAATTTTTCTGGGCGAAGTGGTGCATTATCTGACAGAAATGCAGGGGTGCCAATAGTTTTGGCCATGACTGTATATATATATATATATATATATATATATATTAAAATATATATATATATATATATATATATATATATATATATATATAAAGCCCTTTGCAGTCTTTTTTTTATAACACCTGAAACCTCATATCTTTGAGCCCTTATTACTTTTTAATGCAATATTTTTATTTAATAATTTTATCAGATAGTTTTATTATGTAACTGTACTTTGAAATGTTGATGTGTTTTGTGAATTCAGCAAAGTATATCAAGGGAATTAAGCATATTTGATAATAGGAGTAAATTGGAAAATCAGTTGAAATTGCCCGTATTGTTCTATCTGAATTCTGAAAGAACAAAAATGGTTTCATATCCCTTTAGTAGGTCCCATAGGATGTAACCTGTAGTGTACTGCATACATTTAACAATAAATGCTCTCAAGAATTAGAACATTATATTTTTTATCAAGGGATGAAGAATTTACTAGACGTGCAAAAATTCATACTTTATTATTCAGTTTGTAAACAAATAATGTAGTTATCCTCTTTCTTTGGCAATTACTTTGATCTGACACCAGATATTTGATATAAAAAGTGCAATTTAAAATATCTAAATAGCTGATTTCTAAGTATTAATATGGCTGTTTTTCAAGTTTTCAGTATACTGCAATTAAGCCTTCTTTACTAGGTGTGTTACAGTATGATGAGCTTGTTTATTTTATGTCATATATGAAAATGTGAGAATTTGAAGTTTACATTTATATAGTGTGGATTACATTTTTTAAGGGAGGCTTGTCTGTTTATCTGAGTAGTGGTCATATTATAGATAGCTAGACCATTATGGAACTGACAAATGAGGCAAGAAGGCAACTTTGAAAAGGGAGGCCTGCAATTAAAAAAGTATGGATATAACTGCTAGGGGTTTTCAGGTGATCCAGTTGCTGCTATCATTAACAGATATTCTTTGTGTCCTCATATATAAATATACAAGCATATTTATTGCAGATATGTGCAGAACATGTGACCATTTAATAGTTTCAGGTAGGAACCCTCTTAATATGTCAAGGGAACTTGGAAATCAGGCAAAATCTCGAATCTCATGATAAATGGAAGCGTTATTATTCTATAGTAGTCCTGCTTACATACAAACCCAGTTAAAAAGAGTGGTGTCTTGCAGGGGAATAATACATTGTAATACTGCAATTGTAAAGTGTTTTTTCACTATAGGCAGGTTGTTTCGCCCTCGTTGGGGCTCTTCAGTATGATGTAGGTGTTATGTTATTGGACTCAAGCATTGATTTTAGGTTTATGGCTATATGCCAGTTTTGCTGATTACATTAATTTTCATAACCATCTTTACAAAGTGTGAAATGAATGTTTGAGCAGAAAAGCAACACCAACCATAGACAGCCTGTTTGGCCCGTTTGGGGCTCATCCCTCCATTGTATTAATCTTAGCAAAAAACAAATATACTTATCTGTGCAAAATTGCAACACTTATAATTCAAAATCGATTTCAATACAATGGGCAGCCCTATAGCAAAGGGTGGAATGCTCGAGGACATCAGCATCAACCATAATGACTTGAGTGAGAAAGAGTCCCAAAGTAGCGAAACAGGCTGCCTATGGTTGATGCTGTGTTATTTAAGCCTCATGTATTTCACAGTTTGCCACACTACTGGTTTAAACTGACAGGAGCATAAGGGGTGCCATATTAAAAATGCATTTTGAATTAATAATACACTCTGTGGGATAATTTGTATATTATATCCATTGTATATTTATTCCTTGCTTAACTAATTAAATGGAGAGTTTATTTCACTCTATTAACAACAATACATTTATTTGGTACAATGGGAGTCCCTGCTCTAAAGGATTTCCATGGGTGTAAGTGCAGACCCTGTTCCAAGGAGCTTACAATCTAGTGTTTCAGTGCTTTGCTCAAAGAGCTTACAATCTTTGTATTTAACGAGAACTTACCTCTAGGTACTTACAGTGTAGAGAAATAAGAGAAATCCCTGATGTAAGACTGCACTCATAACACTAGTCACTCTCAAATCTTCAATCTTTCTGCCACTGCCATAGAGTATTCCAGTCTTCGTTATACTGTTTGCCAGATATGAATCAGTCTATGCATATCTTGTAAAGATTTTTCATCCAAAGCAGGAAGATAGGTGCATGACACACTGTACCTTAGAATGCATTATTTTTTCAGTTTCTAATCAGAGGTATAAAATACAGGACCATCCCATGACATATCAAATCTTGTGCTTCATTAGGACTTTCTGCTTCAAAAATCCAACAGTAGTACTTGTCCCACGGTGACTGTAGACATTTAAGTTTGGTGTCACAGACATGGCAGTCCTTGTTCCAGGGTGATGCAGTTCTCAGATAAAATTGTAAACCAGCTGCAAGGTGCTTATAACCTAGTAGTATTATTGGTTTTCCTACGTCAAGACATTGCATTGAGGATATAAGTGCAAACATATTAATCATATCATTGTATTCTCTTTGCCAAGAGCCTTAACATTATTACATTATAAAGATATGTGCAGTGAGAGTGAATTTAAGCCATTCAAATTGATTTAATGTCAGTTAATTAAAGTTATAGCAGTGTAAGTGTAATTATGCTTTATTGTTGGTGTTCTGATTCAAGTTATAGTGTCACAGACATGATTTGTATATCTTATATAAATAAGCCTTGAAAAGTCTTTAAACATACAGAACCAAATTAAAGCTAAAGATTTTTATGAAATGGGAAAGTAAAGGAAAAGTGCAACATAAATGTGAGCAATGATCTGACATCACTGCAAATGTCTGTAGGAGCAGGATCTGTATTTACAATTTAGTGTGGTAATGAGATGTCTTGCTTGTCTTAATCTCAAAAAATCTTACCTTAGATACTTACAGTTTAGTAATATAAAAATCCTTGAAGGACATCTGCTATCAGCGTGCATACTGCTGGCCAAATGCGCATCAGTCTGATCTGAATTTATTTCCGATCGCCAGTTGTCTTTCCTTCCTCCGGGTCAAACAGAACAAACAGCTGCATCAGATGCTGCACCTTACAGTACAGTGTTTAATGAGGGTCCCAGCACCAGTAAGTTTGCAAGCGTGAGGACATCTGCTATAAACGCATGTATACTGCTGGCCAGATGAGCATCAGTCTGTTCTGAATTTATTTCAGATTGCCAGTTGCCTTTTCTTCATCCAGGTCAAGCAGAACAAACAGCTGCATCAGATGCTGCACCTTACAGTATAGTGTTTAATGAGGGTCCCAGCACCAGTGAGTTTGCAATCTTGAGGACATCTGCCATAAACACGTGTATACTGCTGGCCAGATGAGCATCAGTCTGATCTGAATTTATTTCAGATCGCCAGTTGCCTTTTCTTCATCCAGGTCAAGCAGACCAACAGCTGCATCAGATGCTGCACCTTACAGTACAGTGTTTAATGAGGGTCCCAGCAAGTTAGTTAGCAGCGTGAGGATATCTGCCATAAGCAGGAATACTGCTGGCTGGATGCGCATCAGTTTGATCTGAATTTATTTCAGCTCGCCAGTTGCCTTTTCTTCAACCGTCTTTAGACCGCTGCTTCACAACTTGTGTTTCTGGCGAGCCTGAAGGATCGCCAGAAACACAGGGCATCAAGCTCCGTTCAGAGTTTGATAAATAGACCCCCTTGACTAATGACTTCTGATGCAGTAATTCTTACCATCCTTAAAGCTGGCTTAAAGCCTTTACTGCCAGCTGCAAGTCTTATAAAGATATGTAGTGGAAGCACAGAAAGGCATTGTTGTATCCTACAGTTATGGCTATAATACTTATAATGCTATAATATGTTTAAAATAATTATTTTAAAAATTAAAATATTTATCAAATGGTATGTATTTTTAAATAAATGTGTGAAGATAATATTGATCATTATTATGTACAGTTTGTATGCTATGTTTTGTCTCAGAGTATTGGTGCCCATAGAAAGCTACAAAGTTTAAGCTATTACTTCTGTCATTTATCTGTATTATTTTACAATATATATATAATTGTGATTAAGTATTATTCAGCTACTGAGTTGGGGTGATCATGGTAACACTATCTGTAGTAATTGGTGTCAATACCTGCAGTTCCCACTGGATTCCATTTGCATTGTGTTGGAGGTAGTCACTATTCTTCATACTAGCACATATACAGAGCTGTGGTTGTAAAGCACTATCTTTACTGTAATGTCCTAGCTGTGAAATAACTAATATCTGCATGGCAGTGATTACTGAAGCTCAGCAGGATCAATCTGGCAACTCTAGTAAAGTGAGCAGCAGTTATGAGGGTGGTGGCTTTGTGTTGTCAGTTGGTTTTGTGACATAACTGCTGCATCATATAAGCCACTCCCCTAAGGCTGTCACCATGACAACCAGACATAACATTATATCATGACTGTCAGTTGAGCCTTTAGTTATGTTATTAGTGTAGCTTTAAGATAATATGCTTAATTATGTATAATAAAACAACTTTGTAATATACTCATGATTTATTTTGCCCCTTTTCATGTAATTTAGCTCTGAAAATTGTACATTGAGTTGTAACTGCATCCTGCTGACTTTTTAGAGCTAACTCTGCATCAAATATTTTCCTAATTGGCTTTAATAGATAAGAACTGCAAATCAATTTACTTTATACTAACTTAATGGCAATGATTAGCCTTGTTTTCTGCCGACTTAAACTTATTTGGCTTCTCCAAATAAAGCGAGTGTTGGGTGCAGTTTTTCTATTTAAATCCAATTGCAGTAAAAAGGATTTTATTTTGTTAAACAAATGTTTACACTTGGCTGATATGTTATTCTGTAGGACGGTAGCAGAAATTTCTTGTAATCACAAGGTGTTTACTGTCTCTTTAAGTTCTAACAAAACTCCCATTATAAATTCTGAGTTTCCAGTGCTTATATGTTGGGAATAGATTATTAAATGACATGAACTGCTTTGGTCTGTTAATATCTACAGAGCTATGGCTGAGCCTCAGGATCATGTCATGTGATTACCTCTGGGGTTACCAGCCATACTAATTAGCATATGTAATTGTGCAGTGTAGCTATGAAACTACAGGTGCTAGGTCTGTAATTATTTAATAATAGAATCCCAACATTCAGAAGCCTTTATGTTTGTATCAATTTTATAATTATATTTGGGTATCCAGTATGTTAGCAGGCTGTCCAGCACAATCTGTACTAAAACACTGGACACTTAAAGACCCCCATCAGCTAAATGTAAAGGGCCTTCTAGGCCTTTATGCATTAGAAATATGGCTAAAAAAAAAGTTACGCTGTGTATTTTCTATTATATGTGTTACAGACAACCATGGGGGTGTTCAAACATTGCTGGGTGATTACTTCTGACAGGCAAGGTGGTCACAGCACTACTATGTTCATGTTACTGGCAACAAAGGGGTGAAATATATATGTGTTGGGATCAAGGGTGGGGCCTAAGGTTGCGCTTTTCTGGGGACATTGTGTGAAACCAGCTATGTCCCGTGTCAACTACAGTATAGGCCGTCCGGTATTTTTATGGGGCACGGCTGGCAACCCTAACCAGCACCTGCCTCTAAGGTAGAGAACCTGCAGTCGAAGGGAGGTGAAGGGCTTGATAATTTGAGCCCTTTTAAAGGGACAATCAACTCCAAAATCTTTATTGTTTAAAAAGATAGATAATCCCTTAATTACCCAGTCCCTAGTTTTGCATAACCAACATGGTTATATTAATATACTTTTAACCTCTGTGATTACCTTGTATCTAAGCCTCTTTTGACAGCCCCCTGATCACATGGCTATTTGTTTATATCTATTGATGTGCATTTTAGCCAATTAGTGAATTGTGAGCAACAGCTTCATGGGCATGAGCACAATGTTTTCTATATGGCTCACATGAACTAGAAGTCTCCTGTTGTGAAAAGCTAATAAAAAAGCATGTGATAAGATGCTATCTCAAGTGGCTTAAAAACAGGCAGCAATTTAGAGGTTTAAATGGTATAAAGTATATAAATATAACAATGTTGGTTGTGCAAATAGGGTTGCCACCCGCCCCGGTTTCACCGGGACAGTCCTGGTCTGAGGCTCTGTGTTCAGTGTCCTGGAACTACCCTCAAATGCCCAGGGCTAAGTGCTCCCCTGGCACAGCAAGCAGCAATGAGCACAGACTTTCCAAAAAATTAGCTGGCCAGAGGAGCTCTTAGCCTGGGGTTACAAACAAAATGGGTAGGTGGAGTCTAACTGTGGAGGAGAGACGGAGGATGGTGTGGGACAGTGGGATGGGGGAAGTGGCTGGTCGAGGAGGGGAGTCGTCACATCCTGCAGGCTGTAGCTGAGAGCGGCAGAGAGAGGCAGGTGTTGGTGCGGTGCCAGGTAGGAGCGTAGGAGGCAGAGTTTGTAAGCCCAAACAGTGGGGTATTGGGGGAATCATATAGGCAGTCCGGGTGTTGAGCTTGTTTAAGACAATGAACTTACAATTATTTAGAGGAAGGGTCTGTGTACAATGAGCACAGCTGAAATTTGACGTGTCTTAAAATAGTAACTGTTCTGTTGCAATTATGTGTAAATATAATATAATATATATATTATTTATATATATATATATATATATATATATATATATATATATATATATATATATATATATATATATATATATATATATATATATATATTGATTTGAAGAAAGTCACTCTCCGTATTAATTTTATTCCTGGTTACACATCTAAATCCTTTCAACAATGGAGACAGCAAGGACTTACCTCAATATTTCAACTTCTAAATTTGAATAATTTTCAGATTTTCTCATTTAAAGAACTCCAGAGATCATATAATCTTCCCAGGATGCAACAATATGCGTATTTTCAAAGCATGCACTACATATGATCTCTTCGATCTTTGGGTGGAGAAAATTTGTTACACCCTAATATAGAGAGATTCTGCAACCTGGTTAGGCAAGGAATTCATTCTATTACATATATTTATAATTTTTTTATCTACATATTTTAAATAGCACACTCAACAACAAATTCTCTCTAAGTGGTGAATATTAGATGATGAACCAGTCACCTTAGAACTAATTTTAGACAGCTTTACTAGATTAAGCAAAGCTACCCTTTCCTTGAATCTTAGGAAGGCACATACCAAACTGATGCATCAAGAATATATTACACCTAAACTGTACTTGAAATGGCTTCCAGAAGCGCAAGATAAGTGTTACAAATGTTCAACATATGCCCCAAATATGGTCCACTTGTTCTGGAAATGTCCAAAATTCCAGAAATTTTTGAATAAATTAGCATATTGGATCTCCAAGGTACTTAATACAAGGATAAGACTCACAGTACATTATGTTTTATTTCTGGCAAATCGTCTGTCGCAACAACACGAAAGTTTTATAGATATGACGATGTTGATGGCTATGAAGCTTGTTTTACATTACTGGGCTAAGAACAGTGAACCCCCCCTTTAAAAAGCTAGTTTTAGCTATGCAAAAATATTAATAGAGCAAGTTGACATCCAAGGACACCTAGAAGCAAGCATAAAGTCCTTTGTCCAGAAATGGGAACCTTTTCTTTTATATTTCCCGGTAAACCTTAGAAATAGAATATTATACCCTTTTCAAATTTCAACATTCATGCTTACTGAAAACTTAAAAAGCAGGTGGTGTATCCCCTCCCTTTCTTGCCCCTTCTCCCTTATCAGTGGTATAGTACATGAATCCTAGACCACCAGGAGCAATGACCGGAGGGGCTTGGAGGGAGGGAGGCATCTAACAGAGCTCAGAAAGGTAAGGATAGTCTTTCTGTCCCTCATTGGGAGGCCTATTTATGAAAGGTCTTGCGGACCTGATCCGACAGTGCGGATCAGGTCCGCAAAACCTTGCTGAATGCGGAGAGCAATACACTTTCCGTATTAAGCATTGCACCAGCAGTTCTTATGCATTACAAATTTGTCTTAGAAATTTGGCTTAAAAAGAAATTACACTGTGCCTTTTTTATTAGATGTGTTACAGGCAACCATAGGGGGTTCAATCATTGCTGGGTGTGTACCTCTAGTAGCCAAGGGGCTCACATCACTGCTCTGTACATGTGTTACTGGCAACCAAAAGTACTGCTTAGTTGTAAAAAATATATGTGGTGGGATCAAGGGTGGTGCCTAAGGTTGAGCTTTTGTGGAGACTTTGTGTTAATCCAGCTATGTCCAGTAACCAATAACCTATAGGTCGTCTGGTATTTTTATGAAGCACAGCTGGCAACCCTATAGACAAATACAAGCTACGGGCTAGATTATGATTGGAGCAGTAGTTTGCACTCACGGTCAAGCATTAAAACTGCCATAAGTATTTTTTTTTCTCTGAGATTCACGCTCGTATTTCGAGTTGAAAGTAAAAAGTTTGCTCTCTCATGTTCGTAACATCAGATTATATTGCATCTTTCATAATCGAATGTTCTGTGCATAGCAAAATATGTTCTATTTATTCTTAAAGGGACATTAAAACTTTGAGATGGTAATATAAAATGATAATTAGTATTTATAAAAAAACTTTCATTATTTATTTTGTCTCCTTTTCCTGTAATTCCATTCTAAAATTGTAAATTTTTTCCGTTCCTGTTAGAAATTGAAGTGCAGAATACTGTTATATTTCACACAGCCATTGGCTGCACAGTCTACTGAGCTATTTATAACTGTCCATAATTGGCCACAGCAGAGAAAGTAACCTAAGTTAGAACATGGGAGCTCCCATTGCGTTATAGACACTAAAACTTTACAGTTATTTTGTCAATATTTATAACATAATTTATGTAAGAACTTACCTGATAAATTCATTTCTTTCATATTGGCAAGAGCCCATGAGCTAGTGACATATGGGATATACAATCCTACCAGGAGGGGCAAAGTTTCCCAAACCTCAAAATGCCTATAAATACACCCCTCACCACACCCACAATTCAGTTTAACGAATAGCCAAGCAGTGGGGTGATAAAGAAAGGAGTAGAAAGCATCAACAAAGGAAATTTGGAAATAATTGTGCTTTATACAAAAAATCATAACCACCATAAAAAGGGTGGGCCTCATGGACTCTTGCCAATATGAAATAAATGAATTTATCAGGTAAGTTCTTACATAAATTATGTTTTCTTTCATGTAATTGGCAAGAGTCCATGAGCTAGTGACATATGGGATAGCAATACCCAAGATGTGGATCTCCACTCAAGAGTCACTAGAGAGGGAGGGAATAAAAAATTAGTCCACAACCCAAAAAAATAAGTTTATTTTCATTTTAGAAAGAAAAAACTTAAATCAAAAGCAGAAGAATCAAACTGAAACAGCTGCCTGAAGAACTTTTCTAACAAAAACTGTGTCCAAGGAAGCAAATACATCAAAACGGTAGAATTTAGTAAATGTATGCAAAGAGGACCAAGTTGCCACTTTGCAAATCTGATCAACTGAAGCTTCATTCTTAAAAGCCCACGAAGTGGAGACTGATCTAGTAGAATGAGCTGTAATTCTCTGAGACGGGGCCTGACCCGACTCCAAATAAGCTTGATGAATCAAAAGTTTCAACCAAGAAGCCAAGGAAATAGCAGAAGCCTTCTGACCTTTCCTAGGACCAGAAAATAAAACAAATAGACTGGATGTCTTCCTGAAATCTTTAGTAGCTTCCACATAATATTTCAAAGCTCGTACCACATCCAAAGAATGTAAGGATCTTTCCAAAGAATTCTTAGGATTAGGACACAAGGAAGGGACAGCAATTTCTCTACTAATGTTGTTAGAATTCACAACCTTAGGTAAAAATTGAAAAGAAGTCCGCAAAACTGCCTTATCTTGATGAAAAATCAGAAAAGGAGACTCACAAGAAAGAGCAGATAACTCATAAACTCTTCTAGCAGAAGAGATGGCCAAAAGGAACAACACTTTCCAAGAAAGTAGTTTAATGTCCAAAGAATGCATAGGTTCAAATGGAGGAGCCTGTAAAGCCTTCAGAACCAAATTAAGACTCCAAGGAGGAGAAATTGATTTAATAACAGGCTTAATACGAACTAAAGCCTTTATGAAACAGTGTATATCAGGAAGTGAAATAAAACAGAAAGAGCAAAGATTTGTCCTTTCAAGGAACTTGCAGACAAACCCTTATCCAAACCATCCTGAAGAAACTGTAAAATTCTAGGAATTCTAAAATAATGCCAGGAGAATTTATGAGAAGAACACCATGAAATGTAAGTCTTCCAAACTCTATAATAAATCTTTCAAGAGACAGATTTACGAGCTTGTAACATTAATCACTGAGTCAGAGAAACCTCTATGACTTAGTACTAAGCGTTCAATTTCCATACCTTCAAATTTAATGATTTGAGATCCTGATGGAAAAACGGACCTTGAGATAGTAGGTCTGCCCGTAACGGAAATGGCCAAGGCGGGCAATTGGACATCCGAACCAGATCCGCATACCAAAACCTGTGTGGCCATGCTGGAGCCACCAGCAATACAAAAGATTGTTCCATGATGATTTTGGAGATCACTCTTGGAAGGAGAACTAGAGGCGGGAAAATGTAAGCAGGATGATAACACCAAGGAAGTGTCAGCGCATCCACTGCTTCCGCCTGAACATCCCTGGACCTGGACAGGTATCTGGGAAGTTTCTTGTTTAGATGAGAGGCCATGAGAGGCCATCTATCTCTGGAAGACCCCACATCTGAACAATCTGAGAAAACACATCTGGATGGAGAGACCACTCCCCTGGATGTAAAGTCTGGCGGCTGAGATAATCCACATCCCAATTGTCCACACCTGGGATATGCACTGCAGAGATTAGACAGGAGCTGGATTCCACCCAAACAAGTATCCGAGATACTTCTTTCATAGCTTGGGGATGGTGAGTCCCACCCTGATGATTGACATATGACACTGTGGTGATATTGTCTGTCTGAAAACAAATGAACGATTCTCTCTTTAACAGAGGCCAAAACTGAAGAGCTCTGAGAATTGCACGGAGTTCTAAAATATTTATTGGTAATCTCGCCTCTTGAGATTTCCAGACCCCTTGTGCTGTCAGAGATCCCCAAACAGCTCCCCAACCTGAAAGACTTGCATCTGTTGTGATCACAGTTCAGGTTGGTCGAACAAAAGAAGCCCCTTGAACTAAACGATGGTGATCTATCCACCATGTCAGAGAGTGTCGTACATTGGGATTTAAGGATATTAATTGTGATATCTTTGTATAATCCCTGCACCATTGATTCAGCATTCACCATAGCCACTCAAGGGAATGACTGAGACTGAAGGTGCCGGCAGGCTGCAACAAATTTTAAACGTCTCTTGTCTGTTAGAGACAGAGTCATGGACACTGAATCTATCTGGAAGCCTAAAAAGGTGACCCTTGTCTGAGGAACTTTTTGGTAAATTTATCCTCCAACCATGTTTCCAAAGAAACAACACAAGTTGATTTGTGTGAGATTCTGCAGTACGTAAAGACTGAGCTAGTACCAAGATATCGTCCAAATAAGGAAACACCGCAATACCCTGTTCTGATTACAGAGAGTAGGGCACCCAGAACCTTTGAAAAGATTCTTGGAGCTGTTGCTAGACCAAATAGAAGAGCAACAAATTGGTAATGCTTGTTTAGAAAAGAGAATCTCAGAAACTGATAATGTTCTGGATGAATCGGAATATGAAGGTATGCATCCTGCAAGTCTATTGTGGACATATAATGTCCTTGCTGAACAAAAGGCAGAATAGTCCTTATAGTCACCATCTTGAAAGTTGGTACTCTTACATAACCATTCAAAATTTTTAGAACCAGAACTGGTTTGAATAAATTTTCCTTCTTTGGAACAATGAATATATTTGAATAAAACCCCAAACCTTGTTCCTGAAGAGGAACTGGCATGATTACCCCTGAAGACTCCAGGTCTGAAACACACTTCAGGAAAGCCTGAGCTTTTACTGGATTTGCTGGGATACGTGAGAGAAAAAATCTTCTCATAGGAGGTCTTACTCTGAATCCTATTCGATACCCTTGAGAGATAATGCTCTGAATCCATTGATTTTGGACAGATTTTATCCAAATATCCTAGAAAAACCTTAATCTGCACCCTACCAGCTGAGCTGGAATGAGGGCCGCACCTTCATGTGGATTCAGGGGCTGACTTTGGTTTCCTAAATGGCTTGGATTTATTCCAATTTGAGGAAGGCTTCCAATTGGAAGCAGATTCCTTGGGGGGAGGATTGAGTTTTTGTTCCTTATTCTGACAAAAGGAACGAAAATGGTTAGAAGCCTTAGATTTACCCTTAGGTTTTTTTATCCTGAGGCAGAAAAACTCCCTTTCCCCCAGTGACAGTTGAAATAATAGAATCCAACTGAGAACCATATAAATTATTACCTTGGAAAGAAAGAGATAGTAATCTAGATTTAGATGTCATATCAGCATTCCAAGATTTAAGCCACATAGCTCTTCTAGCTAATATAGCTAAAGACATGACTCTAACATCAATTTTGATAATATCAAAAATGGCATCACAAATAAAATGATTAGCATATTGCAGTAAGCGAATAATGCTAGATAAGTCAGAATCCAATTCCTGTTGCGCTAAATTCTCCAACCAGAAAGTTGATGCAGCCGCAACATCAGCCAAAGAAATTGCAGGTCTGAGAAGATGACCTGAATATAAATAGACCTTCCTTAGATAAGATTCAAGCTTCCTATCTAAAGGATCCTTAAAGGAAGTACTATCTTCCATAGGAATAGTTGGTACGTTTAGCAAGAGTAGAAATAGCCCCATCAACTTTGGGGATTTTTTTCCCAAAACTCTATAGATTTTTCTGGTAAAGGATACAATTTTTTAAACCTTGAAGAAGGAATAAAATAAGTACCTGGCTTATTCCATTCCTTAGAAATCATATCAGAAATAGCCTCAGGAATAGGAAAAACTCCTGGAGAAACCACAGGAGGTTTAAAAACAGCATTTAAACATTTATTAGACTGAACGTCAATAGGACTGGTTACCTCAATATCCAAAGTAATTAACACTTCTTTCAATAAAGAATACATATACTCTATTTTAAATAAATAAGTATATTTGTCAGTGTCAATGTCTGAGGAAGGATCTTCTGTATCAGATAGATCCTCATCAGAAGAGGATAAATTATTATATTGTTGGTCATTTGAAATTTCATCAACTAAATGAGAAGTTTTAAAAGACATTTTACGTTTATTAGAAGGTGGAAATGCAGACAAAGCCTTCAGGATAGAATCAGAAACAAATTCTTTAAAATTTACAGATATATCATGCACATTAGAAGTTGAAGGAACTGCAACTGGCAATGTACTATTACTGATGGATACACTATCTGCATCTAAAAGTTTATCATGAC
The DNA here is from genome assembly GCF_027579735.1 of Bombina bombina. NCBI lineage: Eukaryota > Metazoa > Chordata > Amphibia > Anura > Bombinatoridae > Bombina > Bombina bombina. Next base: position 251,114 of record NW_026510828.1, on the reverse strand, counting down.
AACTACTACAAATGACATTCGGCGAAATAATTTCTACAATTTTACAACAAATGCACTTAGCTTTGGTAGAACCGATGTCAGGCAGCAATGTTCCAGCAGAAACTTCTGAGGCAGGATCAGATTGAGACATCTTGCAAAATGTAAGAGAAAAAACAACATATAAAGCAAAATTATCTATTTCCTTATACGACAGTTTCAGGAATGGGAAAAAATGCAAATAGCATAGCCCTCTGATAGAGAAAAAGGCAAGGGGCAAACATCAATGGGGTATTGAAATAATGAATGACGCACAATGTAACTTAAACTTTTTTGGTGCCAAAATTAACCGGAAATGACACACTCGCGTCACTGACGCAACCGTGTGAAAGGTCTCGGCGTCAAGTATGACGCCGGAAATGACGAAGTTACGTCATAGACGTATTTTTTTCGTGCCAAAAATATTTTCGCGCCTAGAATGACGCAATAAAGTTTAGCATTTGACGCACCCGCGGGCCTAATACCGCCCGCAATTTGCAAGAAGTAGTCAATTGAAAAAAAGACTAAACCCCAGGTAAGAAATAAATTTCTTTACAAAAAATGTTTATATTCCCCAAATATGAAACTGACAGTCTGCAGAAGGAAATTCATGAACCTGACTCATGGCAAATATAAGTACAATACATATATTTAGAACTTTATATAAATGCATAAAGTGCCAAACCATAGCTGAGGTGTCTTAAGTAATAAAAAACATACTTACCAAAAGACACCCATCCACATATAGCAGATAGCCAAACCAGTACTAAAACAGTTATTAGTAGAGGTAATGGTAAATTGAGAGTATATCGTTGATCTGAAAAGGGAGGTAGGAGATGAATCTCTACGACCGATAACAGAGAACCTATGAAATAGACCCCCGTTAGGGAAATCATCGTATTCAATAAGTGATACTCCCTTCACGTCCCTCTGACATTCGCTGTACTCTGAGAGGAATCGGGCTTCAACAATGCTGAGAAGCGCATATCAACGTAGAAATCTTAGCACAAACTAACTTCACCACCTCCATAGGAGGCAAAGTTTGTAAAACTGAATTGTGGGTGAGGGGTGTATTTATAGGCATTTTGAGGTTTGGGAAACTTTGCCCCTCCTGGTAGGATTGTATATCCCATATGTCACTAGCTCATGGACTCTTGCCAATTACATGAAAGAAACAGCTTATAAAACTTTAAATAATACATCTACATGTTATTCTCAGATTAATATTTTCTTTAAATGCATCATTCTATCTAGAAATTTATTTAGTGTTTGATGTCCCTTTAAAGAGATATTTAAATGTATATCTGATAGATATTTGCATAAATATATATATATATATATATATATAAATATATAAATATATATATACATATATATATACAGTATATATATATATATATATATATATATACATACATACATAGTTATGGCCAAAAATAATAGCACGCCTGCATTTCTGTCAAATAATCCAATACTTCGCCCATAAAATTGTTGCAATTACAAATGTTTAGGCATTCTCATGTTTATTTCTTTTGTTTATATTGGTATGACACAAAAAAGTGGAGAAAAAAAGCCAAATCTGACACATTCCATGCAAAACTCCAAAAATGGACTGAACAAAATTATTGACACCTTTTCAAAACTGTAAGTAATAATTGTATTCCAAGTTTGTGATGCTCCTGTAATTTGTAATTCAACTCACCTGTATCAATTAACAGCTGCTGACAATATAGAAATCACACCGGCAACCAGTTAAAATAGTGAAAAATGGACTCAACCTTCCTGTTGTGTGCCACACTGAGCATGAAGAAGAGAAAGAGCAGCAAAGAATTGTCTGAAGATTTGAGAACAAAAATTGTGGAAAAGCATGACAATCTCAAGGTTACAAGTCCATCTCCAGAGATCTTAATGTTCCTGTGTCCACTGTGCACAACATTGTCAAGAAGTTTACAGCCAGAAAATACTTTACAGAAACACCCTATTATGGTTAAATATTTGAACTTCCAGGATAAAACTAATATTTTAAGAGCATATAGGAAAATTCAAAACCTGTAAGTAGATCATAACAAAATTCTATTGTTCCAGGATTTTTCCTTCCAGACAGCTAATAAACGGAAGGTAATGGCACCATTTTGTACTACACTTATTAACTTAGGCCTTTCCGTTAGACTAATCTATCCGGCTAAGATCAAGCTCTTTATTGATGAGGAAATAATTACGCTAGGTACGCCTCAAGAAGCCAAGGCCTTTTACAGACAAGTATAAAGATAGACATTAGATATTATACAGAATGATGGGTATTGTTTTTTGTTTTTACTGCTTTTTCTTTCATGAGATTAAGGTCTATTGTATATATATATATATATATATATATATATATATATATATATATATATATATATATATATATATATAAATATTATAATGTGGAAGTTGTTATATCTTAAAAGTAACAACATTCTTAGTTATGTGTGCCGGTGGATTGGGGGAAGAAAGCTGTTTCCCCTCCCCTTTTTTTTTTTTCTCCCCCTTCTTGTTTGTGTGTTGTTGAATCTCTGCTCTTCTTAGAATAAAATGTCAAGGTTAAAGATTTTATCCTGGAATGTGGGAGGGATCACCAGCCCGATCAAAAGAAAACGAATTCTAAAACAACTTAACAAAAGTAAGGCTAACTTAGTTCTTCTGCAAGAGACACACCTTTCAGAAGTAGAACACAAAAAACTCAAAGTTAATTGGGTGGGAGAAGTTATTTTTACCCCCTGCTCTGCGCGTAAACGGGGTGTTGCTATGCTATTTAGAAAAGGGTTAGAATATCAAATCATCCTACAGGACCTAGATCCTGGAGAACGATATATTATCTTAAAAATAAAGCTGGGTTCCTACATTTTTACTGTTTGTAATGTATACGGTCCAAATAATACTGATGAGAACTTTTGGGAAAAACTGAAGGTTAAATTGTTTGAACATGTGAACTCCAACCTGGTAGTGGCTGGTGATTTCAATATGGTCTTTAACAATATTGACAGACTAGAGACTATTAATCAAAAAAGTATTAAGATCCCTCAAAAGTCGTCAAGAATCCTTAAATCTTTTTGTAGTACACTTAAGATTAGGGATATATGGCGGCTCATGTATCCTAATACTCGTGCATTCTCATATGAATCCAAACAATACAGATCGTTCTCACATATTGATTTTTTCTTAGGTTCAGACAGATTACTTGGTACCAATGTTAAAGCTCAGATTGGAGACTTCACTATCTCCGATCATGCTCCTATATCATTGGAATTAATGTGGGGTGACAGCAAGTATGAGCCGGCTAGAAGTTATTATTTTCCGCGATATTTATTTAATAATATAGAATTTAGAAAATGTATTATCGCTATTTGGCATGAATATGCTACTCAAATATCTCTTATGTACAGAAAATAGAGATTTTCTGGGAGTCGGCCAAAGCTGTGATAAGAGGAGAAATTAAAAAATATACCTGTAGACTTAAAACAAAAATTTGTTTTAGGGAAGCTGAATTATCTAACTATCTCAGAAACATCTATAATGCATATATAATGGTACCTAACAAGATTAATTGGCAGAAATATATCAAGGCAAAACAGGAATGGGAAATTTTCAGCTTACAGAGAGCGTCTATTCGGGAATTACGATACAGAACCAAGTTTTAATAAGATAGGAAAATCACTATCTAACTGTGTAAATACGTATAAATCTCATAAAGCGATAAAAGCTATTATTATAGATGGGAAAAGAGTAACTGATGTTGAGGCAATTAAAATAGGATTTCAATAATTTTTAAAAAAAATTACATTCTGCCCCGCAGATTGATGAGCAAAATAAAGAGGCGTTTTGGGAAAAAATTCTGCTGCCAAAATTGCCCACACATGAGGCTGACAAACTGAATGTACCTATTACGATCGAAGAAGTACTGCAGGCTATTGATAATCTTAAAGTAGATAAAGCTGCGGGTCCAGACCATCTACCTGCCGAATTATATAAAATTCTTAGAAATTAGATAAATATCCCTCTTGTGAACTTATTTAAGTAATGGTACAATTCCTTCAGTTTATTTCTCAAAGTCAAAAATTATTTTGATTCTTAAAAAGGGTAAAGACCCTGAAGTAATAGATTCTTATCGCCCAATATCATTATTAAATTCAGACTATAAAATATTTACATCCATTCTGGCACATAGACTTAAATCAATTCTCGGATCTCTGATCCATGAGGACCAGGTCGGTTTTATGTCACATAGGAACCCCTCTGCTAATATCCGAAAAATTTCCCTTCTTTTAGATTTTTTTTGTATCGATAAGCCCAGTCGTAACTCTTATCCAGCTATCAATCGACGCCCAAAAGGTGTTTGACTCTATTACTTGGGACCATTTATTTCATACTATGAATATGTTCGGCTTCAGAGGACATTATCTTAATTGTATTCGGGTCATATACGCAAACGCATCCTCATTGTTACTGGTTAACGGCTCACCTACAAAGCCCTTTCCCATTAACACTGGAAAACGACAAGGTTGTCCAATTTCTCCTCTTCTCTTTAACTTTGCAATTGAACCTTTGGCAACAACGTTGAAAAAAAAATTAAAGGGGATTTTTTTAGGAGATAATTATCTCAAACTATTATTATATGCGGACGATTTATTACTATTTCTTAACAACTCTCAAACCGAGATACCTAATGTCTTAGATATAATTTCCAAATGCAACAATTTTGGAAATGGACGCAATTTTGGCTGAATAGGGTGCTCACTTCGCATATAGTTTTTCAATTACAGCATATTATCTTCTTATTGGATACAAGAGATAATGTCTGTAATGCTGACTTTATTAATACAACAATTTTAGGAGGAAGATACCTTATTTTGAAAAATTAGAGGTCAAAGAGAGAACCAACGATCAATAATCTAACTTTTCTATTACAATCACAGTATATAATAGAACAGCTTGATAGTACTAATAACGCAGAAAATCAGCAATATATATTTGCCTTCAAATGGTTAGACTTTATTAAATTATATAAAAACAATACACAAATGCTGCTTATGTCTCCTCTATAAAAAATAGATACATATGAGTAGTTGATAAAATGAACAGGTTAACTATTATCTTTTCTCTCCCCTCCCCTCCCCCCCCCCTTTTTTTTTTCTTCTCTCTCTCTTTCATTTTCTTCTGCTTCTCTCCCTCCAACCTGCTGCGCCCTTCTGCCTCCACTAAGACATTAATATTTTGACTCCAGGGTTTTTTTTGTTTTCTACCGGAAAAAAAAAATATAAAAAATCTTTTTTTTAAGGTCAATGCGAAATATATTTCTATATAACACAAATGTCATATGAAGAAAATATGTTTAATCTTTGTACTTATATGTTATACTTACTTATCAGTACTATACAATGTTGATGAAGATGTACACAACCTGATTTAGCTATTGTTAATCAATGATGATATTATTCAAGTTCGAAGTTTTGTATCTATACTAAATTTTGTTTGATCGCTTGTCCTTAATAATAAAGAAGAATATATTTTAAAAAAAGAAGTTTACAGCCCATGGCACTGTAGCTAATCTCCCTGGACGTGGACGAAAGAAAAATGTATCAAAGATTGCATCGAAGGATTGTTCGAATGGTGGATAAAGAACCTTGATCAACTTCCAGACAAATTCAAGCTGACCTTCAGGCAAAGGGGTACAAATGTGTCAGCTCACACTATACGTCACCATCTGAATAAAAAAGGGTAGCAGACCCAGGAGGACCCCCACTGCTGATAAAGAAATATAAAAAAGCCAGATTAGAGTTTTCCAAAACTTACCTGAGGAAGCCAAAATCCTTTTAGGAGAATGTGCTGTGGACAGACAAAACAAAATTACAGCTTTTTGGTAAAGCCCATCATTCTACTGTTTCAGAAAAAGAAATGAGGCTTTTAAAGAAAAGAATACAGTCCCTACAGTCAAACATGGAGGAGGTTCTCTGCTGTTTTGGGGTTGCTTTGCTGCTTCAGGCATTGGATGTCTTGACTGCGTGCATGGCATTATGAAATCTGAAGACTACCAAAGAATTATGTGTTGCAATGTAGGACTCAGTGTCAGAAAGTTGGGTCTCCGTCAGAAGTCATGGATCTTACAGCAGGACAATGAACCAAAGCACACGTCAAAAAGCACAGAGAAATGGTTTAAGACAAAGTGCTGGAGAGTACTGAACTGGCCAGCAATGAGTCCAGATCTTAATCCTATAGAGCACCTGTGGAGATATCTCAAAACAGCAGTTGGGAAAAGGAACCCTTCCAATCTGAGAGACCTGGAGCAGTTGGCGAAAGAAGAGTGGTCCAAAATTCCAGTAGAGCGGTGTAAGAAACTCATTGATGGTTACAGAAGCGATTCATTTTAGTTATTTTTTCCAAGGGGTGTGCTACCAAATTTTAAATTGAGGGTGCCAATAATTTTGTCCAGTCCATTTTTGAGTTTTGCGTGGAATATGGCAGATTTGCCTTTTTTTCTCCACTTTTTATGTCACACCAATACAAACACAATAAATAAAAATGAGAATGCCTAAACATTTGTAATTGCAACAATTTTCTGGGCGAAGTGGTGCATTATCTGACAGAAATGTAGGGGTGCCAATAGTTTTGGCCATGACTGTATATATATATATATATATATATATATATATATATATATATATATATATATATATATATATATATATATATATATATATATATATATATACATTTAAAGCCCTTTGCAGTCTATTTTTTATAACACCTGAGACCTCATATCTTTGAGCCCTTTTAACTTTTCAATGCAATATTTTTATTTAATAATTTTATCAGATAGTTTTATTATGTAACTGTGTAAATGTGTTTTGTGACTTGAGCAAAGTATATCAAGGGAATTAAGCATATTTGATAATAGGAGTAAATTGGAAAATCATTTAAAATTGCCCGTATTGTTCTATAATGGTTTCATATCCCTTTAGTAGGTCCCATAGGATGTATAAAAAGAAATTCCTGAGGAGGAAAAAACTTAAGAGGATGCGCTTGGAACACAGGTTATCAAAGTGGGACCTAACACTTTATGATTGGGTTTGTACCCGTATGCATAAATAAAAAAATTATTGTTATAAACAGCACAGTGTTTGGTATGTGTGAAAAATTTATAATAATGACGAAAATAAATTGTGTGTAAAACAAGTGCTCAGGACAATTTGTGTATAATATTAGTGATACATTGAAATAATCAGATATCACAGATAAACAATGATATTTGTGGCGATTAGTAAAATATATAAAAAAAGTACTTATCAATGTCCCAAAAATTGCTGTGATGTAAAAAATAAGTGTCCAATCCTAATATGTGAACGGTGATGTGTTCAGGATGTAACCTGTAGTGTACTGCAAGCATTTAACAATAAATGCTCTCAAGAATTAGAACATTATATTTTCTATCAAGGGATGAAAAATTTACTAGACGTGCAAAAATTCATACTTTATTATTCAGTTTGTAAACAAATAATGTAGTTATCCTCTTTTTTTGGCAATTACTGTGATTTGACACCAGATATTTGATATCAAAAGTGCAATTTAAAATATCTAAATAGCTGATTTCTAAGTATTAATATGGCTATTTTTCAAGTTCTCAGTATACTGTAATTAAACCTTCTTTACTAGGTGTGTTACAGTATGATGAGCTTTTTTATGTCATATATAAAAATGTGAGAATTTTGAAGTTTACATTTATATAGTGTGGATTACATTTTCTAAGGGAGACTTGTCTGTTTATCTGAGTAGTGGTCATATTATAGATAGCTAGACCATTATGGCACTGACAAATGAGGCAAGAATGCAACTTTGAAAATGGAGGCCTGCAATTTAAAAAGTATGGACATAACTGCTAGGGGTTTTCAGGTGATCCAATTGCTGCTATCATTTACAGATATACTTTGTGTCCTCATATATAAATATACAAGCATATTTATTGCAGATATGTGCAGAACATGTGACCATTCAATAGTTTCAGGTAGGAACCCTTTTTAATATGTCAAGGTAACTTGGAAATCAGGCAAAATCTTGATTCTTGTGATAAATGGAAGCCTTATTATTCTATAGTAGTCCTGCTTACATACAAACCCAGTACAAAAGAGTGGTCTCTTGCAGGGGAATAATATATTGTAATACTACAAATGTAAAGTGTTTTTTCACTATAGGCAGGTTGTTTCGCCCTTGTTGGGGCTCTTCAGTATGATGTTATTGGACTCAAGCATTGATTTTAGGTTTACGGCTATATGCCAGTTTTGATGATGATTACATTAATTTTCATAACCATTTTCACAAAGTGTGAAATAAATGCTTGAGCAGAAAAGCAACACCAACCATAGACAGCCTGTTTGGCCCATTTGGGGCTCATCCCTCCATTGTATTAATCTTAGCAAAAAACAAATATACTTATCTGTGCAAAATTGCAACACTTATAATCCAAAATCCATTTCAATATAATGGGCAGCCCTATAGCAAAGGGTGGAATGCTTGAGGACATCAGCATCAACCATAATGACTTGAGTGAGAAAGAGTCCCAAAGTAGCGAAACAGGCTGCCTATGGTTGATGCTGTGTTATTTAAGCCTCATGTATTTCACAGTTTGCCACACTACTGGTTTAAACTGACCGGAGCATAAGGGGTGCCATATTAAAAATCCATTTTGAATTAATAATACACTCTGTGGGATAATTTGTATATTATATCCATTGTATATTTATTCCTTGCTTAACTAATTAAATGGAGAGTTTATTTCACTCTATTAACAACAATACATTTATTTGGTACAATGGGAGTCCCTGCACTAAAGGATTTCCATGGGTGTAAGTGCAGACCCTGTTCCAATGAGCTTACAATCTAGTGTTTCAGTGCTTTGCTCAAAGAGCTTACAATCTTGTATTTAAGGAGAACTTACCTCTATATACCTACAGTGTAGAGAAATAATCGAAATCTGTTGTTAGACTGCACTCAGCATGTGACATAACACTAGTCCCTCTCAAATCTTCAATCTTCCTGCCACTGCCATAGAGTATTCCAGTCTTCGTTATACTGCTTGCCAGATGTGAATCAGTCTATGCACATCTTGTAAAGATTTTTCATCCAAAGCAGGAAGATAGGTGCATGACACACTGTACCTTAGAATGCATTATTTTTTCAGTTTCTAATCAGAGGTATAAAATACAGGACCATCCCATGACATATCAAATCTTGTGCTTCATTAGGACTTTATGCTTCAAAAATCAAACAGTAGTACTTGTCCCACGGTGACTGTAGACATTTAAGTTTAGTGTCACAGACATTTCAGTCCTTGTTTCAGGGTGATGCAATTCTCAGATAAAATTGTAAACCAGCTGCAAGGTGCTTATAACCTAGTAGTATTATTGGTTTTCCTACATCAATGCATTGCATTGAGGATATAAGTGCAAACATATTAATCATATCATTGTATTCTCTTTGCCAAGAGCCTTAACATTATTACATTATAAAGATATGTGCAGTGAGAGTGAATTTAAGCCATTCAAATTGATTTAATTTCAGTTAATTAAAGTTATAGCAGTGCAATTATGCTTTATTGTTGGTGTTATGATTCAAGTTATAGTGTCACAGAGATGATTTGTGTATCTTATATCAATAAGCCTTGAAAAGTCTTTAACCATACAGAACCAAATTAAAGCTAAAGATTTTTATGAAATGGGAAAGTAAAGGAAAAGTGCAATATAAATGTGAGCAATGATCTGACCTCACTGCAAATGTCTGTAGGAGCAGGATCTGTATTTACAATGTAGTGTGGTATGGAGAGGTCTTGCTTGTCTTAATCTCAAAAAATCTTACCTTAGATACTTACAGTTTAGTAATATAAAAATCCTTGAAGGACATCTGCTATCAGCGTGCATACTGCAGGTCAAATGCGCATCAGTCTGATCTGAATTTATTTCCGATTGCCAGTTGTCTTTCCTTCCTCCGGGTCAAACAGAACAAACAGCTGCATCAGATGCTGCACCTTACAGTACAGTGTTTAATGAGGGTCCCAGCACCAGTGAGTTTGCAAGCTTGAGGACATTTGCCATAAACGCGTGTAAACTGCTGGCCAGATGAGCATCAGTCTGATCTGAATTTATTTCAGATCGCCAGTTGCCTTTTCTTCATCCAGGTCAAACAGAACAAACAGCTGCATCAGATGCTGCACCTTACAGTACAGTGTTTAATGAGCGTCCCAGCACGTTAGTTAGCAGCGTGAGGATATCTGCCATAAACAGGTATACTGCTGGCCAGATGAGCATCAGTCTGATCTGAATTTATTTCAGCTCGCCAGTTGCCTTTTCTTCAACCGTCTTTAGACCGCTGCTTCACAACTTGTGTTTCTGGCGAGCCTGAAGGATCGCCAGAAACACAGGGCATCAAGCTCCGTTCAGAGTTTGATAAATAGACCCCCTTGACTAATGACTTCTGATGCAGTAATTCTTACCATCCTTAAAGCTGGCTTAAAGCCTTTACTGCCAGCTGCAAGTCTTATAAAGATGTGTAGTGGAAGCACAGAAAGGCATTGTTGTATCCTACAGTTATGGCTATAATACTTATAATGCTATAAAATGTTTAAAATAATTATTTTAAAAATTAAAATATTTATCAAATGGTATGTATTTTTAAATAAAGGTGTGAAGATAATATTGATCATTATTATGTACAGTTTGTATGCTATGTTTTGTCTCAGAGTATTGGTGCCCATAGAAAGCTACAAAGTTTAAGCTATTACTTCTGTCATTTATCTGTATTATTTTACAATATATATATAATTGTGATTTAGTATTATTCAGCTACTGAGTTGGGGTGATCATGGTAACACTACCTGTAGTAATTGGTGTCAATACCTGCAGTTCCCACTGGATTCCATTTGCATTGTGTTGGAGGTTGTCACTATTCTTCATTCTAGCACATATACAGAGCTGTGGTTGTAAAACACTATCTTTACTGTAATGTGCTAGCTGTGAAATAACTAATATCTGCATGTCATTGATTACTGAAGCTCAGCAGGATCAATCTGGCAACTCTAGTAAAGTGAGCAGCAGTTATGAGGGTGGCTGCTTTGTGTTGTCAGTTGGTTTTGTGACATAACTGCTGCATCATATAAGCCACTCCCCTAAGGCTGTCACCATGACAACCAGACATCACATTATATCATGACTGTCAGTTGAACTTTTAGTTATGTTATTAGTGTAGCTTTAATATAAGATGCTTAATTATGTATAATAAAACAACTTTGAAATATACTCATGATTTATTTTGCCCCTTTTCATGTAATTTAGCTCTGAAAATTGTACATTGAGTTGTAGCTGCATCCTGCTGACTTTTTAGAGCTAACTCTGCATCAAATATTTTCCTAATTGGTTTTAAAAGATAAGAACTGCAAATCAATTAACTTTATATTAACTTAATGGCAATGATTAGCCTTGTCGTCTGCCGACTTAAACTTTTTTGGCTTCTCCAAATAAAGTGAGTGTTGGGTGCAATTTTTCTATTTAAACCCAATTACAGTAAAAAGGATTTTATTTTGTTAAACAAATGTTTACACTTGGCTGATATGTTATTCTGTAGGACGGTAGCAGAAATGTCTTGTAATTACAAGGTGTTTACTGTCTCTTTAAGTTCTAACAAAACTCCTATTATAAATCCTGAGTTTCCAGTGCTTATATGTTGGGAATAGATTATTAAAATGTCATGAACTGCTTTGGTCTGGTAATATCTACAGAGCTATAGCTGAGCCTCAGGATCATGTCATGTGATTACCTCTGGGGTTACCAGCCATACTAATTAGCATATGTAATTGTGCAGTGTAGCTATGAAACTACAGGTGCTAGGTCTGTAATTATTTAATAGTAGAGTCCACACATTCAGAAGCCTTTATGTCTGTATCAGTTTTATAATTATATTTGGGTGTCCAGTATTTTAGCAGGCTGTCCAGCACAATCTGTACTAAAACACTGGACACTTAAAGACCCCTGTCAGCTAAATGTAAAGGGCCTTCTAGGCCTTTATGCATTAGAAATATGGCTAAAAAAAAGTTACACTGTGCATTTTCTATTATATGTGTTACAGACAACCATGGGGTGTTCAATCATTGCTGGGTGATTACTTCTGGCAGGCAAGGTGGTCACAGCACTACTATGTTCATGTTACTGGCAACCAAGGGGTGAAAAATATATGTGGTGGGATCAAGGGTGGAGCCTAAGGTTGAGCTTTTGTGGGGACATTGTGTGAAACCAGCTTCGTCCCGTGTCAACTATAGGCCGTCCGGAATTTTTATGGAGCACGGCTGGCAACCCTAACCACCACCTGCCCCTAAGGTAGAGAACCTGCAGTCGAAGGGAGGTGAAGGGCTTGATAATTTGAGCCCTTTTAAAGGGACAATCAACTCCAAAATCTTTATTGTTTAAAAAGATAGATAATCCCTTAATTACCCAGTCCCTAGTTTTGCATAACCAACATGGTTATATTAATATACTTTTAACCTCTGTGATTACCTTGTATATAAGCCTCTTTTGACAGCCCCCTGATCACATGGCTATTTATTTATATCTATTGATTTGCATTTTTTTTCACCAATTAGTGAATTGTGAGCAACAGCTCCAAGGGCATGAGCATAATGTTTTCTATATGGCTCACATGAACTATCAGTCTCCTGTTGTAAAAAGCTAATAAAAAAGCATGTGATAAGATGCTATCTCTAGTGGCTTAGAAAAAGGCAGCAATTTAGAGGTTTAAATGTTATAAAGTATATAAATATAACAATGTTTGTTGTGCAAAGCTGGGGAATGGGTAGTAAAGGCTTTATCTATCTTTTAAAACAATAATAATTTTGGTGTTGACTGTCCCTTTAAGTATTGGATTTTTTTCAAAATAATTTAATCTCTGCATCAGATCAGGCACATTTAAAATGTACAACCTGATTTTAGTAACTGTTGTAGCTCTTGATATAGACGCTAAACACCATTTTTAGCATTTATTTTTTAGGGTATTTGCATATTTCATTACTAATTTTGTATTTTAATGTCTTAGAACAGTATTAATAATTAGAAATTACTAAACAAATAAGTGTGGATTATAACAAGAAGAGATTTTGGCCTTTTTTCTTCTATAGAGTGATTTTAATGATCCAGTGTTGCATGGAAAAGTCCTAATACCGTGTATCACACCGTAATCCATGCCCTTTCAAGACACATACCGCATGTGAAGTTCTGCAGTGCACAGATTTCGCCAAAAGCACTGATCACTGATCCTCCTAACTACTCATATTATGTCAGTGACCATCAATAACTATTGCGTTCCACTCTAGTTTGTTATGCGTTCCAATCGGCTAGTCTTGTCTAGCAGTGTAGCTTGTTTAGGTAATGCAGTCGAAAGCGGAGCTGCTTCTCCACCCACTAGAAGATGGCGGATCTGAACAAGCAAGTACTTCTCCAGAAGAGGTGACAGGACCATTTCTACTTACTATAACACCGGATAGAGTTTGTGTGAATACTTAGAAGTATTTTAGCACGAATCTTATCTCGTGTGTTGATGATTTGCTGTGATTTATATATATATACTGTCAATGGGAGCTACGTATTATATGTAAACATGTATTTGCATTGATCATATATACAAAAGTACAGTATTTAAAATCTTAAAATATATTTCTAGTAATAAAGGTTACGATAAATCTGGTTTAACAGGAAGTGCATTTTTGTGGACAACTGGTTTATATGGATGTCACCCACATCTCTTTTGTTGTAGAGTTAAACGTACACCCCTCAAGTGTAAGAGCATCACATTTTTGTCTAATCATAGGATCATCGGTTTAAAAAAAAACCACATTTTAAAATGCTCCATTTCATCTGTAACAGAGAACATACTTTAATATTTCTTTAAATGTTAAAGATATCATAAACACCTTGTAATTGCAAGATATTTCTGATGTCTTGCTATAGGAACATATATCAGCCAAGTGTAAACATTTTTAAAACAAATTAGCATCTCTGCAATTGTTTTTTTTTTTCTTTCTTCAATAGCCAAACTCTTCCCACCACTTGCCTTATCCGAAGGAGCCAATCTGGGCTTGTGTCTGAGGCTAACCATGGTCATTATGTTAAAGGGACAGTATACACCAGTTTTCATTTAACTGCATGTAATAAAAATGTACTTAGAAGCTTCCAATTTAGCACTGTTGATGAGGTTAGGCTGGGACACCCACTGAAAGGGGCTGAGAGCAGAACCCCCCTGCATATGAAAAGACCCATTATACAAACAGAAGCAGTCTGAAGTCTGTATACAGGGGCTGTATACAATTGTTAGGATTTTAAAAATCAGCACAATGTTATTTAAAAATAAGCAAAACTATACATTTTTACAAAAACACACCCAGATTTGCTATGTAAATGGATGATCTACAAAACATGCATAGAAAAACCTAGAGTACAGTGTCCCTTTAATATAAAGCGCATTGTTTTGCAGTTATCTGCTGAAATATGTGTTGCAGGGTGCATTAACAGTTCTGAGAAATAGAAAATCCACGATTTTCAGACCTAAATCACATGAAAAGGCAAAATATATAATCAAAGTATATTGCAAAGGGTTTTTACTACACACAACCAAACTTTTGATAACTATCTCAATGTGTTTACTGCCCTTTAATATGGATAGGTGACTTTTTTATGTAGGGCTGATGATTGAGAAGTGTCCTGCAAATATTGTGAATTATGTATTGATGGTATATAATTAATCAATGCTGTGTTCTGTTTAGTAACAATATTATGTCCAAAAGAGTAACAGCACAGCTTTGTCTGATTCACAATATGTTTATTGGGACATCATCATAAAAACATATCAGCACACCGTTTCGGTTAAAACACCTTAATCATGTTGTAAGATTAAGGTCTTTTGACCGAAACGTCGTGCTGATATGTTTTTATAATGATGTCCCAATAAACATATTGTGAATCAGACAAAGCTGTGCTGTTACTCTTTTGGACGTTTATATCTCTTTGGGGTGAGTGCAGAGCCCTTGTAGCTGCACCTGTATGCACTATACTTTGATTTAGTAACAATATTATACCTGCAACTTGTTGGTGTTTACTGTACCCTTGAGTATTAAAGGGACATGAAACCCCAAAAAAATTATTTCATGATTTAGGTAAAAAGAAAAAACAATTATAAACAACTTTCCAGTTTACATCTTTTATCAAATTTGCTTCATTCTCTTGGTATCATTTGTTGATGGAGCAGCAATGCACTGCTGGTTTCTAACTGAACACATAGGTGAGTCAATGACAATTGGTATATATATATATATATGTATATATATATATATATATATATATATATATATATATATATATATATGCAGCCACCAATCAGCAGCTAGAAACTAGGTTTATTGTTGCTCCTGAGCTTACCTAGATAAACCTTTCAGTAAAGGATAACAAGAGAAGGAAGCAAATTAAATAATAGAAGTAAATTGGAAAGTTGTTTAAAATTGTATGCTCTGTCTAAATCATGAATGTATAATTATGACTTTACTGTCCCTTTAAGGCAAATATATATACTGTGTATATATATATATATATATATATATATATATATATATATATATATATATATATATATATATTTTTTTTTTTTTAAATTATTATTATTTTTATTAAGACCTAGACCAGGGCAGCATATTATAGCATAAAACTTCAGTTTTCTAAATCAAAATGACCAAATGATTTGCCAGTGTTCACCCAGGGACATTATAAATATCTGACCTTGTTTCAAATATCCAAAGATGAATGAACTGCAACAATGTTCTAAATGCCCCTACAATTTTAAAGCCATGGCTAAAAAGAGATCAGTGCAGAGCAGTCTTAATTTATTTTTGAAGCATCCGAAGATTATAACCCTGTAAGAGCTAGAAATAATTCAATAATTTTCATGCTAGCATTACAGATTATAGCTAAAAGCTAAGGATGAAGTATACAAAAGAAATAAAAAAAGAAATATGAAACAAAGATAAGTATAGGAGGTGAATAAGGAAGCAACTCAAAATAGAACTCCAGAACTAAAAATCAGGATGGAAGGGATACATATTAGCAGGAAAACTAAAAGGTGGCACAAGGTAAGGGAGATGTGAGATTGGGGCCAGTATTGGGAGAAAGGAAGATATAAAGAAGTACCCTGGGGGTCACTGGACCCTGTGTAAATAAATATTTACCAATAAAGTATTTTTAAACTTGTTTCAGACTCGGTGCTCCTATATTCCTTTTTGTACTATAAAGAAGTACGCATTTGCCCATCTGATGAAGGGTATCCCCAAGTATTTCTTCATTTTAAAGAAACCTTTATATAAAAAGCAATGCGGTTAAAGGGACACTGAACCCAAATTTTTTTCTTTCATGATTCAGATAGAGCATGCAATTTTAAGCAACTTTCTAATTTACTCCTATTATCAAATTTTCTTCATTCTCTTGGTATCTTTATTTGAAATGCAAGAATGTAAGTTTAGATGCCGGCCCATTTTTGATAAACACACTGTGTTGTTCTTGCTGATTGGTGGATAAATTCACCCACCAATAAACAAGTGCTTTCCATGGTGCAGACCCAAAAAATATCTTAGTTACCTACTTTTTCAAATAAAGAAAGCAAGAGAACGAAGAAAAATTCATAATAGGAGTAAATTAGAAAGTTGCTTAAATTTGCATGCTCTATCTGATCCATGAAAGAAAAAATTTGGGTTCAGTGTCCCTTTAACGCAGTGTTATGTGCATGTTCAAAAATAGTGGCCTACAAAAAACCTAGAAAACTTAAAGTGATGGTAAATCTTAGCGTTTGTGAAACGCTAGGATTTACCATTGTAACAAATAAAGGGGACTTTCATTCATGAAGTATAAAATACTTTATTCTGAAACTCTGAAAGCCCCTTTATTTGTTAGCAGCGTTCGCTGTGCTGAACTGCTAAAGGCAGCCCACAGGAGAACGCTATTTGGCCAGTAGCAAAACACAGGGCCAAGCTGGATTTCCCGCACGGCTATTGGCTAAGAGGTGGAAATATCACCTCTCAGCCAAATAGCGTTCTGCCGTGGGCTGCCTTTAGCAGCTTAGCGCAGCGACCACTGCTAATAAATTAAAGGGGCTTTCAGAATGAAGTATTTTATACTTCATGAAAGAAAGTCCCCTTTATTTGTTACGATGGTAAATCCTAGCGTTTCACAAATGCTAGGATTTACCATCACTTTAAGACCAGGTTTGTTTTTAATTTTAGCCAGATATGTGAGGGAGGTTTTTGTTAATATGATCAACCTTATGTGCAAAGTTGATAAATATTTTTTAGTGTGTAAACTATTGGTTAATTGTGAAAATTATTTTGTCCTCTTAGTGTGAAGATTGCTCCAGGTGCAGTTGTCTGTGTGGAAAGTGAAATCAAAGGCGATGTTACAATAGGTCAGTATGATTCATTTTATCAATCTTTTTACTATCCCAGTATTGTAATTTATCTTTTTCATTTCTTTCTTTCTTCCTTTGGTTTTTTTTTTGTCTAGCTTATTTTTCCTGTCATTAATAATCTTTCATATAGATGGGCTAAAAGTGAATATAAAATTTAATGAAAAGTGCCCGGTATCTAAAAAAACTCTTAAAAACAGGGGCACTTTCATTCATTAAACTTTACAATGAAGCTTCTTTTTTAAAATACCTTTTTCTTTAGGAAAACCAGACCAGCGATTCTCCATCCGCAGCTCCTGCTGTAGCAGATCGATTGGAGGAAGCCGAATCCGTCATCGTTGTGCTAACTACAGCAGGAGCTGCGGGCGGAGGATCGCCGGTCTTCTTTCAATAAAGAAAGGTAAGTATTTTTAAAAAGAAGCTTGAATTCATGGTAAAACATTGTTGCAAAACTATTGCCATATAGTGCTTTTCAACCAAAGATACTAAGATAAGAGAGAAAATATTTGATACTAGAAGTAAACTAGAAAATTGCATGCTCCATATGAATCCTGAAAGAAAATTGTGGTGTTGTAAGCCCCTTTAACAGATTAGGTTTAATTGCCTACATTATTGCTAACAAAAAAAAAATCTGGGACATGGATCTCCTATTTTCTGTGGGAGTCCTCAAAAGTGTTTGGCTTGGCTGAGAGGCATCTTGCATATCTTTTATCCAGTTCACATGTCGGTATAACCCGTGGCCGGACTTTTAGCCGACGGACACTTGGCCGATGGACATTTGGCCGACGGACATTTGGCCGAAACACAAGTGGCTGTCAGATAACAGTCCGGCCACTAGATAGATAGATTTGATAGATAGATACATAGATTAGATAGATAGATCAATAGATGCAATAGATACATTTGATAGATACGATAGATAGATAGATTTGATAGATAAATAGATAGATTTGATAGATAGATAATTTCCCAGACAGAGAATTACAAAATGTGCGGCCTGGGACCCATGGTAAGGTTCCCAGAGGCAGTTGCGGCGCCCGAGGCTCTGATTAGAACAGAGCACTCTGGAACGTATCTGCCCTCGGCCGAAATCGGAACATTCTTTAGCTTTCTGTCTGTCAGCCAAATGTCTGTCGGCCAAATGTCCGTCTGCCAAATGTCCTTCTGCCAAATGTCTTTCTGCATTTTGTCAGAGCACCGTATAACCAGCGGCAGATTATCTCATCAGATGACAGATACTTCCAAGAGATTGAACCATATTTCCAAAAAGATTACAGATGGCTTTTTCTAAGTTTTAGTTGTGGTCCAGAACACATTGAATGCACTGGGAAGGGATGCTGTAATATATATATAATCAATTGATTGGTTATGTTTCTAAAAAAAACATTTTGTACTTATGTTTAAAAAAAATAGGCTACTGCTCATTTTTCTTCTTTTCTTAAAGGGCCAAGAACTGTGGTTCATCCCAAAGCGAAGATTATTGCTGAAGCAGGTCCAATCATTATTGGTGAAGGAAACTTGATTGAGGAGCAGGCTCTTATAATAAACAGGTGAAGCAAATATAGTATTTTCCCCCGTTTTCATATTAAAGAGTGATTCTAATGCTAAAAACCCAAGCTAAATATATGCTTCAAGGGATATGAGTGTTCCTTTTAGTAAAAATGAAATAAAAAATAAATTTTCAATCAAAGTAAACTTTAAAAATTCTCAGCATAGTCAATGCCTATTGTGACACAAGGGAGGTGACATGCTGAGAACTTAAAGGGACAGTCAAGTCCAAAAAAACCTTTCATTTTTCAAATAGGGCATGTCATTTTAAACAACTTTCCAATGTACTTTTATCAACAATTTTGCTTTGTTCTCTTGGTATTCTTAGTTGAAAGCAAACCTAGGAAGGCTGATATGATAATTTCTAAGCCCTTGAAGTCCTCCTCTTTTTTATTTGATTTTCACAGCAGGGGAGAGCTAGCTCATGTAAGCCATATAGATAACATTGTGATCACGCCCTTGGCTAGTGGCAGACACTGCACTAATTGGCTAAAATGCAAGTCAATAGATAATAACTAAAAGTCATGTGATGAGGGATGGTCAGAAGATGCTTAGATACAAGTTAGTCACAGAAGTAAAAAGTGTATTAATATAACAGTGTTGGTTATGCAAAACTGGGGAATGTGTAATAAAGGGATTATCTATCTTTTTAAACAACAAAAATTCTTGTGTTGACTGTCCCTTTAAGTTGCATTCTGTCCTCTTCATGCAAGCCACCAATCAGCACGTGCTACCCAGGTTCTGAACCAAAATTGGGCCAGCTCCTAAGCATAAAATCCTGCTTTTCAATTAAGATACTAAGAGAACAAAGAAAAAATGATAATAGGAGTAAAGCAGAAAGTTGCTTAAAATTGCTACTCTATCTGAATCATGAAAGAAAAAAATGGGTTTTTGTATCCCTTTAAACATTTTATATTACACTGTTAATGTGGTTGCTGCATTTTGTCAGAGTAGTAAATATGAATACATAAAACATTTATAACCATTGTTAAATGTTTCTGCAGTTTTCCCGAGAACATTGCACCCGACTCAGACGATGTGGAACCAAAACCAATGATCATCGGTACCAACAATGTGTTTGAAGTTGGCTGCTGTATCCTTTTTACTTGTGTGATCTATAAAGCAGTGAGACTTTTAGAACTACGTTGTGAACCAAACATATGTAGGACATAAACTCAAATCCATACTTTAACTCATAAAGCTTTGCAAGGAATGAAATCTTGGGAGCCTTAGCCATAATGTCTTTAGAGGACCATTATAGTGTTAAAATTACATGCTCAAATCTGTCATGTGATTTTAACACTAGCAATATTGTAATTCTATGTGTTTAACCCTCACAAAGGGGTTAATCACACAGTTAAAAAAGGAACACTAAACATAATAACATAATCAACAAATGCATAATGAAAAGACAATGCAAAAGTTCTTAGAATTATATATTAGTTGTAAATTTCTTTTGGGCAAATTTTTTAAGGTAGTTCTATTTTTCTTCCCACTGCATCATGTGACAGTCATCAGCCAATCACAATGTGAATTCTTTCTTGCACATACTCAGTAGGAGCTGGTACCGTAGAAAGTGTGTATTTAAAAAAGACTGCACATTTAGATAATAGAAGTGAATTGAAAAATGGTTTAAAATTTAGTGCTCTATCTGAATCATGAACACTTAAATTTGTCTTTAGTGCTCCTTTAAAGTCCCGCACCACCCCATAAAATGTGCAATACTATACATAGTTGGTGATATTCACCCTGGACATAATTATCTCTTCAGACCACGACAGGTTAGAGAGGATTTTATTGACAGGCACACTGCAGTATGGAGAGAAACAAAACAAGGTTTTTTTTCTGGGGGGGGGGGGTCAGTCTGCTCCCAGATATTTATACGCAGGAGACAGGGCATTCCTGATCTCCATATCTAGGCTAATACATTTCATGATTGGCTAGGCTAACAAAAGCAAGGGGTTTTCAAATATATTTACAACAGAAATAAATAACATTTGTTTACAAAGTTTAAGTCTGCAAATTCTGTTCAGTATGTCTGACCATAAATCAAAGGGGCAAAGGTCAGCACCAGAAAAAAGCATTAACTAATGTGTGCTTTCTGAGACATTCCTATCAATCCAGTCCTATCCTAGCTTTAACATTCAGCAAATATATGTAGTAGTATAAATGCACACATTAGTATTCATGCATACATACATACATACATTTGTGCATATACACTAATACACATATATATATATATATATGCCCACAGAAATATTTAGAGTATCAGTATTCTATTAAGTGACTTTTTTACAGATACAGGCTGAAATGCAGTAGTTTGGACAAGGATAAAGGACGAATATTAGATTTACAATAGAAAAGAAAAACAGACATATACAATCTTAGATTTTAGCTTATACACCCTCTTTTCAGACATACTGCCCCCCTGACTAGATGCCTGCCTAAGAACTTATTCAGACCTGACTAGACACTTCAAAAAAAGAGAAAGATATTGTCTTTTTTTTTAACAGCAGGATACAGGGCACTATAACATTCTACATATGATTGCATGATCAGTGCGGGAGCTCGTTTATATCTGTCTTTAATTGGTCATGGGAAAGGAGATAAGATAAACATACTCTTGCTATTTGACATGGACTGCAAGCCAGTGCGATTCTATACTCACCGGGTCTTGACAAATATTATTATTATCGGTTATTTGTAGAGCGCCAACAGATTCCGCAGCGCTAAATATAACAATAATACTTTATTGTATCATTATGATGGATTTTGTATGATTATTTGAAGCACCCTGGGCAGTTGCTGGTTAAAGTGAGTGCAGAGCCCTGCAGTGGAATATATATATATATATATCATTTGTCTGCAGATGTACATTGTGCATATATTTTAAAAAAAATACTTGTCCCTTCAAAGCTTACAGGCAGACAGAGATTTTAATATAGTTATTTGTGTAGTAAAACAATGTTGCAATATACTTATTTATTTTGCCCCCCTTTCATGTAATTTCGCCTGCAAATTGTAGATTTTCTAATTCTCAGTTGTAAACATAACTTAATCTCTGCTATACATTTTCCCTAATTGGCTTTAACAGATAGCAATGGCAAAACAGTTTACTTTATACTAACCTAATGACTGTCTAATCCTGTTGTCTACAGACTCAAACCTTGATTGGCTCCTTCACATAATGGCAAGTGGTGTGGGGAGTTTGGCTATTGAAAAACAATTTCAGCAAACAAGATGTTAATTTGTTTTCAAAATGTTTAGACTTGGCTGATATGTTATTCTTAAGCAACACCACATTAATTACAAGGTGTTCACTGTCCCTTTAACATGACACAAAATCTGTCCCAAATGAATGAGTAGAAAGGTCACTTACCTTTAAAGTCCTGTATATAAGAATAGTAATGCATTATTTTATAAATACATTTACCTTATTAATCCTCCTCTCGACTTGGCCTTCTGTGTTTTATTTTCCTACTGATTCAGAGTGCTACAGCCAATCGTAAGCTGTAAATCTTCTATAGAAAGTAAAGGAACATACTCGTGCTTACTTCTCTCGTTCTCAAGTGTTGGGTCTCAGAAGATCTGTAAGACCAACCATGCTGCTTAAAACAGCAAGTCACTCACTACCTCTTCAGACCCTTGAACAGAAGCTAAGAGAAGACAGTATGAGTACACACATTTAGAAGGAATCTTACAGCTTTTGATTGGCTGTCACACCCTACCTCTGTAAGATAACAAACGCTCACTGCAGAGGGCGGAAAAGGACAAATAAGGTAAGGATAGAGAGCCTCTCTTTAGGAAATCAACTCAAAATACTTTATTGTTCAGAGCATCTGTGAAATTCAAAGTAGTCGTCCCTCAGCTAGGCTTTTATAAAAAAGGATTTGATTTGGTAGCTTAAAATAAGACTCCAGTCATCCAACACTGTGCATATTTCACTTAAAGAATTAGCTCATTCACAGATAAATCTTCAATAAAATCACAACTTTATCCCATTAAATTAAAAACATGGTATCGCCAAAGAAAAAGTAAGCAAAGAGCCTTAATCATAGACCTTATTACACTTGTGTTACCATACACCATTTAAAACACAAAGCAGTTATTGGTTAAAATTGGAAATGCCCACTTCTACCTTATTTGTTCCCTTCTTGCCACAGTAATCAACATTCTCACAGTACAAAACAGAAAAGCCTTAAGGGTCATTATACACTCATTTTTTCTTTGCATAAATGTTTTGTAGATGATCTATTTATATAGCCCATAAAGTTGTTTTTTTTTTTTTGTTTGTTTTTTTTAAATGTATAGTTTTGCTTATTTTTAAATAACTTTGCTCTGATTTTCAGACTCCTAACCAAGCCCCAAAGTTTTATGAGAATACCGTCAGCTACCTACGCCAGCTTGCTCCTGTTTGTGTAAAGGGTCTTTTCATATGCAAAAGAAGGGGGAGGGGGGAGTGTCTTATTTGCCACTTGCAGTGGGCTTTCCAGCTACCTATTCAGCAGAGCTAAATTGAGAGCTTCTAAGTAAGTTTTTAAACAGTTTTATACTGGATTTTTATATCAGTATCTGTGCATCTTATTCTTTATATTAGTGTCTATTACATGCAGTGATATGAAAATGAGTGTATACTGTCCCTTTAAGTATTATTCCGTATGTTGATACATACTTTTCATATTAAATTTATAAAATATAAAAATATTGTAACTATACATTAAATCTCCTATTTTTAATAATCCATTTAATACATTATATATGTTGATTCGATCATAGAAGTCAGGAATCGTCTATTTATCTGCATAGAGATATCTTCATTAAATACATATCAGTCACTAGATAATTCATTAAAGCACTTCTGATACATCCATTCCCTCTTCACCTGATTTCACTTAGTCCTCTTAGTAGGTGGGGCCAAAAACTTTTAGATGAAAATAGCAGTTTGATGACAGCCTTAGTCCTTTATGTGACCTTTTTTTTTATTTAAAGGGACAGTCAAGTCCAAAAAAAACTTTCATGATTAAAATAGGGCGTGTAATTTTAAGCAACTTTCCAATTTACTTTTATCACCAATTTTGCTTTGTTCTCTTGGTATTCTTAGTTGAAAACTAAACCTAGGAGGTTCATATGCTAATTTCTTAGACCTTGAAGGCCACCTCTAATCTAAATGCATTTTGACAGTTTTTCACCACTAGAGGGTGTTTGTTTATGTGTTTCATATAGATAACATTGAGCTCATGCACATGAATTTACAGAGGAGTGAGCAATGATTGGCTAAAATGCAAGTCTGTCAAAAGAACTGAAATAAGGGGCAGTCTGCAGAGGCTTAGATACAAGGTAATCACAGAGGTAAAACGTATTATTATAACTGTGTTGGTTATGCAAAACTGGGGAATAGGCAATTAAGGGATTATCTATCTTTTTAAACACCAACAATTCTGGTGTTGACTTTCTTTTTAAATATCTTTATTGAAAAATGTTCATACAAACCAATAAAATGGAGAATGAGCACAAAATAAACCATAACAGAGTTATACAGTCTCAGTATTGAAGAAGTACATGGTCAAATTTCAGTTATTTACTTTACAGTTAGACATTACTAAGGAAGGAGAGAGATTACTTTTTTTATTTAACATAAGGTACAATTTTTTTATTCAAGAGTTATGTTCATGGTCATAAAAATATAAAATAAAACACACAATGGAAATTAGCAATAAGGGGAAGTTAAAGGGGCAGTAAAAACCTTGTAATTATAGGACATTTCTGTTGTGTTGCTATAGAACATATCAGCCAAATCTAAACATTTTTAAAACAAATTAACATCCTTTTTGTTGCAAATATTTTTAATATCCAAATGCCACCCGCCATTTGCCTTATTTGGGGGAGCCATCTGGGATTTAGACAGCAGCTAACAAGGCAAGGCGCAGTCAGAAATTTAATATAAAATGAATTGCTTTGCAGTTGTTATCTGATAAAAGCCAATTATGGACTCATATGTAGCAGATTTAGCCTTGATTTCCAGCGCTAAATAACATGAAAATGGGGCAAAATAAATAATGAAAATATATAGCAAAGTTGTTTCATTACACATCACTAAACATTTTATATAAAAATCTCATGGTGTTTACGGTCATCTACTTCCACTAAGGCCCTTGAAAGTGAACACAATTGATTAACTCCATATTGAATATGTATACATTTTACTTGATGTATATGCTATAAATTTAACTCTCAGACTGTGTAACAGAGTCAAAGTAGTGCATTGTATATGGCCGAATTTGACAATTTTACCATTAAAGCAATGCGCTATGATTTGCTTTCTTATGAGAGGATATATTCCACTTCTCTAAACCACTAGGGGAAGGTAGGTACTTTCATATTCCTCCAATACCTCAGGATTAACATCTTTGCGTAGTTAAAGTGAATGTCAACTTGAGCATAGTCGCTCAAGTCATAGGAAAGAATTTTAAAAATGAATGAGAGTTTCATTCATCATTTGTGTAGTATATACTTATCTTCTGTGATTTGTACCTTGGAATGATAGGATAAGCGCCGTTCTTCCGCCCGCCATATTCATCAATTGATTGACAGATGACCAATCTGCAATCAACTAATAGTTGTCCCTGTCCCCCCATCCAGGGCGTTCAGCCCCTGTGCACAAACGTCAAGGCCCAGGGGAAACAACTATTGGTGGATCATCTATCAATCAATTGATGAATATGGCCGACGGAGGAACAGAGCTTATCCTTCTATCATTACAAGATACAAATCGCAGAAGATAAGTATATACTACACAATTGATGAATGAAACTCTCATTCATTTTTAAAGCTCTTTCCTATGACTTGAGCGACTATGCTCAAGTTGACATTCACTTTAAGTATTATTTAAAGAGCTGTGCAGGGTTTATATAGGATGATGGTAAGAGAGGTTTTGTCTAGTACTTTACCCATAACCTTTTTTCCGTATGAGCCATTATTAGGTTCTAGTAAGGTTGTGTAGCAGGGCAATCCTACCATATTTGGCATTATAACCTCATCATAACAGCTTTTCTAGAGTTTACGTTACTATTTTTGTTTGGTTTTTGTTCATTGCTCAGTGTGTTTGCATTCTGTGTTGAAAAAAAAAGCTACTTTTTGTGAACACTTTTTCAAATTTCGCTTAAAAAAAGAGTATGAATAGATCTTAACATCTGCCTCCAGATTCTCAAGCACTGAAGATGGGCGACAACAATGTGATAGAATCCAAAGGTAAGGAAAAAAAATGACCACAAACATTCCGACCCTGTGTATAAAATAGAGTTAGGGTAGTAGAAGATAATGCATTCTTTACATCACGAAGTACAAAATATTTGAATTTTATTTTTGGGCAAATTCAAGCTCGTAGCACACGTATTGCTGACATTTGCTTGTGAATTTAAAGGGACATGGCAATTTTAATATAAGATGTTTAATAATGCATAGTAAAAAACAAACTTTTGCAATGTACTATTTGCTTTGTCCTCTTTTCCTTTAAAGCCTAACCATACTGCATAGCTGTCAGTAATTTGTATCAGCAGAGGTGACTGGATAAGATACTGCAAAAACAAAGGAAATTTTGTTAACAAAATTATAGTAGCAAGAATTGTCTAGTTCAGTAACAAAACCATATTGGGGCGAGTGATGGAGGAGTTTAGGCATTAAAAAAAGCAATTGCAGCAAACAAACATTTAAAAAAAACCTCATTTTTTAACACTTGAACTTTTGCAGTTAGTGACCCTTGAAAAGCCTCTTAAAGGGTTATGAAACCCATTATTTTTTTCATGATTCAGATATAACATTTAATTTTTTTAAAATATATTTTTATTACATTTTTCCCCAATATACTGTCGAGCAAATAATCCACAAAGATCAGAAGAAATGAACAGGAAATAAACATCTGTCTGATTATAGAAACAAAAATACAACAAATTCATTTTTGAATACAAAACATTTATTTATGAGCTTAATAAAGTTCACACAAAAAAAAAAAAAAAAAAAAACTACCAGCATCATCAACCCGAATATCTCTTGTCCTATAATTATTCGCACAGCCATTCTCCTCTCAAGTTGGCTTCCATAATAAAGTTTGAGTGGCGCAAAGGGCGAATAATTTTGTAACAAGATATCTAATGATTTAATATATGGGGCCCATTCATTAAAAAAAATGACAATTGTTTGTTCTGCCCCCCACTTGATATTCCACTTGTTCTTTTAATATCTTTTTTAATACACTCTCTTTTTAAACTCTGAAAATGTTGGTTCTTGTTTACTTTCCATTATTTCAATATAATGTTTCTAACAAGAAGAATAGCTGTGTTGAAAAGGTTTGTGTAATGACGCAATCCCTCAAAACTACTTAATAACAATATTTGCTCTTTGCAAGAGTTAACATAACTTTTCTTAAAACACGAAAGAATAATAAAGGGTGCGCCCAATAAGAGAAAAAAAAATGAATTTGAATAATTAATCAGAAGTGATATGGATAAATAGTGCACAAGTCTAACAAGGTTTATAACTATTAATCCATCCTCGGCACAGTCTGCACCTTGGTCAGGGTCTTGGTGAACCTTGATGGCGAAGAAATCTAAAACGCAAAGGAAACAAGGGCGCCAAAATGGCCTAGCACAGTCTGTATCAAAGCGGTATGATATAGTGTAGAGAATGCTCACAAAAAGAGAGCATTGCCAGGTGCTCTAATAGCAAGGACTTCCCAGCCATCCAGCTGACTGATCACAGGTAGCAGAATGCAAAGATACTCCAGATGGCAGGATACACAGGTACTCCAATATTCATTCATCAGATGTCCACAATAAAATGGATCTTTGTGGCTAGGTGTAATTGCATAAAAAACTTTATTAAAAACTTAAAAGACAACGTGTTTCTTTGCCTAACAGGGCTGGTTCATCAGGCCTATAGTGCCAACTGCTTAGAAAAAAGTGTGCAAAAGCAGCTGCATGCTGGAACAGAGTGCAGCAAACATCCTCTGTTCCAGCATACAGCTGA
This sequence comes from Bombina bombina, assembly GCF_027579735.1. Taxonomy (NCBI): domain Eukaryota; kingdom Metazoa; phylum Chordata; class Amphibia; order Anura; family Bombinatoridae; genus Bombina; species Bombina bombina. The sequence continues at coordinate 223,019 of NW_026510828.1, read as the reverse complement.
TTTTGCACACTTTTTTTCTAAGCAGTTGGCACGATAGGCCTGATGAAATAGCCCTGCGAAGCTGAGAAACGCGTCTCCTTTTAAGTTTTTAAAAGCAGCCTAGATGCTGCAATGCATACTGGTATCAGGCGTAGTGGGCAATTGCTGGATGCCTCAGGATTGAGGCATCCAGTGATGTCTGAAAAACTGTCCCATGGCCCTGTGAGCAACTTCACATTATTATTATTATTATTATCGGTTATTTGTAGAGCGCCAACAGATTCCGCAGCGCTATAAACAAAGGGGGAGTACAACAAAACAATTATAGGGATCAAATGGGTAGAGGGCCCTGCCAAGAGTTGCACTGTTGTAGTCAGCTCTTAAGAAGGTGATCTACAAACAGCTGGACTCTTAGGCTTACATGCTAAGGGGGTTCAGGGGATAGCAATGGAGGAGAGGAACTGGTATAAAGTAAGGTTAGCATAGGTTGTATGCATCCCTGAACAGTAGAGTCTTTAGGGAGCACTTGAAGCTTTTAAAACTAGAAGAGAGTCTTGTGGAGCGAGGCAGAGAGTTCCACAAGATGGGAGCCAGTCTGGAGAAGTCCTGTAAACGGGAGTGTGATGAGGTGACAAGAGAGGAGGAGAGTAGGAGGTCATGAGCAGAGCGAAGGGGACGGGAGGGAGAGTATCTGGAGACAAGGTCTGAGATTTAGGGGGGAGCAGTGCAGTTGAGGGCTTTGTATGTCAGAATGAGAATTTTGTGTTTGATCCTAGAGGCAAGAGGAAGCAAGTGAAGGGATTGGCAGAGAGGTGCAGCAGATGAAGAGCGACGTGTAAGGAAGATGAGTCTGGCAGAGGCATTCATTATGGATTGTAAAGGAGCTAGGTGGCAGGTGGGGAGACCAGAGAGGACAGAGTTGCAGTAATCAAGGCGGGAAAGAATGAGAGAGTGGATTAAAATCTTAGTTGTGTCTTGTGTAAGGAAGTGTCTAATTTTAGAGATGTTTTTAAGGTGGAAGCGGCAGGCTTTAGCCAAGGACTAAATGTGAGGAGTGAAAGAAAGATCTGAGTCAAATGTGACCCCGAGACATCGGGCGTGCGGGGTAGGGGTAATGATGGAGTTGTCGACAGTTATAGAGAGATTGGGGGTGGAGAGTTTTGAGGAAGGGGGGAAAATAAGGAGCTCAGTTTTGGAGAGATTTAGCTTGAGGTAGTGAGAGGACATCCAGTTAGAGATGTGAGAAAGACAGCTAGTGACACGGGTTAGCAAGGAAGGAGATAGGTCTGGTGCAGAGAGGTAGATTTGGGTGTCGTCGGCATACAAATGATATTGGAAACCGTGGGACTTTATTAGCGAACCTAGTGATGACGTGTAGATTGAGAAGAGAAGGGGACCGAGGACAGAGCCTTGCGGTACTCCGACAGAAAGTGGTGACGGGGCAGAGAAGGCTACACTAAAGGTATGGTTTGACAGGTAAGAAGAGAGCCACGAGAGGGCTGTGTCACAGATGCTGAAGGATTGGAGGGTTTGGAGCAAAAGAGGGTGCTCAACAGTGTCAAAGGCTGCGGACAGATCAAGGAGGATAAGCAGAGAGAAGTGGCCTTTTGATTTTGCTGTAAGTAGGTCGTTGGTAACCTTAACAATTGCTGTCTCTGTGGAGTGATGGGGACGAAATCCAGATTGCAGTGGGTCAAGAAGGGAGTTTATTGTAAGGAAATGGGATAGGCGTGCATAAGCTAGTTTATCGAGAAGCTTTGATGCAAGAGGGAGGAGGGAAATAGGGCGGTAGTTGGATGGGGAGGTAGGATCAAGGGAAGGTTTTTTGAGGATGGGTGTGACCAGTGCATGTTTCAGCGATGAGGGAAATATACCGGTGCTGAGGGAGAGGTTGAAAGTGTGTGCGAGTATAGGGGTGAGGGTAGCAGAGAGGGAGGGGAGTAGCTGTGAGGGGAATAGGGTCAAGGGGACAGGTAGTGAGGTGAGAGCGCAGTATAAGTGCCGAGACTTCTTCCTCAGTGACAGGGGAGAATGAGCTAAGTTTAAGGTTATGTGTGTTGTGGTTGATTGAGAGCATTTGAGGGGGTGAGAGAAAGGAATTAAGTTGAGAGCTGATTTCATTTCTGATGGAGTCGATTTTGTTATTGAAGTGGCTGGCAAAGTCTTGAGCTGACAGAGAAGTTGTATTAGGAGGTGGGGGAGGAGAGTATTGAAAGTGGAGAACAAACGTTTTGGGTTTGAAGAAAGATTAGAGATAAGAGTAGAGAAGTAGTGTTGCTTATGCAAATTAAGGGCAGAATAGTAGGAGTTCAAGATAAATTTGTAATGTTGAAAATCAGCTGAATTCCTAGATTTTCTCCAGTGCCACTCAGCAGTACGGGAACATCTGCGTAGGTATCGTGTCAGAGGAGTATGCCAGGGCTGAGGATGAATGTTTGATTTCCGAGCTATGGTAAGAGGGGAGAGATTGTCAAGGACGGAGGTAAGGGTGGAGTTATAGTGGCAGATTGGTCAGGGCAGGAAAAGGAGGAGAAGGATGAGAGGGGAAGTTTGAGGGAATTAGAAAGCTGTTGTTGATCTAATGTCATAATGCTTCTGTGAAGTTTGGTGTGAGGAGCAGAAGGAGGGAGAGTTGTAGGGAGGGATGATATGTTGCAAGTAAGGAGATGGTGGTCAGAAAGAGGAAAGGGTGAGTTTGTGAAGTTTGAGTGCATTGATAGCTATATATATGTATATTTTTTTAATAGATTTTTTTTATTGAGTTTTTTGCTTTAACACTTAAATTTTATTTTCTGCCAATCGAGGGATTAAATATAAAGTGCCAAACATAGCACTAGGTAAATACCCTGGGCTGTCTAAACTCTATAAATATATACTTTTGTGTAGCAGTTTTGAATTGGGTGGCCGCTGTTTACCAAATTTGAGCTTTAAACCAATAATTCCATCTTTGTAGTATTTGGCCTATACTTGCTATAAATTACTTGGAAACCTAGACATATGGGGTATCCCTAAAATCAGTTTAGCTACACTAGTTCAGTAGAAATGATTATAAAGAACACTGCAAAAAAATATTTTGTTTTGTTTTTATTTTAACCCCATTTTTCAGTATTAAAGGGATATGAAACCAAAAAAATAAATAATTTTATAATTCAGAGCATTCAATTTAAAAAACAAAAAAGGTCCAATTTACTCCTATTATCAAATTTGTTTCATTTCTATGTTGTTCTTTGTTGAAGAGATTCCTACGTAGGTGTCTGGGGCACTACGTAGCAGGAAATCGCGCTGCCATCTAGTGCTCTTGCAAATGGGTAACATTCTTGCAAAACTGCTGCCAAATAGTGTTCCAGACACGTGCTTGCTCCTGAGATTACATCCCTGATTTTCAACAAAAGAACATAGAAAATAGATATTAGAAGTAAATTAGAAAGTTGTTTAAAATGTTATGCTCTATCTGAATCACAAAAGAACATTTTTGCTTTTTATGTCCTTTAATACTTTGCAATGTTAGAACATTTTATTATTTATAAATGTTATTTAAAGGGACATTAAAGTCCAAAATTAAACTTTCCTGAGTCAGAGCATTCAATATTAACTTTCAAGTTTACATTTATTACCAAATTTGCTTCAAACTCTTGATATCCCTTTATTAAAGACCATACCTAGGTAGGTTCAGGAGCATCAATGCGTTGCTGGGAGCTAGCAGGTGATTGGTGGCTGCACATATATTCCTCTTGTCATTGGCTCACCAGATGTGTTCAGTACAGTAAGGATAAAGAGAACAAAGCAAATTTGATAATAGAAGTAAATAGGAAAGGTGCTTAAAACTGCATGCTCTATCTGAATCATGAAAGTTTAATTTAGACTTTGCTGTCACTTTATTCTCTCCAAAGCACAAATTAATTGCATAATTGTAATTATGATTTGTGCAAACAAACAGTGAAAAAATATAATATTAGCTCATAGCCTGATAATCTTATAAAGGGACAACAAAGTCAAAATGAAACTTTCATGATTCAGATAGAACATGTCATTTTAAACAATTTTTCAATTTACTTCTTTCTAATTGGCTTTTTTTCTTTTGGTATCCTTTGTTGAAAAGTATCCCTAGGTTAGCTCAGGAGCAGTAATGCACTACTGGGAGCTAGCTACTGATTGGTGGCTGCATATGTATGCCTCCTGTCATTGGCTCACACAATGTGCTCAGCTAGCTCACACAATGTGCTCAGTTAGCTCAGTAGTACCCTGATGTTATTTCAACAAACAATATCAAGAGAATTAAGCAAATTTGATAATTGAAGTACATCAGAAAGTTGTTTAAAATTGTATGCTCTCTCTGAATCATAAAGAAAACATTTTGGGTTTCGTGTACCTTTTAAATTTTAGCCGAGCGGTCAGTAAAATTATCCAGGTGGTGTGTCCCTTAAAGGGACAGTATACACCAATTTTTATATAACTGTATGTAATAGACACTACTATAAAGAAGAATATGCACAGATACTTATCTAAAAATCCAGTATAAAATCATTTCAAAACTTACTTAGAAGCTTCCAGTTTAGCTCTGTTAAAAAAGGTTAACTGGAACACCCACTGCAAGTGGGAAATAGCAGACACTCCCCCTTCCTCTGCATATGAAAAGACTCTTTACACAAACAGGAGCAAGCTGGGCTTGGTTAGGAGTCTGAAAATCAGAGCGATGTTATTTAAAAATAAGCAAAACTATAACATTTAAAAAAAAACAACTGTATGGGCTATATAAATAGATCATCTACACAACATTTATGCAAAGAAAAATCTAGTGTATAATGTCCCTTTAAGTAGGTCTTAGGAAGATCACTGGTTATGCATCATTTTATGTAGCAAGCACTAAGGGGCTGTTCCTAGTTGCCAATATCTGCAGCTTAAATAGGCCATATCAGTGCTAACTCAATATCCCCAGGAGAGGACTCCTGTAAGAACCTGTCTAGAAGTTTAAAGTGATAGCAAACAGTGTGGCTATTAAATAGTGCATTTAAAGGGACAAGAAAGTCAAAGTTTAAAATAGGAGATAACATTTTAATCAATTTTCTAATTTACGTCCAGTATCACATTTACTTTGTTCTTTTGGTATCCTTTGTTGAAGAGCAAATCTAGGTAGGCTGATAGGATCGTGCACATGTCTTAGTAGTCTATGGCAGCAGTGTTTGCAACATTGTTTACAGCAATATACTACATGGTTGCAAACACTGCTGCCAGATGGTTAGAGACATGTGCTTACTCCTGAATTCACATAGGATTTATCAGAGCTTACCAAGAGAACTAAGCAACATTGGTAATGTAAGTAAATTAGTAAGTTGTTTAAAGGGACAGTGCACTTCAGAATTGTTGTTGTTTAAAAAGATAGATAATCCCTTTATTACCCATTCCCCAGTTTTACATAACCAACACAGTTATATTAATATACTTTTTACCTCTGTGATTACCTTGTATCTAAGCCTCTGCAGACTGCTCCCTTATTTCAGTTCTTTTGACAGACTTGCATTTTAGCCAATCAGTGCTAACTCATAAAAAAACTCTGTGGGAGTGAGCACAATGTTATCTATACGGCACACATGAACTAGCGCTTTCTTGCAGTGAAAAACTGTCAAAATGCAGGCGGCCTTCAATGGCTTAGAAATTAGCATATGAGCTTACCTAAGATTTAGCTTTCAACAAAGAATAAAAAGAGAACAAAGCAAAATTGGAAAGTTGCTTAAAAGTGCATGCCGTATTTAAACCATAAAAGTTTAAATTTTGACTAGACTGTCTCTTTAAAACTTCATGACCTATCCAATCGTTTTGCTTTATTTTAACTTTACTGTCCCTTTAAATATATGCACTGTACATTTGCCATGAACCTAAGCTTTGTTTTAATATGCACTATAGAAAAGTCTATTTTTTTTAAAACATAACTAAACTCAAGCAGCCAGCCAAACAGGAAAACTAAGTGCAGACAGGCTTTAAAGAAACACTTGATAAGAACAGAAATATTTAGAACAAAAGCCATGCACCTGACTTGTTTAGAGTTGATGCTAATAATAAAATCGTTTGTGCGTGGCACTGAGTTTTTTTCAAATAAATTGCAAAAAACAATTTTATTCCTAATCTCACAAAGCCCTTTAGCAATATTTACAAAATGAGGATTACATGGCCACATATCATATTGTACTTTAAATTTAATTAGTGGTTCTTATCCAAGCAAACAGCAGGAAACTTTGAAAGGGATCAATAAGAGTTATCCTAATGCAGGAAATACCAATGCAATCAGGGTCTAATATTGCATTCTATTATAGAAATCCAGACCTAAGAGGAAGCAAGATAACTCATATTTGCAATTTATATTAACTTTTTTAGAACTCTCTAGTCTGCAGGAAATCTTTCTGTTTGTATAAATTAGCCACAATGAAGACTAAACAATATGAATACAAAAAAGTAAGACAATACTATTTGCGATTACACGCACGCACATACACCTACAGTGTATACACACATGCACACACATATATATATATACACACACACACATACACACTTACACATAATACCTTTTTAAAACTAGTGCCTGGGAGTTATATATAGTTCATCGGTGGAACCAAAACATTACAATAAATATTAGAGATCTATTGAATTAAAATATTGGTGCTTATTTTTGTGCTTTGATTTTTTGGATTGTTTTGTTGGAGGCATCAAGTTCACCCCAGATGATTGCTACTTTCTTGGCGGTGCGTCAAGGGCTTTCAGTTGGACTAAATACAAAGGCCCGGATATTGTCACTAGTCCTGGAGTAGTAAGAAATGTAGCTATTATTAGCAGAGCTGACTATATAATTATACTAAGGGGGAAATTTACAAAGCCGCTTTTGAGGCTATGCGGAGCAGGTTGGCATAAGCGAACCTGCTGCCACATATTTAAGAAGCAGAAAGCGCTTCTTTTTCCTCTCCGCCACCTCAAAAGTAGTGAGATCAATCACCCCAACACTCACTTGTTCGCAGTGATTGACATGCCCTGCTCTAACACAATGTTAAATTTTGCCATGTTATGCATTATCGCAAATGGCAATTGCAGGTAGACAGGTTTATTACTTGTTAACCTGTCTGCCTGCAACAATGATACATTTTGATAAATGTTGTCATAAGTGGACTAGTGACTGTTTCTCCCTGACTGGTAAATTATAATATTGTTCCAACAGTGTAAATGTGTGTGTATGTATATGTATATATATGTGTGTGTGTGTGTGTGTATATATATATATATATATATATATATATATATATATACAGGTAGCCCTCAGTTTACGCCGGGGTTAGGTTCCAGAAGGAATGGTTGTAAATCGAAACCGTTGTAAATTGAAACCCAGTTTATAATGTAAGTCAATGGGAAGTGAGGGAGATAGGTTCCAGGCCCCTCTAAAAATTGTCATAATAACACCTAATACATTATTTTTAAAGCTATGAAATGAAGACTTTAAATGCTAAACAGCATTATAAACCTAATAAAATAATCACACAACACAGAATATATAATTAAACTAAGTTAAATGAACAAAAAACATTTGCTAAACAGCATTATAAACCTAATAAAATAATCACACAACACAGACTTCACTTGCATTTTTCTGCAAACAGTTCTTTCTATGCATTCCAATCTGGACTGATTTGTAGACAGGAAGATCTTGTTCCTTTGAAATCTGCTCAATAGCTCAGGTCTGGTTAAACTGATTAATTTCAGCTTGCTTGGCTTTGCTGCAATACAAGCGGTCAGCTCCACCTACTGGCTATTTTAATAAATGCACTGCTTCTCAATGCTTTTCAATAGCAGTCACATGACTGGAAAAAAGGTTGTTATTCTGAAACGGTGTAAATTGAACCGTTGTAAAACGAGGGCCACCTGTATATATATATATATATATATATATATATATATATATATATATATATATATATATATATATACTGTGTGTGTGTGTGTGTATATGTATATATATATATGTATATATATATATATATATAGTGTATGTATATATACTGTGTGTATGTATATGTATGTATATATATATATAATATACTGTGTATGTATTTATACTGTGTGTGTATGTATGTGTATATATATATATATATATATAGATATAGATATATACCCCTCTTTTCATATGTTTAGCCAATGTGAAACACCTTATTGTGAATTAATTTTTGTTTGTTTTATACCATAAATTAAATAATGCTACATACAGTAATAAATTAACAAAAATAAGTGCATAGCGGTTGGCAACTAGGGTTCTGGAGAAGACAGCTGGACCGAAACATGTTGTTGAGCTGAAAGATAGCAGAGAGTGTTGACATTAATGTGAGGTCATAGAAGACCTGGAAAACATATTTTATAATTATCATTTCTCATCTATCTTTCACCACTACCTCCTGTCTTCAATCTGTCTTTCTACTCCCTCTCTTCTCTCTCAGGCCAAATTTTTTCTTTTCACTCTCTTCTCTCTCTTCACTCTTTTTTTCCCCCTCCACTCTTTCTTAACGCTATCTTTTTCTCCACTCTCACCTTTCCTCTCCAACCTCTCTCTGCCGGTTTACCCTCTCAGAAGTAACAGTCTAAGCACTAATGGGGTCTCTATAGCCCTAGAGAAATAACATATCCTTGCCCTTTCATGGATATATAATATCCCTTTAGAATGATAATATTTGTAGCAGGTAACCCAACATTCACTCACTAACTTTCACTCGCCACTGTTAAAGTGAAAGTAAATCCTAGCATTGTACAAACGCTAGGATTTACTATCGTAAAAAAATTAAGGGGACTTTCATTCATGAAGTATAAAATACTTGTAGAAAGCTCCTTTATTTGATTCAATCGATCGCCACTCTTAGCTGCTACAGCAGCCCACGGCTAAATAATTTTTTGGCAAAGAGGTGACGTTTTCACCTCTTAGCCAATAGCCGTGCGGTAAATCCGGCTTGGCGCCCATGAATGAAAGTCCCCTTTATTTGTTTCAATAGTAAATCCTAGCGTTTGTACAACGCTAGGATTTACTTACACTTTAAATTTTCACTGACCATTGGCTATTGGGTTAGTCGAAATTTTGAGCTTTGTATATGTATGTATGTGTGTGTGTGTGTGTGTGTGTATGTATGTATATATATATATATATATATATATATATATATATATATATATATATATATATATATATACACATACACACGCATATATATATATATATATATATATATATATATATATACACATACACATACACATATATATATTTATATTTATATAGATATCAAAATAACAAGAGTATTGCATTGAGCAATGATACTTTTTTTATTGGACTAACTATACATTTATAAGATGACAAGCTTTTGGAAGAGTTCCTTCCTTTATCAAGTCTAAAGCAATACTGACCAATTCAATGGAATTTACAGATTATATCTTAAAACACAGAATAGCTAAGAAAAGTGCAGGGAGAGGAGGAGGTGTCGTAAAAATCATGAGGGGGGCTTAGGTAACAGGCAGACAGTGTCCAGTGTAGGAGAACAGACAGGGGAAGTTATATATATATATATATATTTATATATTTATATACACACACACATACACAAAAGATTGAATATTGGCGCACTGTCACTTGCAAATTAAAGCTATAGTTAGTTATAAAACTATGTTTAAGTGACCATATAGACACTTTCTTTTGATAGATAATGTTATTGGAATTAAATTGAACTTACTTGAATTCTAAAACATAATGACATTTATATTTTATTTTTTCCAATGACATCATCTAATCCAGCCCCTCAAAATATTTGTTGCTTTTGTTAAAAATATTGGCCAATCGCAGTGCTTTAAATTTACAGATTTATTAGCTCCATGCACGTTATAGATTATATGCTCAATTTGCAAAGACCTAATCACGTGTACAGAAGATTTGCTGATCTCTGTATAACCATTTTTTTTGCCGTCATGCATGCGCAAATGCTGCTGTGGTTGTAGCTGATATTGCTCTTAGGCCCCCTGTTGCATTATCGCAATAACCGTGACGTTGGATAATACAATACAAGGTGCATGCGGGGCAAAGAAAAAATGAATTGCACAGGTGTGGGTACGTGCTTGCGACCAGGAAGGGCCTGACCCATCTACAACCCAGGTTAGCCTCTGTTGAAAAGAGTTTCATCTCAATTTTATAGACAGACAATGTCACAGCAGTAGCTTATGTCAACCATCAGGGGATAGCTCACAGTTACCTAGCAATTATTGAGGTGTTATTGGGCAGAAACGTATTCTTGTCTAGTTTCATTCATATTTCAGGGGTGGACAACTGGGAAGTGGACTTTCTCAGTCGCCAATCTCTACATCCAGAGGAGTGGTCTCTTCACCAGGATGTGTTCAATCAGATTGTGAATCTTTGGGGTCTCCCAGAGATGGCATCTCGTTTGAACAGAAAACTTCCCAGATACTTTGCGAGGTCCAGGAACCATTAAGCAGAGTTAGTGGATGCCTTAGTAGCTCCTTGGTCATTTCAATTTGCTAATCTGTTTCCTCCCCTGGTATTTCTACCCAGAGTAATCTAAAGAGATCATCAGTAATCCTGATTGTCCCATCTTGGTGTCACAGGATTTGGTATGCAGATCTAGTTCAGATGTCCAGCTGCTCTCCTTGGTCTCTTCCTCTGCGGTCAAATCTTCTGTCTCAAGGTCCATTTTTCCATCCAGATCTCAAATCTCTGAACTTGATGTCATGGAAATTGAACAGTTAGGGATTAGACATAGAGGTTTCTTTCATTATGTGATTGAAAAGGCTCGTAAGCCTGTAACTAGGAAGATTTATCATAAGCTCTGGAAGGCCCTTATTTCTTGATGTGTGGATCATGGTTTTTCCTGGCATTCACTTTTCTAGTTCTAGGAAAGGACAAAAGGTTCCCACTGTTACTTTGGCTTTTGGGTTGAAACTTTTGATTCTCAAGGCTTACTTGGAGGCGGATCAGCCTCCACCGTAACGGATTAATGCTTATTCTTCTAGGTCAGTTGCCACTTCCTGGGCTCTTGGTCTTCTTTGCATACTTTTACACAATTCTACCATTTTGATGCATTTGCTTCTTCTGAGGCAGCCTTTAGTAGGAAGGTTATTCAAGCAGTTGTCTCAGTTTTTTTTATTTTTGCCGGTTTGATTTATTTTATGTGCATTTAAAAAAAAATGTATGTATTGGAGTTGTGGATTTAATTTCTCAGTTAAAATTGTATTTAAATTCCTCCCTTTAAAGAACAGTCTAGTCAAAATTAAACTTTAATGATTCAGATAGGGCATACAATTTTAAACAACTTTTCAATTTACTTTTATCAGTAAATTTGCTTTGTTCCCTTGGTGGTATTTTTGAAAAGCTAAACCTAGGTAGGCTCAAACTGATTTCTAAACCATTGAAAACCGCCTCTTAGCTCAGAGCATTTTGAAAGTTTTTCACAGTTAGACAGTACTAGTTCATGTGTGTCATATAGATAACATTGTGCTCACTCCCATGGAGTTATTTAGGAGTCGACACTGATTGGCTAAACTGTATGTCTGTCAAAAGCACTGAGATAAGGGGGCAGTCTGCAGAGGCTTAGATACAAAGTAATCACAGAGGTAAAACATATATTAATATAACTTTTGGTTATGCAAAACAGGGGAATGGGTAATAAAGGGATTATCTATCTTTTTAAACAATAAAAATTCTGGTGAAGACTGTCCCTTTAAGTCAGTGATTTTCAACCTTTTTTTTGCAGTGGCACATATTTTTTTACATTAAAAAATCCTGCGGCACACCACCATTCCAAAGTTTTACAAAATCACACATTGTAGCCTAATACAGTATATATATATATATATGTGTATGTATGTGTATATATATATATATATATATATATATATATATACTGTGTGTGTATGTATGTATGTATGTATATCAAATGGAGCCTCTCTCACATGGGCTCCATTTGATAAAGGTCTAGGTGTAGACCGAAACGTTATGGGTTAAGGCCCTGCTGTTTGTTCCAAGGATTGGAATAAAGCCTTTTTCTTTTGAATGAAATTCCTGTGTTGCCTGCTTCTTTCCGGATACTTCTAAACACTGAGGCTAAGTGTGCACCTGGATATCCTACTTACATACTACATTCTATACTGTATATACACATTCACACATACTGTACTGTGCTGTACCTCATACAAACTAGTACAGATGCGACTTATTTTTTTGCATCCGTTTTTTTATGTATACACATCATGCACTCACACAATTCTTCACAATTTCCTCGCCTTCTGTCCGTTCTTCTCCCTTGCTTGTTCACCCTCTCTTGTACTAAATTGCAATCCTCTCCCTCACTCATAAAGTTAGGTTGTTATATTCCAAACTTGAACCCCAGCCCTACTGCTATACAACTTTGATCTTTTATGCTGTCTTCTGTTGTCATGCACCTTGGTCTACGAAGAATCTTCATGACTGCTAAATAGCACTGCACATTCTATTTGTTCAGGCCAGTAAGGGAAAAAATTAAATTGGTAGAATTTCGCCCATGCATAGTGGATTTGCCGCATAAATTTCTTAAGTAATGTAAAATGGATATTTGTGCATCTGCAATACCAAATTTGGTAGAACATTTTTCAGCATGAATTTCATGGTAAGTTTTATTGTACTTAATGTAATTAGCTGCATATCATGGCTTGGTTCCCAGCCTAGCAGTAGTCACAAAGCTTACTTCTTTCCTATTTTCATTCAGTGCTTTTTACATAAAAATGCTGTCCAGTATTATTTGACGGTACTTTTATTACTTGAAAAAAGGCTGGATCTTGGGTTTCTGTTAATTAGCTTTAAAGGGGGACAACTCTTTGTTGAGTGCATCTGAGGAGAGTTGACACGGAAATTATTTATTTAGTACAATTTACTTTCTTTTTATAGGTACATCACTATCCTTACTGAGTTTGTTTTTTCTTTATTCATAAAATACTTAAAATTACAATATGACTGCACTACAAATATAGGTCAATCTGTTTTTATATTGTAACCGTTGTAACGTAACCTAAGCATACATGCTCAGATAAAGGTTATGTAATATTTGTGAGTTCGTATTGGTTTGCGATCTGGATTTTTGTTTTTTTATATTCTCCAGAATGAGCCAAAAAGCATGGGCACACCTATAGCATTCAGTGAGAGTGTTCTACCTAGCACTTTATTAAATTAAGGACATTATCACAATGGGTTAATAGGCCCTGTTAACCTCACCTGGTTCCCAGCTAGTAGTAGACGGGAGACGGAACCCGCAGAGAGAGCCGGCCAATCTCAGCCTTCAATCCCGCCCTTCACCAAGCTGAACAAATTAGCATGTTTAAGCAGAAACAACTTCCGCCTGTCAATAGCGTCATTGGCTTCGCAACTGTACTGCCACTCGCATCCTGAGTATACTCTGCTCAAAGCAGGGCGGCCGCTCACCTAATGATTCATTTACAATACATGACATATTGACATTCATTCACAAACAATCATAATGAATTTTTGTGAATGAATGGAAATATGTCATGTTGTAAATGATGCCGTCTGCCTCTGCTATGGCGGCACAGTGGTTGAAAATCACTGCTTTAAGTTATTACTCGTGGACTCCACGGCTTGAGTATTAGTTCCCAGGAGTAATGGATAGTGGACTCTCACCACCGGTATGAAAGTAAACATAATTTATGCTTACTTGATAAATTAATTTATTTCATGGTTGTGAGAGTCCACAAGACCCCACCCTATGTTTTCTAGGGCTAATATCTTTTTTGAGCACATAGAGAGAGAGAGAACAAATCCGTAATTCTTAAATCCAAACTTTTTAATTTTATTTTAAAATACATTTATCAAAAAGGGGACTGTAACGGTACCAACCGGATACCAAGGGTTAACACCAGGGAACAATGTCCTGCATAGGGAATCAGCAATTCACAACCCAGCCAGTTTTCAGGTTTTAAAACAGAATGACTTTTATTAAGGCTCATATGCCCAGTATTTATGCAGGTCTGACCCCCCCCCAGAAGGGGGGTTGAAAGAATGTTGTACATTAGATGAAGGGAACACACCCTTGACATGATACAATAGATTTACCTTGCTTAAGCTGATAACAATTTAAACACAAGATACATTTGGCTTTTCTTATCACCTAAGCATTTGCTCTCTGAGGGTGATTAAACAATGGACTGTGTATTAATAACATTAATGACAGTGCACAATAGTTGAGGATAAAGCTGAACACAGTTAACTCTTTCAGTGCTGACAGAAGGGTCTGTCACATCTACATAGCACAATATACAGCCTATAGACAAGCTTTCTTACGTTATAGTCCAGAAGTGGCTAGGTTTGCCACAATGCTCCCCCAGAACCAAGCCGGCATACACAGTCTGATCCCAACGGATCGGCTTGGGGATGTCCGGGGCAACTTTCGGCTCAAGTAAGCTACGGGGTGTTCTCCGCCATCTGCTCCAACTTGGCTCAGTACTGCCCCCACCCCAAACATGGAAGCGTCTCTTCCCAGAGGGACTGGGCTTGGGTAGTCACAGGGTTAACATCAGCGGGATCCATGGGAGCATAGGCAGAAACAAGGGGGGCCAAGTCATTTCCAAGGAGAACATCAGCAGGTAAGTCCTTCTTGACCCCCACATTCACAAGTCTAGCGCCCACTCCCCAATCCAAATGTACCCTGGCAACAGGTAGGCGGAACACAGTGCCCCCTGCTACCCTCACAGCCATAGTGTCTCCAGTGTGCTGTTTCTCAGACACCAAGTTCTCTTGAAGCAAGGTCATGGTAGCACCAGTATCCCGTAGACCACTGACCTCCTTCCCATTCACTTTAACCCGCTGCCGGTTATTCCGGTGGGCAGCTTGCACGGGGTCTGCTTCATGTAGGCTGCCCCAGCATTCTGGCGCCTCTACGTAGCGGGCCGCAGGCTGAGGATTATGTGGGATTCCGCCGGCGGGTCTTCTCCAGGACTGTGCTTGATTTGCTGCGTTTAGGGGACACTCTGGTCTTTTGTGCCCTAGTCGCTTACATCCAAAGCACCGAATAGGTTGTGAGTAGCCCCGCGAATTGAACCGGGCTCTCTGAGGGTAGTTCGTGGCCGGAGGCCGTGTAGTATAGCGGTGCGCCGGGGGCTGGTAACTGGCCGCTGCTGGGGTGACTGGGGGTCTGTACTCCACTCTAGCAGTGGGCAATCGGTATACCGCTCCCCCTGCTCCTCGTACTGCCACGGATCCGCCCGTGTGTACTGTATCCGGCACCAAATGGGGAGCTATCAGGGTTAAAGTAGCTCCCGAATCCCGAAGTCCCTGGACCTCCTTCCCCTCTACGGTCCCCAGCTGGCGGGGATGTTGCCAGTTATCGGCGGCCCGGACCGACATCACCTCATGCAGAATTCCCAGGGGTTCCTCGGCTTGGGTGCTCAACACCTCATGAGCGGCTGGCTCCGTTTGGTAATGGTGAGCAGCCGCCCTTGGGGCCTGGTTCTGTCTGACCTGGTTCCAAGCTTGTCTGCTCCGATTTTGGGTGCACTCACGTGCCATATGTCCCCACTGCTTGCAGGTGTGGCATTGTATATTCGCCCGTCCGTTGTTAGGCTGTAGTCCATGGTGCCTCCTGGCATCAAAATGCTGGTCTGCTAATCTGGCTGCTTCGGTTAAGGTGAGGGGTTTTCGATCTCTCACCCATTCTTGGGCTTCTGGGGACAAGCCGTTAAAGAATTGCTCCAACAGCATCAGTTGTCGCAATTCTTCCATGGTGGTAGCTTGGCTGGCCTGTATCCACCCTTGAGATGCTTGATCCAGCTTGTGGGCCCACTCTGCATGTGAATCTCTTTCTGGCTTGCGCAGGCCTCTAAACTTGCGCCGGTATGCCTCTGAGGTAATGGCATATCTTTCCAAGATCGCTCTCTTCACTTTAGCGTAATCCTTGCTGTCCTCCCTGGGTACAGCGCGATACGCTTCCGCTGCCCTACCGGCTAGCTTGCCTGCTAGCACCGGCACCCATACGGACTGCTCCAAATCATGTAACTCGCACAGTCTCTCAAAATCCTGTAAATACCCATCGATCTCATCCTTCTCCTCACAAAACATTTTAAATGCATGGTATGGGATTTTAGGTCTTACTGGGTTGCTGAGTGCGTCCAAAATGGATTCTGCTCGGGAGGATGCATTCCGCGGACTGTGTGCCATCACGTACTCCTGCACATCTGCCATTACCACGGATAGCATATCCCGTGGTACAGGTTGGGGTAAAAATTCCAGCCTGGTCCTCATTTCCCTCTGGTATAGGGTCTCCTCCATGGCTGCTGGAGGCGTAGCGCTGCGAGCTCTGTCTCCCTCCATCAGCTCAGCAAATATAGCCTTGGGTTTGCTGCTGCCTATCTTTCCCCTGGCTTCTAGCAGTTCCTTTAACGTTTGTCTCTTTAGCTTAGAATAATCCATCTCCATTCACTTCGGTCCCTGGTACTCCTTCCATCTTAGTCAGTATTGTAGTAATCCCCCTCTTCCTGAGGTTACTGGCTTGTGTAGTTGCTCTTCTGGGCGATAAGGTTCATTCCGTCGCTTGCCACCAATTGTAACGGTACCAACCGGATACCAAGGGTTAACACCAGGGAACAATGTCCTGCATAGGGAATCAGCAATTCACAACCCAGCCAGTTTTCAGGTTTTAAAACAGAATGACTTTTATTAAGGCTCATATGCCCAGTATTTATGCAGGTCTGACCCCCCCCCAGAAGGGGGGTTGAAAGAATGTTGTACATTAGATGAAGGGAACACACCCTTGACATGATACAATAGATTTACCTTGCTTAAGCTGATAACAATTTAAACACAAGATACATTTGGCTTTTCTTATCACCTAAGCATTTGCTCTCTGAGGGTGATTAAACAATGGACTGTGTATTAATAACATTAATGACAGTGCACAATAGTTGAGGATAAAGCTGAACACAGTTAACTCTTTCAGTGCTGACAGAAGGGTCTGTCACATCTACATAGCACAATATACAGCCTATAGACAAGCTTTCTTACGTTATAGTCCAGAAGTGGCTAGGTTTGCCACAGGGACAAATCAAATAATAAAAGTATATTGCAGAGTATATATATATATATGAGTTATCATTCATTTTATATTACCATCTCAAAGTGTTTAATGTCCCTTTAAGGGGTTAATTATAATACAAAAGTTCATTATTTGCAGAAAGCTGAGCGCTTGGAGATCCAATGACTAAGCCTCGTGATACCAGGCCCAATTTTTTGGTTTTAAAAAAAAAAAAAAAGTAATTTTGTATTTTACTATAGATGCCAAACAGCTGCTATGTCTTTTATTCCTGCAACAGGATAAAAGAGATTAAGTTTTAGATAAATCAACTTGTGTTTATAAAATGAAAGAAAATCCATTTCCTTTTTTCTATAATTAACACTGTCTCTGTAATTTATGTTCAACTATCTTTTTATAAACAATTCTTAGGTTTTATTTATTTTATTAATCCCAAAACATTGATCTAATCCAATGTTGGATCATACCTTTTAACATATAAATCAGATGGTACTATAATACCTGAGCAAAAATATGCTGAATAAATATGTAATATAAATAATTTTATTTAGGTTGAAACATTAAATTGTATTTTTCTAAAATGTTTTATGTTTTAAATCCTAATAATTTGAACTCCTTTTTTTTTAACTTTATTGAATATTTGTAAACCTATCCCACAATGCTTGTGTACAAGTCATTTTTAGCCTGCATTCTTTCTATTTAAATTATGTAACATTATACCGCATACTATTATTATACTGCATACTATTATTATACTGCATACTATTATTATACTGCATACTATTAATATACTGTATACTATTAATATACTGCACACTATTATTATACTGCACACTATTATTATACTGCATACTATTATTATACTGCATACTATTAATATACTGTATACTATTAATATACTGCACACTATTATTATACTGCACACTATTATTATACTGCATACTATTATTATACTGCATACTATTATTATACTGTATACTATTAATATACTGTATACTATTAATATACTGCACACTATTATTATACTGCACACTATTATTATACTGCATACTATTATTATACTGCATACTATTAATATACTGCATACTATTATTATACTGCACACTATTATTATACTGCATACTATTAATATACTGTATACTATTAATATACTGCATACTATTATTATACTGCACACTATTATTATACTGCATACTATTAATATACTGTATACTATTAATATACTGCACACTATTATTATACTGCACACTATTATTATACTGCATACTATTATTATAGTGTATACTATTAATATACTGCACAGTATTATTATACTGCACACTATTATTATACTGCACACTATTATTATACTGCATACTATTATTATACTGCACACTATTATTATACTGCATACTATTATTATACTGTATACTATTAATATACTGCACACTATTATTATACTGCACACTATTATTATACTGCATACTATTATTATACTGCATACTATTATTATACTGCATACTATTAATATACTGTATACTATTAATATACTGCATACTATTATTATACTGCATACTATTATTATACTGCATACTATTATAATACTGCATACTATTATAATACTGCATACTATTATAATACTGCATACTATTATAATACTGCATACTATTATACCACATACTATTATTATACCACATACTATTATTATACCGCATACTATTATTATACAACATACTATTATAATACTGCATACTATTATAATACCGCATACTATAATACCGCATACTATTATTATACCGCATACTATTATTATACTGCATACTATTATTATTATTATTATTATTATCGGTTATTTGTAGAGCGCCAACAGATTCCGCAGCGCTATAAACAAAGGGGGAGTACAACAAAACAATTATAGGGTAGAGGGCCCTGCCAAGAGTTGCACTGTTGTAGTCAGCTCTTAAGAAGGTGATCTGCAAACAGCTGGACTTTTAGGCTTACATGCTAAGGGGGTTCAGGGGATTGCAGTGTAGGAGAGGAACTGGTATTAGGAAAGGTTAGCGTAGGTTGTATGCATCCCTGAACAGTAGAGTCTTTAGGGAGCACTTGAAGCTTACAAAACTAGAAGAGAGTCTTGTGGAGCGAGGCAGAGAGTTCCACAAGATGGAAGCCAGTCTGGAGAAGTCCTGTAAATGGGAGTGCAATGAGGTAACCAGAGAGGAGGAGAGTAGGAGGTCATGAGCAGAGCGAAGGGGACGGGAGGGAGAGTATCTGGAGACAAGGTCTGAGATGTAGGGGGGAGCAGTGCAGTTGAGGGCTTTGTATGTAAGAGTGAGAGTTTTGTGTTTGATCCTAGAGGCAAGAGGAAGCAAGTGAAGGGATTGGCAGAGAGGCGCAGCAGATGAAGAGCGACGTGTAAGGAAGATGAGTCTGGCAGAGGCATTCATTATGGATTGTAAAGGAGCTAGGCGGCATGTGGGGAGACCAGAGAGGACAGAGTTGCAGTAATCAAGGCGGGAAAGAATGAGAGAGTGGATTAAAATCTTAGTTGTGTCTTGTGTAAGGAAGTGTCTAATTTTAGAGATGTTTTTAAGGTGGAAACGGCAGGCTATAGCCAAGGACTGAATGTGAGGAGTGAAGGAAAGATCTGAGTCAAATGTGACCCAGAGACATCGGGCATGTGGGGTAGGGTAATGATGGAGTTGTCGACAGTTATAGAGATATTGGGGGTGGAGATTTTGGAAGAAGGGGGGAAAATGAGGAGCTCAGTGTTGGAGAGATTTAGCTTGAGGTAGTGAGAGGACATCCAGGAAGAGATGTGAGAAAGACAGTTAGTGACACGGGTTAGCAAGGAAGGAGATAGGTCTGGAGCAGAGAAGTAGATTTGGGTGCCATCGGCATACAAATGATATTGGAAACCGTGGGACTTAATTAGGGAACCTAGTGATGACGTATAGATTGAGAAGAGAAGGGGACCGAGGACAGAGTTTTGCGGTACTCCGACAGAAAGTGGTGACGGGGCAGAGGAGGCCCCAGAGAAGGCTACACTGAAGGTACGGTTTGATGGGTAGGAAGAGAGCCACGAAAGGGCTGTGTCACAGATGCCAAAGGATTGGAGGGTTTGGAGCAAAAGAGGGTGGTCGACAGTGTTAAAGGCTGCGGACAGGTCAAGGAGGATAAGCAGAGAGAAGTGGCCTTTTGATTTAGCTGTAAGTAGGTCGTTGGTGACCTTAACAATAGCTGTCTCTGTGGAGTGATAGGGACGAAATCCAGATTGCAGCGAGTCAAGAAGGGAGTTTAACGTAAGGAAATGGGATAGGCGTGCATATACTAGTTTTTCGAGAAGCTCACCAATTTTGTTTTGTTCTCTTGGTATTCTTAGTTGAAAGCTAAACCTAGGATGTTCATATGCCAATTTCTTAGACCTTGAAGGCCGCCTCTAATCTAAATGCATATTGACAGTTTATCACACTAGAGCGTGTTAGTTCATGTGTGTCATATAGATAACATTGAGCTCATGCACATGAATTTACAGAGGAGTGAGCACTGATTGGCTAAAATGCAAGTCTGTCAAATGAACTGAAATAAGGGGGCAGTCTGCAGAGGCTTAGATACAAGGTAACTACAGAGGTAAAATTTGTATTATAACAACTGTGTTGGTTAGGCAAAACTGGGGAATGGGTAATTAAGGGATTATATTTTAAAACAACAACAATTCTGGTGTTGACTGTCCCTTTAAGTATACAGTGAATGTATTTTATAACTCATGGGCTAAATATGCTGTGTTTCTTTAATTCTAGCATCTGTAGGCAGAAATGTAATTCTTACTAGCGGCTGCATCATTGGCGCGTGCTGCGATGTGAATACTTGTGAAGTGATTCCCGAAAACACCGTTATCTATGGGTCTGATTGCTTGCGTAGAGTGCAGACAGAGCGTCCCCAGGTT
Source organism: Bombina bombina (assembly GCF_027579735.1). Taxonomy (NCBI): domain Eukaryota; kingdom Metazoa; phylum Chordata; class Amphibia; order Anura; family Bombinatoridae; genus Bombina; species Bombina bombina. The sequence goes on along the minus strand of NW_026510828.1, from coordinate 202,019 downwards.
AGTATTCTGTGTCCTTCAGATTTTTATTTCACAGAGATGACATTTTTCCTGCCAAGCATTACAGTCTCTCATACGTACTGTTTGGGGTATGAAATGCTCAGATAACACTGTTTATGCAGCCTTGCTGTACAGCTGATTTTATTCATTTAAATGTCAATGTTAAAACAACATTACAAGCAGTTATTTTTTGACTGGTATTTCACTTATACCCCTTCTTCCACTAGTATAGTCTTATTTATAAAATGTAACACAATAGGTTATCAAACGCCAAAAATACTTTATGCTCATACTGGCATCTTAGGTATTGCTTTAGTGTATTAGTTTAAAGGGACATTAAAGGGATATGAAACCCAAATAATTTTTTTCATGATTCAGATAGAGCATGTAATTTTTATTAACTTTCAAATTTACTTTCATTATCAAATTTGCATCATTCTCCTTTTATCCTTTGTTGAAGGAGCAGCAATGCACTACTGGGAGCTAGCTAAACACATCACGTGAGCCAATGAAGAGAGGTATATATGTGCAGCCACCAATCAGCAGCTAGCTCCAAGTAGTGCATTGCTGAGCTTACCTATGTATTATTTTTAACAAAGGATACAAAGAGAAGGAATCAAATTAGATAATAAAAGTAATTAAGAAAGTTGTTTAAAATTGTATGATCTATCAGAAACAATTTTGAGTTTTATGTCCCTTTAAACAAAAATAAAATTTCATATTTTTCTCTTTATATTTTCTACTTACAGCCACAAACATTGCAGTTGGACTTCCTGATGAAAATCCTTCCTAATTACCATCACCTAAAGAAGACCACAAAAATGACTTCCACTCCAATAAAAAACTAAACATGCGCTGTATGCCTTGCTAGATAATAACGGATTTCATTTATATCCTGTGTGTTTCTTCTCTATTATGCAATATGTGGCCATATACTCTATATTAGCACTACTATTATTGTTTAACTTTGTTGATTTTGTTTAATAATGCTATTTATGTATGTCGTGTCCAGTGTTCCCTCTACAGCCAGTTTTGTGAGCGGCCCAGCAGTGAAACAGTTAATAAGGGAACCACACCTTGCAGTCTGCATTGTGTAGTGTTTGCTGTCCAAGAAAGATTAAGTAAATTTTAACCTTAATTCTTAGTCAGTGAGGTCAGTAACATGAAATGAATGCAGACCTATATAAAGCACAGAATAGAGTTTTGTATTTTTTTTTTCTTAAATAGAAGAACGTGCAAACAAACGTGACTTTATCCTGGGAAGTTGGATGACAGTTTGAAAACCAAACATGTAACTGGACTTTCTTATGCTAAAAGTCAGTTACATTTTTTTTGCATTCCATTCTTTGTCAATAAATTATTTGTTGTATCTACAGAAGTGAGCTCTCTTTTACTGTATACAATAGATGCACAGAAGGGAACCTGATAGGGTAAACTTTGCACTATACAGACATTAAATAATCACTGAATATTTGTTGCTATTGATGCTACATATCCAAATTTCTCATCTATACTATAATTGCGTTTGTAATGTCCATCGCCGTTGGCAGTTGCGCACGTATCCTCAATGAAATGTTGGCAGCGCCAGGCAGCTGCATCCAGGTTAATTCCGAGAATGGCAGGGGATACTTTTACCACCCTGCAATTTTCGGAATCCACCGGGATGCAGCGAAGGCAAACGGAGCATTACAAAAAAAAAAAACACCTCCCGCACGAAGTATATAAAAAAAAATGAACCTCCCACCTGAAGTATTAACACATACACCGCAAACCCACACATCGCAAAATAATAAAGTAATTAACCCCTTAATCCCTTAACCGTCAACCACCCACATCGCAATAAACCTAATTACCCTATTAACCCCTAAACTGCAAAAATCCCCACATCGCAATAAACATTATTACCCCTTAAACCATAAAACCCCCACATCGCAATAAACCTATTTACCCTATTAACCCCTAAACCGCAAAACCCCCACATCGCAATAAACCTAATTACCCTATTAACCCCTAAACCGCAAAATCCCCACATAGCAATAAACCTATTTACCCTATTAACTCCTAAACCGCAAACCCCCCACATCGCAATAAACCTAATTAACCTATTAACCCCTTAAACCGCCAACACCCACAATGCAAATAACTAATTAAATTACTAAGCCCCCTAAACTAACACCCCCTAAATTAACACTATTTACCTAAACTAAAAAATACTAAAGTTACAAAAAATAAATAAGCTAAGATTACAAAAAATAAAAAAGGCTAATATTACAGAAAACAAAAAAAACAAGTTACCAAAGTTTACAAAATTAAACCTAATTCCTATGAAAATAAAAAAGCCTCCCAAAATAAAAACACCCCCTAATCTAAGTATAAACTGCCAGTAGCCCTTAAAATGGCTTTTCTCTTGTAAGGTGTATCCAGTCCACGGATTCATCCATTACTTGTGGGATATTCTCCTTCCCAACAGGAAGCTGCAAGAGGATTACCCACAGCAGAGCTGTCTATATAGCTCCTCCCCTAACTGCCACCCCCAGTCATTCTCTTGCAGCTCTCGACAAGGGAAGTAGCTAGAGAGATGTGGTGAATTAATGTAGTTTATCTTCAATCAAAAGTTTATTATTTTCAAATGGTACCGGAGTTGTACTATTTTGGCCTCAGGCAGAAAGTTGAAGAAGAGTCTGCCTGAGGTTTTTGATGATCTTAGCCGTTTGTAACTAAGGTCCACTGCTGTTATCACACATAACTGAAGAGATGGGTAACTTCAGCTGGGGGAATAGCGTGCAGGATTACCTGCTCTGAGGTATGTGCAGATTAAATTTTTCTAGAGAGATGATAAGCTAGAAAATGCTGACAGTGCCTGATTTGTTTAAGGTAAGCCTGATTACAGTGATTTAATAACGACTGGTATCATGCTTGCTGTAAAGGGTAATATTTTTGTTATTTACTCTCATTACTTAATAGATTTAACGTTTGCTTGATGTATATAAACGTTTATTACTAATGGTGATAAAACTTTATTCTGGGGCCCAGTTTTTCCACATGGCTGACTAGAGTTTGCCTAGGGATAGTTTTTTAAGGCCCTCTCACTGTGAGTACATGTTGGGAGGGGCCTATTTTCGCGCCCTAAGTGCGCAGTAGTTTTTGCAGCTTGAGACATCCCTGAAGGAGTCCCCTGACATATAGGACCCCTCTAAAGGGTTTTTGTGCCTTCCAAAGTCGTTGTATGGGCAGATAGGAGCCACAGTAGAGCTGTGGCAGTTGGTTGTGACTGTTTAAAAACGGTTATATCGTTTTTTTGATCCGGTTTTGAAACTAAGGGGTTAATCATCCATTTGCAAGTGGGTGCAATGCTATTTCAGTCTATTATACACACTAAAAATTTCGTAGAATTTACTGCTTTTTTCATTGTTTTGCAGTTTCTGTGATTGTTTTTTTCTCTTAAAGGCACAGTACCGTTTTTATTTTTTGCTTGTTCACAGTTATTAAAGTGTTTTCCAAGCTTGCTGGTCTCATTACTAGTCTGTTTAAACATGTCTGACATAGAGGAAACTCATTGTTCATTATGTTTAGAAGCCATTGTGGAACCCCCTCTTAGAATGTGTACCAAATGCACTGATTTTACTATAGATTACAAAGACCATATTCTGGCTTTAAAAAATTTATCACCAGAAGAAATTGACAAGGAGGAAGTTATGCCGTCTAACTCTCCCCACGTGTCAGAACCTATAACTCCCGCTCAGGGGACGCCAAGTACATCTAGCGCCCCCATTGCATATTCCTTACAAGACATGGCGGCAGTTATGAGTCATACCCTTACAGAGGTATTATCTAAACTGCCAGGATTACAAGGAAAGCGAGACAGCTCTGGGACTAGAATAAATACAGAGCTCTCTGACGCTTTAGTGGCTATGTCTGATACACCCTCACAATGTACTGAAGCCGAAGCAGGGGAGCTTCAATCTGTGGGTGATTTTTCTGATTCAGGGAAGATACTTCAACCTGATTCTGATATGTCTACATTTAAATTTAAGATTGAACACCTCCGCATCTTGCTCAGGGAGGTCTTAGCAACTCTGGACGACTGTGATGCTATTGTAGTCCCAGAGAAATTATGTAGATTGGATAAATACTATGCAGTACCTACTTACACTGATGTTTTTCCAATCCCTAAGAGGTTTTCTGAAATTATTACTAAGGAATGGGATAGACCAGGTGTACCGTTCTCTCCCCCCTCCTGTTTTTAAAAAGATGTTTCCCATAGACGCCGCTACACGGGACTTGTGGCAGACGGTCCCTAAGGTGGAGGGAGCAGTTTCTACTCTAGCTAAGCGTACCACTATCCATGTCGAGGACAGTTGTGCTTTTCTAGATCCAATGGACAAAAAATTAGAGGGTTACCTTAAGAAAAATTTTATTCAACAAGGTTTTATTCTCCAGCCTCTTGCATGCATTGCCCCAGTCACTGCTGCTGCGGCTTTCTGGTTTGAGTCTCTAGAGGACTTGAAACCCTGTTGGAAGATATTATTGACAAGCTTAAGGCCCTTAAGCTAGCCAATTCATTTGTTTCTGACGCCGTTGTTAATTTAACCAAGCTAACGGCTAAAAATTCAGGTTTTGCTATTCAGGTGCGTAGGGCGCTATGGCTTAAATCCTGGTCAGCTGACGTGACTTCAAAGTCTAAACTTCTCAACATTCCCTTCAAAGGACAGACCCTATTCGGGCCTGGACTGAAGTAGATAGTTTCTGACATCACTGGAGGAAAAGGTCATGCCCTTCCTCAAGACAGGTCCAACAAATTAAGGACCAAACAGTCTAGTTTTCGGCCCTTACGAAACTTTAAGAGTGGCGCAGCTTCAACTTCCTCTAACACAAAACAAGAGGGAACTTTTGCCCAGTCTAAGCCGGTCTGGAGACCTAACCAGGCTTGGAACAAGGGGAAACAGGCCAAAAAGCCTGCTGCGGCCTCTAAGACAGCATGAGGAGCAGCCCCCGATCCGGAAACGGATCTAGTAGGGGGCAGACTCTCTCTCTTCGCCCAGGCTTGGGCAAGAGATGTCCAGGATCCCTGGGCATTGGAAATTGTGTCCAAGGGTTATCTTCTGGAATTCAAAACCTCTCCCCCAAAAGGGATATTTCATCTCTCACATTTATCTGCAAACCAGATAAAGAGAGAGGCATTCTTACATTGTGTTCAAGACTTACTAGTTATGGGAGTGATCCACCCAGTTCCGCAGGAGGAACAGGGGTAGGGCTTCTATTCAAATCTGTTTGTAGTTCCCAAGAAAGAGGGAACATTCAGACCAATCTTAGATCTCAAGATCTTAAACAAATTTCTCAGAGTCCCATCCTTCAAGATGGAGACTATTCGAACCATCCTTCCTATGATCCAGGAGGGTCAATATATGACTACCGTAGACTTAAAGGATGCTTATCTTCACATCCCGATACACAAAGATCATCATCGTTTTCTCAGGTTTGCTTTTCTAGACAGGCACTACCAGTTTGTGGCTCTTCCCTTCGGGTTGGCCACGGCACCAAGAATCTTTACAAAGGTTCTAGGGTCCCTCCTAGCGGTCCTAAGGCCGCGGGGTATAGCAGTAGCCCCTTACTTAGACGACATTCTGATACAGGCGTCGACTTTTCAAATCGCCAGGTTCCATACGGACATTCTTCTGGCATTTCTGAGGTCCCATGGGTGGAAGGTGAACGAAGAAAAGAGTTCTCTATCACCTCTAACAAAAGTTTCATTTCTAGAAATGAAGATTTACCTAACAAAGGCCAGATTGTCAAAACTTCTAGACTCTTCCCGTGTTCTTTATTCCACTTCTCGTCGTCCTTCAGTGGCTCAGTGTATGGAAGTAATCGGTTTAATGGTAGCGGCAATGGACATAGTACCATTTGCCCGCCTACATCTCAGACCGCTGCAACTTTGCATGCTCAGTCAGTGGAATGGGGATTACACAGATTTGTCCCCTCTACTAAATCTGGATCAAGAAACCAGGGATTCTCTTCTCTGGTGGCTATGTCAGGTCCATCTGTCCAAGGGGATGAGCTTCCGCAGGCCAGATTGGACTATAGTAACGACAGATGCCAGCCTTCTGGGCTGGGGTGCAGTCTGGAACTCCCTGAAGGCTCAGGGCTCGTGGACTCAGGAGGAGGCACTCCTTCCGATAAACATTCTGGAACTAAGAGCGATTTTCAATGCTCTTCAGGCGTGGCCTCAGCTTGCTGGGGTCAAGTTCATCAGATTTCAGTCGGACAATATCACGACTTTAGCCTACATCAACCATCAGGGGGGAACAAGGAGTTCCCTAGCAATGTTGGAGTTTCAAAGATAATTCTATGAGCAGAGGTTCACTCTTGCCATCTATCTGCTATCCATATCCCAGGAATCGAGAACTGGGAGGCGGATTTTCTAAGTCGGCAGACTTTTCATCCGGGAGAATGGGAACTCCATCCGGAGGTATTTGCTCAGTTGATTCAACTTTGGGCAAACGAGAACTGGATCTCATGGCGTCTCGCCAGAACGCCAAGCTTCCTTGTTACGGGACCAGGTCCAGGGACCCTAAGGCAACGCTGATAGATGCTCTAGCAGCGCCTTGGTCCTTCAACCTGGCTTATGTGTTTCCACCGTTTCCTCTGCTCCCTCGTCTGATTGCCAAGATCAGGCAGGAGAGAGCTTCAGTGATTTTGATAGCACCTGCGTGGCCACACAGGACTTGGTATGCAGACCTGGTGGACATGTCATCCTGTCCACCATGGACTCTGCCGCTGAGGCAGGACCTTCTACTTCAGGGTCCTTTCAACCATCCAAACCTAATTTCTCTGCGTCTGACTGCTTGGAGATTGAACGCTTGATTTTATCAAAGCGTGGTTTCTCTGAATCTGTCATTGATACCTTAATTCAGGCTCGAAAGCCTGTTACCAGGAAAATCTATCATAAGATATGGTGTAAATATCTTCATTGGTGTGAATCCAAGGGTTACTCATGGAGTAAGGTCAGGATTCCTAGAATATTATCTTTTCTCCAAGAAGGATTGGAGAAGGGATTGTCGGCTAGTTCCTTAAAGGGACAGATTTCTGCTCTGTCTATTCTTTTGCACAAGCGTCTGGCTAATTCTCCAGACGTTCAGGCGTTTTGTCAGGCTTTAGTTAGAATCAAGCCTGTGTTTAAACTTGTTGCTCCGCCATGGAGTCTAAATTTAGTTCTTAAAGTTCTTCAAGGGGTTCCGTTTGAACCTTTGCATTCCATAGATATCAAGCTGTTGTCTTGGAAAGTTCTGTTTTTGGTAGCTATCTCCTCGGCTCGACGAGTTTCGGCGTTATCGGCTTTACAATGTGATTCTCCTTATCTCATTTTCCATGCTGATAAGGTAGTGTTGCGTACCAAACCTGGGTTTCTTCCTAAGGTGGTATCTAATAAGAATATCAATCAGGAGATTGTTGTTCCTTCACTATGTCCTAATCCTTCTTCAAAGAAGGAACGTCTATTACACAATCTTGATGTGGTCCGTGCTTTAAAATTCTATTTACCAGCCACTAAAGATTTTCGTCAAACATCTGCTTTGTTTGTGGTTTACTCTGGACAGAGGAGAGGCCAAAAGGCTTCAGCAACTTCTCTTTCCTTTTGGTTAAGAAGCATAATCCGCTTTGCTTACGAGACTGCTGGCCAGCAGCCTCCTGAGAGAATTACAGCTCATTCCACTAGAGCAGTAGCTTCCACATGGGCTTTTAAAAATGAGGCTTCTGTTGAACAGATTTGTAAGGCGGCGACTTGGTCTTCCCTTCATACCTTTTCTAAATTCTACAAATTTGATACTTTTGCTTCTTCGGAGGCTGGTTTTGGGAGAAAGGTCTTACAGGCAGTGGTGCCCTCCGTTTAAGCGCCTGCCTTGTCCCTCCCTTCATCCATGTCCTATAGCTTTGGTATTGGTATCCCACAAGTAATGGATGAATCCGTGGACTGGATACACCTTACAAGAGAAACAAGTAATGGATGAATCCGTGGACTGGATACACCTTACAAGAGAAAACAAAATTTATGCTTGCCTAATAAATGTATTTCTCTTGTGGTATATCCAGTCCATGGCCCGCCCTGTCATTTTAAGGCTTGTGTTATTTATTTTTTAAACTACAGTCACCACTGCACCCTATCTTCGGTCGAATGACTGGGGGTGGCAGTTAGGGGAGGAGCTATATAGACAGCTCTGCTGTGGGTGATCCTCTTGCAGCTTCCTGTTGGGAAGGAGAATATCCCACAAGTAATGGATGAATCCGTGGACTGGATACACCACAAGAGAAATAAATTTATCAGGTAAGCATAAATTTTGTTTTTGCAGGGCATTGCCCCAAGATAAACAGCTCTTTTACATTAAAAATAAACAAAGTCCCCCCTAACAGTAAACCTTCCCCCACCCACCAAACCCCCCCAAAATAAAAAACCTAACACTAAAAATCTTAAACTACCCATTGCCCTGAAAAGGGCATTTGTTGGGCATTGCCCTTAAAATTGCATTTAGCTCCACAAAAGCCTCATCGAGGTCGACTTTTCTTGTATGATACACATAAACATGAAATTGCAACATACGATAACCCAATAACACAAGAGACCTTTCAGGTTTGGAAAAAGACAATCAACACATCACTGTTTCCTCTATTCCATCCCCCTTGACATCCTTAATAGAAAATGGAGAATACACACTAAAGCCTTACAAAACTTCGACAATTGAAATGGGTAATAGAGACTTTGCAGTACACTATATGATGGCAAACGAAAACATACGTTCCCAATTAGACCTTATAACGGAGGGACATGAAAGTTTCACTATTTGGTTTACATATAGACAAGCTAGAAATTATATACTCAGACACAAGCAACTTAACAATATGACTAGACCAATGACTAACTTTTAATCTCTTTGTATGCAAACCCCCCACTTAGACATACACTGTCAAAAATATACAAATTATTAATTCAAAAGCCACCAGGATATATACCCCAATACCTAGAGAGATGGGAAACCGACCTCAGTATTATAATTACCCCTCAGACAAGTACTGCGGTACTCCAAGCCACAATGAAATCATCTATATCTTCCTCCATTCTGGAGACCAATTTTAAACTGTTACACAGATGGTACTTTACCCCTCAGAAATTACATAGGATATTCTGTTCACAACCAAATACATGTTGGAGATGCGGGCACGTGAATAGTAACGCCGCACATATGTGGTGGTGGTGTAATGCCATCCAAAATTTCTGGAGACAGTCACTGAGATTGAATATATACTAGGAATTGTGCTTCCACTAGATCCACTGATATGGTTATTGAATAAACCTCTTCCCATCAAACATAAACCTTACCTCCGTTTATTCAGGATTATGACCAACGGAGTTAAAACACTGATTGCGAAAAATTGGAAGCATAGTGGGGTTCCCTCAGTGGATTTGTGGGTTAAAAAGGTATCAGATTTGATAGAATTAAAGGAATACTATTATCTTAAAACCGGGAAAATGGAGATCTATGCCGAGATCTCTTGCTCTTGGGACACATATTTACAGTCAACTAAAGGAAAAACATAAACGCGAGATACGGGATCGGTGTGGGGTGGGATGGGACGGCCCTCCCTTATGACAACCTTTTTTTTCTTCTCTCTCTCTCTCCTCCCCCTCTTTTCTTTTCCTATCTCTTTGAATATATTCCTCCTTATTTTGGAGTATTATATAAGGTTATAGACCTCAGTTGAGGATCATAAAAACAAGAAACTTTTGTATTATGTTGTAATTGATTTTACGCATCGGTTATGTGTATTAACAAAATGTGACAACTATTAAAACTGGACTACTGAGCAGCTGCGCCTCCTAACATTTGTACTATGCTGATTAAATTTCAATAAAGTTGTTTAAAAAAAATAATATTGCATTTAGCTCTATTACAAAATGCCCACCATAATCTAAATAAAAAGAAAATTAAAAAAAACCTAAGTCTAACCCCCAGGTTGGTACTCACCGTTCCTGAAGTCCGGCAGAGAAGGTCCTGTCTTATGCAGTGAAGTCTTCTTTCTTCCAGGAACAATCCGGAGTGGATCTGAAGACCGATGACCGCAGAGCTGAAAACCGGCGACCCTGGAACTGAAGACCGGCGACTGCAGAGCCATGGAGCGTGGAGGATCCTCTTTGTACGATCACCGCCATACACTGGATATTGAATTCAAATTACGCGATTAAAGATGGCGTCCCTTGAATTCCTATTGGCTGATTTGAGTCTTCAAATTCAAATCAGCCAATAGGATGAGAGCTACTCAAATCCTATTGGCTGTTCAAATCAGCCAATAGGATGAGAGCTACTGAAATTCTATTGGCTATTCAAATCAGCCAATAGAATTTTAGTAGCTCTCATCCTATTGGCTGATTTGAACAGCCAATAGGATTTGACCAGCTCTCATCCTATTGCCTGATTTGAATTTGAAGAATCAAATCAGCTAATAGGCATTCAAGGGACGCCATCTTTAATCGCGTACCTTGAATTCACTATCCAGTGTACGATGGCGATTGTATGAAGAGGATCCTCCACGCTCCATGGCTCCGCTGTCGCCGGTCTTCAGTTCCAGGGTCACTGCTCTTCAGCTTCACGGTCATCGGGCTTCAGCTCCACTCTGCGCCGGATTGTTCCTGGAAGAAATAAAAGGTTGCCACTTGGAAGAAGACTTCACCGCATGGGACAGGACCTTCGCCGGACTTCAGGAACGGTGAGTACCAACCTGGGGGTTAGACTTATCTTTATTTTTTAAATTGGGTTTTTTTTTAATTTACATTAGGGTTGGCATTTTGTAAAACAACTAAATGCTCTTTTAAGGGCAATACCCAACAAATGCCCTTTTCAGGGCAATGAATAGTTTAGGTTTTTTAGTGTTAGTTTTTTTTATTTTGGGGGGTTTGGTGTGTGGGGGGTTTTACTGTTAGGGGGACTTTGTGTATTTTTAATGTAAAAGAGCTGTTTATCTTGGGGCAGTGCCCTGCAAAAAAGTCCTTTTAAGGGCTACTGGCAGTTTATATTTTGGGGGGCTTTTTTATTTTCATAGTGATTAGGTATAATTTTTTAAAATTGGAGAATTTTGTTTTTTTATTTTCTTTAATATTAGATTTTTTTTATTTTCTGCAATTTTAGATTGTTAATTTAGGTTTAATTTTTGGGGGTTAGATTTAGGTTTTTAATTTTTATTTTTTATTTTATTTTTAGATTAGGAATGGGCAGCAAAAGAGCTGAATGGGCAATGGATAGTTTAGGTTTTTTAGTGTTAGGTTTATTTATTTTGGGGGGTTTGGTGGGTGGTGGGTTTTAATGTTAGGGGGGACTTAGAATTTTTGGTAACTGCAAAAGAGCTGTTTAACTTAGGGCAGGCTTACCAACTAGTTTCTAAATAATTAAACGTTTGCGATTCAGATAGAGCATTACATTCTAAACAACTCTACAATTTATTTCTATTATCACATTTGCATTGTTCTATCTGTATCCTTTGTTGAAAAGTAGGCTGAGGAGCAGCAATGCATTACTAGGACCTAGCTAAAGACATCTGGTGAGGCAATGACAAGATGCATATATGTGCAGCTACCAATCGCCAGCAATGCATTCCTGCTGCCGACGCTTTCTAGGTATGCATTTAAAGGGACAGTCTACACCATAATTGTTATTCTTTAAAAAGATAGATAATCCCTTTATTACCCATTCCCCAGTTTTGCATAAGCAACACAGTTATATTAATATACTTTTTACAGCTGTGATTACCTTGTATCTAAGCCTCTGCAGACTGCCTCCTTAGCTCAGTTCTTTTGACAGATTTGTATTTTAGCCAATCAGTGCTGACTCATAAATAACTCAATGGGAGTGAGCACAATGTTATCTATATGACAGACATGAACTAACTGTGAAAAACTGTAAAAATGCACTGAGATAAGAGGCAGCCTTCAAGGGCTTAGAAATTCGCATATGAGCCTACCTAGGTTTAGCTTTCAACAAATAATACTAAGAGAACAAAGCAAATTTGATGATAAAAGTAAATTGTAAAGTTTTTTTTTTTTAAATTACATACCCTGTCTGAATCATGAAAGTTACATTTTTACAAAGGGTTAGTAACAAGGTATGAGCATAATTATACCCTATATCAGAGTTCAGCGAGGCAGTAAGAACAGTTTTGTCCCAGTGTGGAGATGTCTTAGGTCTCCAAGGTGAAATGTGGACTTGTCCGTCAATCCCCTGGTCTACAGCGTGCTGCTCCTTGTGAGATCCTTGGCACGGCCTTAGATGGGCCAGTCATCTGCAGCTGAGGTAAGCACAGTAGACGAAGGTGCTGACAGGTAAGCACTTTACACCTTCATGTACACCTGATACACATAGCCTGGGGACATGTACACATACGGATTTCATCCATCCTGAAGGAGTTGTAAATCAGAAAATAGTTTAGTTCTCAGGTTGATTACAGGGCCAAATCACCAGCCATCTGCCATACTAGCAAGATATGATCAGGAAGCATGGGTAAGTAGCTAGTTTGTTGAGCGTGTTTAGGAGCTCTGCATCTGTAGTGGCTCATATGAATAGGGAAAGGCAATAGGACAAGGTTTCACAGGTATTGTATATGTATAGAACTTGTATTAATCAGTGCTACTGAGCATGTGCAGTAGCATCAAAATGGCAGCCGCAAAGAAGATTGAAGGTTAGCGGGAACTGGAGCACAATGGTAGAGCCAAAAGTAGAGCATAAGGGAGAGAGAGCGCAAAGGATGCAGGTTCAGTGGGGTCACAATATGAACCTGGGACAGCAAAGGTAATAAGGGTGCTAGGTGTGCTTGGTGCACACAGTGCATGAGTGTACAGTGTGAAAACAAAAAAACACAAATAAAGCAATACAAGTAAAAGCTCAGAGAGAGTGTAAAGGGAAATCATCCGAGAAACTGCTCGGAAAAAGACAACAAGATAATTTTAACACAATTGTATATAAGGTAAAGGAGACTGCCAGACTGCAGTAAAGAAAGAGGAAGATTGGCTTGTTCCTTATATGCCTATTTCCCGTTATTATTGTGTTGTAGGTTTGCTTTTTATGTCAATCAAATATTACTATAAATAGTCATTTCTTTCTAATGACACGGTGAGTCCACGGATCATCATAATTACTATTGGGAAATATCTCTCCTGGCCTGCAGGAGGAGGCAAAGAGCCCCACAGCCAAAGCTGTTAAATACCACTCCCGTTACCCACAAACCCCAGTCATTCTCTTTGCTTGTAGTTGCATGGAGGTGGTAGACAAGTTTTTTTTAAAAAGGTTATTGATACCATGATTCAGGCTCGTAAGCCGATATCACACAAGATTTACCTTAAGGTATGGCGTAAATACCTTTATTTGGTGCGAATCTAGAGGTTTCTCTTGGAGATCAGGTGAGACTTCCCCGCTTTCTGTTTTTTCTTCAGGAGGGCCTGGAGAAGGGTTTGTCAGTCCTTCCTTGACTGTATTCTTACGGATGCAAGTTTTACAGGTTGGGTTCGCTGACAGCACAAAGGGTTTGGAAACCTCAAGAGGTGAGGTTACCAATCATTATTTTAGTACTCTGTGCTATTTTCAGAACTCTCCAGGCTTGGCCTCAATTTAAGAGAGAATGTTTCATAAGTTTTCAGACAGACAATATCACTGTGGCATATGTCAATCATCAGGGAGGGACTCGCAGTCCTTTAGCGAAGAAAAGAAGTATCTTGAATACTTTTTTCAGGCGGAATTCAGCTTCTGTCTAATTTCTTCGATTCATATCCTAGGTGTAGACATTTGGGAGTCTGATTATCTCAGCCACCAGACTTTACATCCAGGGGAGTGGTCTCTTCATCCAGATGTGTTTTTTCAGATTGTACAGATGGTGGGGCCTTCCAGAAATAGTTCTGATGCCCTCTCATCTAAATAAGACATTTCCCAGATACCTTTCCACGTTCTGGGATCCTCAGGCGGAGATGGTGATTACGCTAACAGTTTCTTGTTTTCTGCTTACATTTTTCCACCTCTGGTTCTTTTTTCAAGGGTGATCTCCAAGATCATAATGGAACAGTCTCATGTGTTTCTGGTAGAACCAGTATAGCGTCATAGGTTTTGGTATGTGGTTCTTGTCCGGATTTCCAGTTGCTAGCCTTGGCCACTTCCTCTAAGGCCAGACTTTCTGTCTCAAAGGCCGGATTTCCATCAGGATCTCAAATTGTTAAATTTAAAGGTATGGAATTTGAACGCTTAGTCATAGAGGTGTCTCTGACTCAGTTGTTAACACTATGTTACAGGCTCGCAAATCTGTTTCAAGAAAGATTTATTATCGGGTTTGGAAAACCTATATTTCATGGTGTTCTTTTCATAAATTCTCTTGGCATTCTTTTAGAATTCCTAGAATTTTATAATTTCTTCAGGATGGTTTGAATAAGGGTTTGTCTGCAAGTACTTTGAAGGGACAAATCTCTGCTCTTTCTGTTTTATTTCATAGAAAGATTGCTAAACTTCCTGATATTCACTGTTTTGTTCAGGCTTTGGTTTGTATCAAACCTGTTATTAAATTAATTTCTTCTGTTAAGTGTGATCAGTCCACGGGTCATCATTACTTGTGGGATATTAACTGCTCCCCTACAGGAAGTGCAAGAGGATTCACCCAGCAGAGTTGCTATATAGCTCCTCCCCTCTACGTCACCCCCAGTCATTCTCTTGCACCCAACGACTAGATAGGATGTGTGAGAGGACTATGGTGATATATTTAGTTTTTATATCTTCAATCAAAAGTTTGTTATTTTATAATAGCACCGGAGTGTGTTATTCCTTCTCTGGTAGAATTTGAAGAAGAATCTACCTGAGTTTTTCTATGATTTTAGCCGGAGTAGTTAAGATCATATTGCTGTTTCTCGGCCATCTGAGGAGAGGTAAACTTCAGATCAGGGGACAGCAGGCAGATTAATCTGCAAAGAGGTATGTAGCAGTTTATTATTTTCTGACATGGAATTGATGAGAAAATCCTGCCATACCGTTATAATGTAAACTCAGCCTTGAATGCAGTAGATGTAGCTGATATCAGGCTGTCATGTATGTATATTTTACACTTCAGTTTTCTGGGAAATGGTACTTCTCTGGCTTTTAAACTGTATACATAGACTTAACCTATTTTGCAGGGACTTGCAATAGGTTTTAAATGACAATTAATTATTGAGGTAAAACGTTTTTTTGCTGGCATGTAAAAACGTTTTTTTCTCTGAGGTACTGGGTGAAAAAATGTTTTGGGCACTTTTTTTCCACTTGGCAATAGTTTTGATTTAAATTAGAGCAGTTCACTGATCCCTCTCACTGTTATGTGTGTGGGGGAGGGGCCATTTTGGTGCTTTCACTATGCATCAGAAAAACTCAGTCAGAGGTTCATTTTCTTCCTGCATGATCCGGTTCATCTCTACAGAGTTCAGGGATCTCAAGAGTCTTTTTTGAGGGAAGTAATCATTCACAGCAGAGCTGTGCTGATTGTATTGACTGTGATATAAAAAACGTTTATTTGTGTATTTTTTTTCTGCTGCCTGGGTTAGTTATCATTTGCTGAGGGGAACAATCCTTTGCTAAAACTGTATATTCTGACAAAGATTGATGCTATAACTTAATTATTTTATCTGTTATAATATTTTCTGTGCTTCTTAAAGGCACAGTTCGTTTTCATATTATTTGTAAATTACTTTGAAAAGTATTTCCAAGTTGCTGTTTATTTGCTAGTGTGTTAAACATGTCTGATTCAGAGGAATATCTCTGTGCTATATGTGTTAATGCCAAAGTGGAGCCCAATAGAAATTTATGTACTAAATGTATTGATGCTACTTTAAAAAATAGTCAATCTGTACAAATTGAACATATTTCACCAAACAACGAGGGGAGAGTTATGCCGACTAACTCGCCTCACGTGTCAGTACCTGCATCTCCCGCTCAGGAGGTGCGTGATATTGTAGCGCCGAGTGCATCTGGGCGGCCATTACAAATCACATTACAAGATATGGCTACTGTTATGACTGAAGTTTTGGCTAAACTACCAGAACTAAGAGGTAAACGTGATCACTCTGGGATGAGAACAGAGTGCGCTGATAATGCAAGGGCCATGTCTGATACTGCGTCACAGTTTGCAGAACGTGAAGACGGAGAGCTTCATTCTGTGGGTGACGGTTCTGATCCAAATAAACTGGACTCAGACATTTCAAATTTTAAATTTAAGCTTGAGAACCTCTGTGTGTTACTAGGGGAGGTATTAGCGGCTCTGAATGATTGTAACACAGTTGCAATCCCAGAAAAAATGTGTAGGTTGGATAAATATTTTGCGGTACCGACGAGTACTGACGTTTTTCCTATACCTAAGAGACTTACTGACATTGTTACTAAGGAGTGGGATAGACCCGGTGTGCCTTTCTCACCCCCTCCTATATTCAGAAAAATGTTTCCAATAGACGCCGCCACACGGGACTTATGGCAAATGGTCCCTAAGGTGGAGGGAGCAGTTTCTACTTTAGCTAAGCGTACCACTATCCCAGTGGAGGATAGCTGTGCTTTTTCAGATCCAATGGATAAAAAATTAGAGGGTTACCTTAAGAAAATGTTTGTTCAACAAGGGTTTATATTGCAACCTTTTGCATGTATTGCGCCTGTCACGGCTGCAGCAGCATTTTGGTTTGAGTCTCTGGAAGAGACACTTCAATCATCCACACTAGATGACATCACACACAAACTTAAATTCCTTAAGTTAGCTAATTCATTTATTTCAGATGCCGTAGTACATTTAACTAAACTTGCGGCTAAAAATTCAGGATTCGCCATTCAGGCACGCAGAGCTCTGTGGCTAAAATCCTGGTCAGCTGATGTTACGTCTAAATCTAAATTGCTTAATATTCCTTTCAAAGGGCAGACCTTATTCGGGCCCGGCTTGAAAGAGATTATTGATGACATTACAGGAGGTAAAGGTCATGCCCTGCCTCAGGACAAGGCCAAAGCCAAGGCTAGACAGTCCAATTTTCGTTCCTTTCGTAATTTCAAAGCAGGAGCAGCATCAACTTCCTCTGCACCAAAACAGGAAGGAGCTGTTGCTCGCTACAGACAAGGCTGGAAACCTAACCAGTCCTGGAACAGGGGCAAACAGGCCAGAAAACCTGCTGCTGCCCCTAAGACAGCATGAATTGAGGGCCCCCGATCCGGGACCGGATCTAGTGGGGGGCAGACTTTCCCTCTTCGCCCAGGCTTGGGCAAGAGATGTTCAGGATCCCTGGGCGTTAGAGATCATATCTCAGGGATACCTTCTGGACTTCAAATCCTCTCCCCCAAGAGGGAGATTTCATCTGTCAAGGTTGTCAACAAACCTAACAAAGAAGGAAGCGTTTCTACGCTGCGTACAAGATCTTTTATTAATGGGAGTGATCCATCCAGTTCCGCGGTTGGAACAAGGACAAGGGTTTTACTCAAATCTGTTTGTGGTTCCCAAAAAGAGGGAACCTTCAGGCCAATCTTGGATTTAAAGATCCTAAACAAATTCCTAAGAGTTCCATCGTTCAAGATGGAAACTATTCGAACAATTTTGCCCATGATCCAAGAGGGTCAGTACTTGACCACAGTGGATTTAAAGGATGCTTACCTTCACATACCGATTCACAGAAGTCATTACCGGTATCTAAGGTTTGCCTTTTTAGACAGGCATTACCAGTTTGTAGCTCTTCCATTCGGACTGGCTACGGCTCCAAGAATCTTCACAAAGGTTCTGGGCACTCTTCTGGCGGTACTAAGACCGCGAGGAATTTCAGTAGCTCCGTACTTAGACGACATACTGATACAAGCTTCAAGCTTTCAAACTGCCAAATCTCATACAGAGATAGTACTGGCATTTCTAAGGTCGCATGGATGGAAAGTGAACGAAGAGAAAAGTTCTCTCTTTCCACTCACAAGAGTTCCCTTCCTGGGGACTCTGATAGATTCTGTAGAAATGAAGATTTACCTGACAGAGGACAGGTTAACAAAACTTCAAAATGCATGCCGTGTCCTTCATTCCATTCAAGAGACCAGAAATTCTCTTCTATGGTGGCTTTATCGGCCACATCTGTCCAGGGGAATGCCATTCAGCAGGCCAGACTGGTCAATTGTAACAACAGACGCCAGCCTACTAGGTTGGGGCGCTGTCTGGAATTCTCTGAAGGCTCAGGGACTATGGAATCAGGAGGAGAGTCTTCTTCCAATAAACATTCTGGAATTGAGAGCAGTCCTCAATGCTCTTCTGGCTTGGCCCCAGTTAGCAACTCGGGGGTTCATCAGGTTCCAGTCGGACAACATCACGACTGTAGCTTATATCAACCATCAGGGAGGGACAAGAAGCTCCCTAGCAATGATGGAAGTATCGAAGATAATTCGCTGGGCAGAGTCTCACTCTTGCCACCTTTCTGCAATCCACATCCCGGGAGTGGAGAACTGGGAGGCGGATTTCTTAAGTCGTCAGACTTTTCATCCGGGGGAGTGGGAACTTCATCCAGAGGTCTTTGCCCAAATACTTCCACGTTGGGGCAAACCAGAGATAGATCTCATGGCGTCTCGACAGAACGCCAAGCTTCCGCGCTACGGGTCCAGATCCAGGGATCCGGGAGCGGTCCTGATAGATGCCTTGACAGCACCATGGACCTTCAGGATGGCTTATGTGTTTCCACCTTTCCCGATGCTTCCTCGATTGATTGCCAGAATCAAACAGGAGAAAGCATCAGTGATTCTAATAGCGCCTGCATGGCCACGCAGGACTTGGTATACAGATCTGGTGGACATGTCATTCTGTCCACCTTGGTCGTTACCTCTGAAACAGGACCTTCTGATTCAGGGTCCTTTCAAACATCAAAATCTAACTTCTCTGAAGCTGACTGCTTGGAAATTGAACGCTTGATCTTATCAAAGCGTGGTTTTTCTGAGTCAGTTATTGATACCTTAATACAGGCTAGGAAGCCTGTCACCAGAAAGATTTACCATAAAATATGGCGTAAATACCTATATTGGTGCGAATCCAAAGGTTACTCTTGGAGTAAGGTTAGGATTCCTAGGATATTGTCTTTTCTACAAGAAGGTTTAGAAAAGGGGTTATCCGCTAGTTCCTTAAAGGGACAGATCTCAGCTCTGTCCATTCTGTTACACAAGCGTCTGTCAGAAGTTCCAGACGTTCAGGCTTTTTGTCAGGCTTTGGCCAGGATTAAACCTGTGTTTAAAGCTGTGGCTCCACCATGGAGTTTAAACCTTGTTCTTAACGTTTTACAGGGTGTTCCGTTTGAACCCCTTCATTCCATTGATATAAAGTTGTTATCTTGGAAAGTTCTATTTTTAATGGCTATTTCCTCGGCTCGAAGAGTCTCTGAGTTATCAGCCTTACATTGTGATTCTCCTTATTTGATTTTTCACTCGGATAAGGTAGTTCTGCGTACTAAGCCTGGGTTCTTACCTAAGGTAGTCACTAACAGGAATATCAATCAGGAGATTGTTGTTCCATCCTTGTGCCCAAATCCTTCTTCGAGGAAGGAACGTCTTTTGCACAATCTGGATGTAGTTCGTGCCCTTAAATTTTATTTACAGGCAACTAAAGATTTTCGACAAACGTCTTCCCTGTTTGTCGTTTACTCTGGTCAGAGGAGAGGTCAAAAAGCTTCTGCTACCTCTCTCTCTTTTTGGCTTCGTAGCATAATTCGTTTAGCTTATGAGACTGCTGGACAGCAGCCTCCTGAAAGAATTACAGCTCATTCCACTAGAGCTGTGGCTTCCACTTGGGCCTTTAAGAATGAGGCCTCTGTTGAACAGATTTGCAAGGCTGCAACTTGGTCTTCGCTTCATACTTTTTCCAAATTTTACAAATTTGACACTTTTGCTTCCTCGGAGGCTATTTTTGGGAGAAAGGTTCTTCAGGCAGTGGTTCCTTCTGTATAAAGAGCCTGCCTATCCCTCCCGTCATCCGTGTACTTTTGCTTTGGTATTGGTATCCCACAAGTAATGATGACCCGTGGACTGATCACACTTAACAGAAGAAAACATAATTTATGCTTACCTGATAAATTCCTTTCTTCTGTAGTGTGATCAGTCCACGGCCCGCCCTGTTTTTTAAGGCAGGTAAATATTTTTTAAATTATACTCCAGTCACCACTACACCCTTGGCTTCTCCTTTCTCGTTGGTCCTTGGTCGAATGAATGGAGGTGACGTAGAGGGGAGGAGCTATATAGCAACTCTGCTGGGTGAATCCTCTTGCACTTCCTGTAGGGGAGCAGTTAATATCCCACAAGTAATGATGACCCGTGGACTGATCACACTACAGAAGAAAGGAATTTATCAGGTAAGCATAAATTATGTTTTCTCCTCCTTGGAGTGTTAGTTTGGTTTTAAGGATTTTGCAGGCTCCTCCTTTTGTGCCTATGCATTCTTTGGATATTAAACTACTTTCTTGGAAAGTGTTGTTTCTTTTGGCTATCTCTTCAGCTAGAAGAGTTTCTGAATTGTCTGCTCTCTCTTGTGAGCCTCTTTATCTGATTTTCCATCAAGATAAAGCTGTTTTGCGGACTTAATTCAAATTTTTTAAAGTTGTGAATTCTATCATATTAGTAGGGAAATTGTTGTTCCTTTTTTGTGTCTTAATCCTAGGAATTCTCTGAAAAGATCTTTACATTCTTTGGAATTCAGAAACACTTCTAGTCTATTTGTTGTTTTTTCTGGTTCCAGGAAAGGTCAGAAAGCCTTTGCCATTTATTTGGCATCTTGGTTAAAGCTTTTTGATTCACAAGGCTTATTTGGAGGCGGGGGCTGTCTCCATCTCAGAGAATTACATCTCATTCTACTAGATCAGCTGTTTCTTCTTGGGCTTTTAAGAATGAAGCTTCGGTTGATCAGATTTGCAAAAGCAGCAACTTTGGCTTTCTTTGCATACATTTACTAAATTTTACCATTTTTATGTATTTGCTTCTTTTGAAGCAGTCTTTGGTAGAAAAGTTATTCAGGCAGCTGTCTCAGTTTTTAAAGTTTTTTTGAAGTTTATAAGAAAAACTTAATTATTGTTTGGATTTACTTTCTCAGTGGAAATGGCTGTTGTTATTTTATCCCTTCTTCTCTAGTGACTCTTCTGTGGACTTCCACATCTTGGGTATTTTATCCCATACGTCACTAGCTCATGGACTCTTGCTAATTACATGAAAGAAAACATAATTTATGTAAGAACTTACCTGATAAATGCATTTCTTTCATAGTGGCAAGAGTCCATGAGACCCACCCTTTTTTGTGATGGTGATGATTTTTTTGTATAAAAGCACAATATTTTTTCCAGTTCCTCTTTTTGTATGCTTTTTTACTCTTTTTTTCACCTCACTACTTGGCTATTCGTTAAACTTAGGAATGAGTGTGGTGCGAGGTGTATTTATAGGCATTTTGAGGTTTGGGAAACTTTCCCCCCTCCTGGTATGAATGTATATCCCATACGTCACTAGCTCATGGACTCTTGCCACTATGTTTTTATTGAGATACCTGGCTTCTCATCTGTACACCACTGCACCACATTTATACCAATATATTTGCACTTGCGCAACTGCTTATTTGAAATCTAAATAAACATATAGATCACAGTGATATGATCTTATGATGGGAAAAGCTTGGATACCCCTGTAATGCATCAATTTGAAAACAGAAGGATACTTTTAAGTACTTCACACTTGCAGAAGATCAGGGCCACCATTAGCATTTGCGGGACCCTGGGCAAGTCAAATTTTTGAAGCTTCTCAGTCCAGCCCTCTTATTTCCCTTGCCCCTGTATGTCCCACCCTTTCCCAACAATTCGTAAGTAAAGACTGATACTAAATATTACACCTCCTGATGACAAAAAGACATCTTCATATATACAGGTTGCACACTGCACCTTCTCATAACCTTACCCCTGAGGAGGGACCTCCCAAATCTTAAGGGCTCAGGGTGAGTGTTCCTCTCATCCTGTCCAAAAGGCAGGTCTGCAGCAGATTGCCCATAACCTTTATTGCGTGTAAATGAGAGAGTTTCTCTGGAAAAGTATTTATCTCCAAGACAACTTAAAAATAAAGCTAGATTTGTCAACATGTGATAAGCTATAAATATGTACTGACAAAAAGTACACTATTTCTACAGCATATTCTTAGAATTCTGGGAAAACAATACAAAAAGTAAGGACATTTGGAGGGTTAATATTGAAATTTCCTAAGCTGTAGTACTACCTTGCACGAAAAACAAATCGTTTCGTCTAAAACAGTACTATTATTTTGCCAGCAGGTGGTGCTAAAGATTTAGATAATTCCTCAAGTCTTTCTATTTTACTTTGTTCAATATGCTGTTTATATTAGCATCTCCATAGCTACCCTAGTTCTTTATCAGTTCTAGTAAATACAGCACATAACACGTGGATAATCTGTAATTCTTCATAAACAAGCTGACAAATTGCTATATAGAAACAACTTTGGTTGCTTTTATATATTAAAACTAATGTGACAATCAGCTTTTATAGTAAAACAAGCATAGAGTCAATGGCGGTTTATAGGACATATACAGGTAATAGCCAACATGACACATTATGCAGGTAATTGTCAGCAAGACACATCAAAGGGACATGAAACCCAAAACTTTTCTTTCGTGATTCAGATAAAAGACACATTTTTAAACAACTTTCCAATTTACTTCTATTATCAAATGTGCTTCATTCTCTTGGTATCCTTTGTTGAAAAGCATATCTAGGTAGACTCGGGAGCTGGGAGATAGCTGCTGTTTGGTGGCTGCACAAATACAACTTTTCTCAAAATATAACTTTTGGCTTACCAATGTGTCCAGCTAGCTCCCAGCAGTGCATTGCTGCTCCTTCAATAAAGGATACCAAGAGAATAAAGCATAATATGATAATAGGAGTAAATTGGAAAGCTGTTTAAAAATGTATGCTCTATCTAAATCATAAAAGAAACATTTTCGGTTTCATGTCCCTCCCTTTAAGCAGGTAATGGCCAACAAGACACATTATGCACAGGGATAGGCAAGGTGTCCTTACACGGTCACTGGTGTCCATGACTAGCCCTTGCAGTGTCCACCACAACCTTAGTATATCTTTTCTTTCTGATTTAATAATAGGAAGAAAATAATAATATGTAGTGTAAATAAAGTTAGTGGCTTGTCAAGAGACTGCTAGCGATATTGGGTGATAAGTTATGGAATAAATAAAGTCTGCGTGACATGAGTGGATGTGTATCTGCATCTGTATAATAACACCCAGCTCTATATAATGACACAGTAGTGACACTGGCACATGGGTATAGCCAGACAAGGGCTGGTTATAGAATCAGTGGTATCTGCATCTGTATAATAACACCCAGCTCTATATAATGACACAGTAGTGACACTGGCACATGGGTATAGCCAGACAAGGGCTGGTTATAGGATCAGTGGTATCTGCATCAGTATAATAACACCAAGCACTATATAATGACACAGTAGTGACACTGGCACATGGGTATAGCCAGAGGAGGGCTGGTTATAGGATCAGTGGTATCTGCATCAGTATAATAACACCCAGCACTATATAATGACACAGTAGTGACACTGGCACATGGGTAGAGCCAGAGGAGGGCTGGTTATAGGATCAGTGGTATCTGCATCAGTATAATAACACCCAGCACTATATAATGACACAGTAGTGACACTGGCACATGGGTAGAGCCAGAGGAGGGCTGGTTATAGGATCAGTGGTATCTGCATCAGTATAATAACACCCAGCACTATATAATGACACAGTAGTGACACTGGCACATGGGTATAGCCAGAGGAGGGCTGGTTATAAGATCAGTGGTATCTGCATCAGTATAATAACACCCAGCACTATATAATGACACAGTAGTGACACGGGCTCATGGGTATAGCCAGAGGAGGGCTGGTTATAGTATCAGTGGTATCTGCATCAGTATAATACCACTCCGCACTATATAATGACACAGTAGTGACACTGGCACATGGGTATAGCCAGACAAGGGCTGGTTATAGAATCAGTGGTATCTGCATCTGTATAATAACACCCAGCTCTATATAATGACACAGTAGTGACACTGGCACATGGGTATAGCCAGACAAGGGCTGGTTATAGAATCAGTGGTATCTGCATCAGTATAATAACACCCAGCACTATACAAAGACACAGAAGTGACACTGGCACATGGGTATATCCAGAGGAGGGCTGGTCATAGGATCAGTGGTATCTGTATCAGTATAATAATACCCAGCACTATATAATGACACAGAAGTGAAACTGGCACATGGGTATAGCCAGAGGAGGGCTGGTTATAGGATCAGTGGTATCTGTATCAGTATAATAACACCCAGCACTATATAATGACACAGAAGTGACACTTGCACATGGGTATAGCCAGAGGAGGGCTGGTTATAGGATCAGTGGTATATGTATCAGTATAATAACACCCAGCACTATATAATGACACAAAAGTGACACTGGCACATGGGTATAGCCAGAGGAGGGCTGGTTATAGGATCAGTGGTATCTGTATCAGTATAATAACACCCAGCACTATATAATGACACAGAAGTGACACTGGCACATGGGTATAGCCAGAGGAGGGCTGGTTATAGGATCAGTGGTATCTGTATCAGTATAATAACACCCAGCACTATATAATGACACAGAAGTGAAACTGGCACATGGGTATAGCCAGAGGAGGGCTGGTTATAGGATCACTGGTATCTGTATCAGTATAATAACACCCAGCACTATATAATGACACAGTAGTGACACTGGCACATGGGTATAGCCAGAGGAGGGCTGGTTATAGGATCAGTGGTATCTGCATCAGTATAATAACACCAAGCACTATACAAAGACACAGTAGTGACACTGGCACATGGGTATAGCCAGACAAGGGCTGGTTATAGGGTCAGTGGTATCTGCATTAGTATAATAACACCAAGCACTATATAATGACACAGTAGTGACACTGGCACATGCGTATAGCCAGAGGAGGGCTGGTTATAGGATCAGTGGTATCTGCATCAGTATAATAACACCCAGCACTATACAAAGACACAGTAGTGACACTGGCTCATGGGTATAGCCAGAGAAGGGCAGGTTATAGGATCAGTGGTATCTGCATCAGTATAATAACACCCAGCACTATAAAATGACACAGTAGTAACACTGGCACATGGGTATAGCCAGAGAGCTGGTTATAGGATCAGTGGTATCTGCATCAGTATAACACCCAGCACTATATAATGACACAGTACTTACACTGGCACATGGGTATCGCCAGAGAGCTGGTTATAGGATCAGTGGTATCTGCATCAGTATAATAACACCCAGCGCTATATAATGACACAGTAGTGACACTGGCTCATGGGTATAGCCAGACAAGGGCTGGTTATAGGATCAGTGGTATCTGCATCAGTATAATAACACCAAGCACTATATAATGACATAGTAGTGACACTGGCACATGGGTATAGCCAGAGGAGGGCTGGTTATAGAATCAGTCATATCTGCATCAGTATAATAACACCCAGCACTATATAATGACACAGTAGTGACACTGGCGCATGCGTACAGCCAGACAAGGGCTGGTTATAGGATCAGTGGTATCTGCATCAGTATAATAACACCCAGCACTATATAATGACACAGTAGTGACACTGGCTCATGGGTATAGCCAGTGGAGGGCTGGTTATAGGGTCAGTGGTATCTGCATCAGTATAATAACACCCAGCACTATATAATGACACAGTAGTGACACTGGCACATGGGTATAGCCAGAGGAGGGCTGGTTATAGTATCAGTGGTATCTGCATCAGTATAATAACACCAAGCACTATATAATGACACAGTAGTGACACTGGCACATGGGTATAGCCAGAGGAGGGCTGGTTATAGGATCAGTGGTATCTGCATCAGTATAATAACACCCAGCACTATATAATGACACAGTAGTGACACTTGCACATGGGTATAGCCAGAGGAGGGCTGGTTATAGGATCAGTGGTATCCGCATCAGTATAATACCACTCAGCACTATATAATGACACAGTAGTGACACTGGCTCATGGGTATAGCCAGAGGAGGGCTGGTTATAGTATCAGTGGTATCTGCATCAGTATAATACCACTCAGCACTATATAATGACACAGTAGTGACACTGGCACATGGGTATAGCCAGAGAGCTGGTTATAGTATCAGTAGTATCTGCATCAGTATAATAACACCAAGCACTATATAATGACACAGAAGTGACACTGGCACATGGGTATAGCTAGAGGAGGGCTGGTTATAGGATCAGTGGTATCTGCATCAGTATAATAACACCCAGCACTATATAATGACACAGTAATGACACTGGCATATGGGTATAGCCAGAGGAGGGCTGGTTATAGGGTTAGTGGTATCTGCGTCAGTATAATAACACCCAGTACTATATAATGACACAGTAGTGACACTGGCACATGGGTATAGCCAGACAAGGGCTGGTTATAGGATCAGTGATATCTGCATCAGTATAATAACACCCAGCACTATACAAAGACACAGTAGTGACACTGGAACATGGGTATAGCCAGAGGAGGGCTGGTTATAGGATCAGTGGTATCTGCATCAGTATAATAACACCCAGCACTATATAATGACACAGTAATGACACTGGCACATGCGTATAGCCAGAGGAGGGATGGTTATAGGATCAATGGTATCTGCATCAGTATAATAACACTCAGCACTATATAATGACACAGTAGTGACACTGGCTCATGGGTATAGCCAGAGAGCTGGTTATAGGATCAGTGGTACCTGCATCAGTATAATAACACCCAGCACTATATAATGACACAGTAGTGACACTGGCACATGAGTATAGCCAGAGAAGGGCTGGTTATAGGATCAGTGGTACCTGCATCAGTATAATAACACCCAGCTCTATATAATGACACAGTAGTGACACTGGCACATGCGTATAGCCAGAGGAGGGTTGGTTATAGGATCAGTGGTATCTGCATCAGTATAATAACACCCAGCACTATATAATTACACAGTAGTGACACTGGCACATGAGTTTAGTCAGAGGAGGGCTTGTTATAGGATCAGTGGTATCTGCATCAGTATAATAACACCCAGCTCTATATAATGACACAGTAGTGACACTGGCACATGCGTATAGCCAGAGAGCTGGTTATAGGATCAGTGGTATCTGCATCAGTATAATAACACCCAGCACTATATAATGACACAGTAGTGACACTGGCAAATGGGTATAGCCAGAGGAGGGCTGGTTATAGGATCAGTGGTATCTGCATCAGTATAATAACACACAGCACTATATAATGACACAGTAGTGACACTGGCAAATGGGCATAGCCAGAGGAGGGCTTGTTATATGATCAGTGGTATCTGCATCAGTATAATAACACCCAGCACTATATAATGACACAGTAGTGACACTGGCACATGGGTATAGCCAGACAAGGGCTGGTTATAGGATCAGTGGGATCTGCATCAGTATAATAACACCCAGCTCTATACAAAGACACAGTAGTGACACTGGCACATGCGTATAGCCAGAGGAGGGCTGGTTATAGGTCCAGTGGTATCTGCATCAGTATAATAACACCCAGTACTATATAATGACACAGTAGTGACACTGGCACATGGGTATAGCCATAGGAGGGCTGGTTATATGATCAGTGGTATCTTCATCAGTATAATAACACCCAGCACAATATAATGACACAGTAGTGACACTGGCACATGGGTATAGCCAGAGGAGGGCTGGTTATAGAATCAGTGGTATCTGCATCAGTATAACACCCAGCTCTATACAAAGACACAGTAGTGACACTGGCACATGGGTATAGCCAGAGGAGGACTGGTTATAGGATCAGTTGTATCTTCATCAGTATAATAACACCCAGTACTATATAATGACACAGTAGTGACACTGGCTCATGGGTATAGCCAGACAAGGGCTGGTTATAGGATCAGTGGTACCTGCATCAGTATAATAACACCCAGCACTATATAATGACACAATAGTGACACTGGTACATGGGTATAGCCAGAGGAGGGCTGGTTATAGGATCAGTGGTACCTGCATCAGTATATTAACACCCAGCACTATATAATGACACAGTAGTGACACTGGTACATGGGTATAGCCAGAGGAGGGCTGGTTATAGGGTCAGTGGTATCTGCATCAGTATAATAACATTCAGCACTATATAATGACACAGTAGTGACACTGGCACATGGGTATAGCTAGAGGAGGGCTGGTAATACGATCGTGGTATCTGCATCAGTATAATAACACTCAGCACTATATAATGACACAGTAGTGACACTGGCACATGGGTATAGCCAGAGGAGGGCTGGTTATAGGATCAGTAGTATCTGCATCTGTATAATAACACCCAGTACTATATAATGACACAGTAGTGACACTGGCACATGGGTATAGCCATAGGGGTGCTGGTTATATGATCAGTGGTATCTTCATCAGTATAATAACACCCAGCACAATATAATGACACAGTAGTGACACTGGCACATGGGTATAGCCAGAGGAGGGCTGGTTATAGAATCAGTGGTATCTGCATCAGTATAACACCCAGCTCTATACAAAGACACAGTAGTGACACTGGCACATGGGTATAGCCAGAGGAGGGCTGGTTATAGGATCAGTGGTATCTTCATCAGTATAATAACACCCAGTACTATATAATGACACAGTAGTGACACTGGCTCATGGGTATAGCCAGACAAGGGCTGGTTATAGGATCAGTGGTACCTGCATCAGTATAATAACACCCAGCACTATATAATGACACAATAGTGACACTGGTACATGGGTATAGCCAGAGGAGGGCTGGTTATAGGATCAGTGGTACCTGCATCAGTATATTAACACCCAGCACTATATAATGACACAGTAGTGACACTGGTACATGGGTATAGCCAGAGGAGGGCTGGTTATAGGGTCAGTGGTATCTGCATCAGTATAATAACATTCAGCACTATATAATGACACAGTAGTGACACTGGCACATGGGTATAGCTAGAGGAGGGCTGGTAATACGATCGGTGGTATCTGCATCAGTATAATAACACTCAGTACTATATAATGACACAGTAGTGACACTGGCACATGGGTATAGCCAGAGGAGGGCTGGTTATAGGATCAGTAGTATCTGCATCTGTATAATAACACCCAGCACTATATAATGACACAGTAGTGACACTGGCACATGGGTATAGCCAGAGGAGGGCTGGTTATAGAATCAGTGGTATCTGCATCAGTATAACACCCAGCTCTATACAAAGACACAGTAGTGACACTGGCACATGGGTATAGCCAGAGGAGGGCTGGTTATAGGATCAGTGGTATCTTCATCAGTATAATAACACCCAGTACTATATAATGACACAGTAGTGACACTGGCACATGGGTATAGCCAGAGGAGGGCTGGTTATAGGATCAGTAGTATCTGCATCTGTATAATAACACCCAGCACTATATAATGACACAATAGTGACACTGGCTCATGGGTATAGCCAGAGGAGGGCTGGTTATAGGATCAGTGGTACCTGCATCAGTATATTAACACCCAGCACTATATAATGACACAGTAGTGACACTGGTACATGGGTATAGCCAGAGGAGGGCTGGTTATAGGGTCAGTGGTATCTGCATCAGTATAATAACATTCAGCACTATATAATGACACAGTAGTGACACTGGCACATGGGTATAGCTAGAGGAGGGCTGGTAATACGATCGGTGGTATCTGCATCAGTATAATAACACTCAGCACTATATAATGACACAGTAGTGACACTGGCACATGGGTATAGCCAGAGGAGGGCTGGTTATAGGATCAGTAGTATCTGCATCTGTATAATAACACCCAGCACTATATAATGACACAGTAGTGACACTGGCACATGGGTATAGCCAGAGGAGGGATGGTTATAGGATCAGTGGTATCTGCATCAGTATAATAACACCCAGTACTATATAATGACACAGTAGTGACACTGGCTCATGGGTATAGCCAGACAAGGGCTGGTTATAGGATCAGTGGTACCTGCATCAGTATAATAACACCCAGCACTATATAATGACACAATAGTTACACTGGTACATGGGTATAGCCAGAGGAGGGCTGGTTATAGGATCAGTGGTACCTGCATCAGTATATTAACACCCAGCACTATATAATGACACAGTAGTGACACTGGTACATGGGTATAGCCAGAGGAGGGCTGGTTATAGGGTCAGTGGTATCTGCATCAGTATAATAACATTCAGCACTATATAATGACACAGTAGTGACACTGGCACATGGGTATAGCTAGAGGAGGGCTGGTAATACGATCGGTGGTATCTGCATCAGTATAATAACACTCAGCACTATATAATGACACAGTAGTGACACTGGCACATGGGTATAGCCAGAGGAGGGCTGGTTATAGGATCAGTAGTATCTGCATCTGTATAATAACACCCAGCACTATATAATGACACAGTAGTGACACTGGCACATGGGTATAGCCAGAGGAGGGCTGGTTATAGAATCAGTGGTATCTGCATCAGTATAACACCCAGCTCTATACAAAGACACAGTAGTGACACTGGCACATGGGTATAGCCAGAGGAGGGCTGGTTATAGGATCAGTGGTATCTTCATCAGTATAATAACACCCAGTACTATATAATGACACAGTAGTGGCACTGGCACATGGTTATAGCCAGAGGAGGGCTGGTTATAGGATCAGTAGTATCTGCATCTGTATAATAACACCCAGCACTATATAATGACACAATAGTGACACTGGCTCATGGGTATAGCCAGAGGAGGGCTGGTTATAGGATCAGTGGTACCTGCATCAGTATATTAACACCCAGCACTATATAATGACACAGTAGTGACACTGGTACATGGGTATAGCCAGAGGAGGGCTGGTTATAGGGTCAGTGGTATCTGCATCAGTATAATAACATTCAGCACTATATAATGACACAGTAGTGACACTGGCACATGGGTATAGCTAGAGGAGGGCTGGTAATACGATCGGTGGTATCTGCATCAGTATAATAACACACAGCACTATATAATGACACAGTAGTGACACTGGCACATGGGTATAGCCAGAGGAGGGCTGGTTATAGGATCAGTAGTATCTGCATCTGTATAATAACACCCAGCACTATATAATGACACAGTAGTGACACTGGCACATGGGTATAGCCAGAGGAGGGATGGTTATAGGATCAGTGGTATCTGCATCAGTATAATAACACTCGGCACTATATAATGACACAGTAGTGACACTGGCTCATGGGTATAGCCAGAGGAGGGCTGGTTATAGGATCAGTGGTATCTTCATCAGTATAATAACACCCAGTACTATATAATGACACAGTAGTGACACTGGCTCATGGGTATAGCCAGACAAGGGCTGGTTATAGGATCAGTGGTACCTGCATCAGTATAATAACACCCAGCACTATATAATGACACAATAGTGACACTGGTACATGGGTATAGCCAGAGGAGGGCTGGTTATAGGATCAGTGGTACCTGCATCAGTATATTAACACCCAGCACTATATAATGACACAGTAGTGACACTGGTACATGGGTATAGCCAGAGGAGGGCTGGTTATAGGGTCAGTGGTATCTGCATCTGTATAATAACATTCAGCACTATATAATGACACAGTAGTGACACTGGCACATGGGTATAGCTAGAGGAGGGCTGGTAATACGATCGGTGGTATCTGCATCAGTATAATAACACTCAGCACTATATAATGACACAGTAGTGACACTGGCACATGGGTATAGCCAGAGGAGGGCTGGTTATAGGATCAGTAGTATCTGCATCTGTATAATAACACCCAGCACTATATAATGACACAGTAGTGACACTGGCACATGGGTATAGCCAGAGGAGGGCTGGTTATAGAATCAGTGGTATCTGCATCAGTATAACACCCAGCTCTATACAAAGACACAGTAGTGACACTGGCACATGGGTATAGCCAGAGGAGGGCTGGTTATAGGATCAGTGGTATCTTCATCTGTATAATAACACCCAGTACTATATAATGACACAGTAGTGACACTGGCACATGGGTATAGCCAGAGGAGGGCTGGTTATAGGATCAGTAGTATCTGCATCTGTATAATAACACCCAGCACTATATAATGACACAATAGTGACACTGGCTCATGGGTATAGCCAGAGGAGGGCTGGTTATAGGATCAGTGGTACCTGCATCAGTATATTAACACCCAGCACTATATAATGACACAGTAGTGACACTGGTACATGGGTATAGCCAGAGGAGGGCTGGTTATAGGGTCAGTGGTATCTGCATCAGTATAATAACATTCAGCACTATATAATGACACAGTAGTGACACTGGCACATGGGTATAGCTAGAGGAGGGCTGGTAATACGATCGGTGGTATCTGCATCAGTATAATAACACCCAGTACTATATAATGACACAGTAGTGGCACTGGCACATGGTTATAGCCAGAGGAGGGCTGGTTATAGGATCAGTAGTATCTGCATCTGTATAATAACACCCAGCACTATATAATGACACAATAGTGACACTGGCTCATGGGTATAGCCAGAGGAGGGCTGGTTATAGGATCAGTGGTACCTGCATCAGTATATTAACACCCAGCACTATATAATGACACAGTAGTGACACTGGTACATGGGTATAGCCAGAGGAGGGCTGGTTATAGGGTCAGTGGTATCTGCATCAGTATAATAACATTCAGCACTATATAATGACACAATAGTGACACTGGCACATGGGTATAGCTAGAGGAGGGCTGGTAATACGATCGGTGGTATCTGCATCAGTATAATAACACACAGCACTATATAATGACACAGTAGTGACACTGGCACATGGGTATAGCCAGAGGAGGGCTGGTTATAGGATCAGTAGTATCTGCATCTGTATAATAACACCCAGCACTATATAATGACACAGTAGTGACACTGGCACATGGGTATAGCCAGAGGAGGGATGGTTATAGGATCAGTGGTATCTGCATCAGTATAATAACACTCAGCACTATATAATGACACAGTAGTGACACTGGCTCATGGGTATAGCCAGAGGAGGGCTGGTTATAGGATCAGTGGTATCTTCATCAGTATAATAACACCCAGTACTATATAATGACACAGTAGTGACACTGGCTCATGGGTATAGCCAGACAAGGGCTGGTTATAGGATCAGTGGTACCTGCATCAGTATAATAACACCCAGCACTATATAATGACACAATAGTGACACTGGTACATGGGTATAGCCAGAGGAGGGCTGGTTATAGGATCAGTGGTACCTGCATCAGTATATTAACACCCAGCACTATATAATGACACAGTAGTGACACTGGTACATGGGTATAGCCAGAGGAGGGCTGGTTATAGGGTCAGTGGTATCTGCATCAGTATAATAACATTCAGCACTATATAATGACACAGTAGTGACACTGGCACATGGGTATAGCTAGAGGAGGGCTGGTAATACGATCGGTGGTATCTGCATCAGTATAATAACACTCAGCACTATATAATGACACAGTAGTGACACTGGCACATGGGTATAGCCAGAGGAGGGCTGGTTATAGGATCAGTAGTATCTGCATCTGTATAATAACACCCAGCACTATATAATGACACAGTAGTGACACTGGCACATGGGTATAGCCAGAGGAGGGCTGGTTATAGAATCAGTGGTATCTGCATCAGTATAACACCCAGCTCTATACAAAGACACAGTAGTGACACTGGCACATGGGTATAGCCAGAGGAGGGCTGGTTATAGGATCAGTGGTATCTTCATCAGTATAATAACACCCAGTACTATATAATGACACAGTAGTGACACTGGCACATGGGTATAGCCAGAGGAGGGCTGGTTATAGGATCAGTAGTATCTGCATCTGTATAATAACACCCAGCACTATATAATGACACAATAGTGACACTGGCTCATGGGTATAGCCAGAGGAGGGCTGGTTATAGGATCAGTGGTACCTGCATCAGTATATTAACACCCAGCACTATATAATGACACAGTAGTGACACTGGTACATGGGTATAGCCAGAGGAGGGCTGGTTATAGGGTCAGTGGTATCTGCATCAGTATAATAACATTCAGCACTATATAATGACACAGTAGTGACACTGGCACATGGGTATAGCTAGAGGAGGGCTGGTAATACGATCGGTGGTATCTGCATCAGTATAATAACACTCAGCACTATATAATGACACAGTAGTGACACTGGCACATGGGTATAGCCAGAGGAGGGCTGGTTATAGGATCAGTAGTATCTGCATCTGTATAATAACACCCAGCACTATATAATGACACAGTAGTGACACTGGCACATGGGTATAGCCAGAGGAGGGATGGTTATAGGATCAGTGGTATCTGCATCAGTATAATAACACTCGGCACTATATAATGACACAGTAGTGACACTGGCTCATGGGTATAGCCAGAGGAGGGCTGGTTATAGGATCAGTGGTATCTTCATCAGTATAATAACACCCAGTACTATATAATGACACAGTAGTGACACTGGCTCATGGGTATAGCCAGACAAGGGCTGGTTATAGGATCAGTGGTACCTGCATCAGTATAATAACACCCAGCACTATATAATGACACAATAGTGACACTGGTACATGGGTATAGCCAGAGGAGGGCTGGTTATAGGATCAGTGGTACCTGCATCAGTATATTAACACCCAGCACTATATAATGACACAGTAGTGACACTGGTACATGGGTATAGCCAGAGGAGGGCTGGTTATAGGGTCAGTGGTATCTGCATCAGTATAATAACATTCAGCACTATATAATGACACAGTAGTGACACTGGCACATGGGTATAGCTAGAGGAGGGCTGGTAATACGATCGGTGGTATCTGCATCAGTATAATAACACTCAGCACTATATAATGACACAGTAGTGACACTGGCACATGGGTATAGCCAGAGGAGGGCTGGTTATAGGATCAGTAGTATCTGCATCTGTATAATAACACCCAGCACTATATAATGACACAGTAGTGACACTGGCACATGGGTATAGCCAGAGGAGGGCTGGTTATAGAATCAGTGGTATCTGCATCAGTATAACACCCAGCTCTATACAAAGACACAGTAGTGACACTGGCACATGAGTATAGCCAGAGGAGGGCTGGTTATAAGATCAGTGGTATCTTCATCAGTATAATAACACCCAGTACTATATAATGACACAGTAGTGACACTGGCACATGGGTATAGCCAGAGGAGGGCTGGTTATAGGATCAGTAGTATCTGCATCTGTATAATAACACCCAGCACTATATAATGACACAATAGTGACACTGGCTCATGGGTATAGCCAGAGGAGGGCTGGTTATAGGATCAGTAGTACCTGCATCAGTATATTAACACCCAGCACTATATAATGACACAGTAGTGACACTGGCACATGGGTATAGCTAGAGGAGGGCTGGTAATACGATCGGTGGTATCTGCATCAGTATAATAACACTCAGCACTATATAATGACACAGTAGTGACACTGGCACATGGGTATAGCCAGAGGAGGGCTGGTTATAGGATCAGTGGTATCTGCATCAGTATAACAATACCCAACACTATATAATGACACAGTAGTGACACTGGCACATGGGTATAGCCAGAGGAGGGCTGGTTATAGAATCAGTGGTATCTGTATCAGTATAATAACACCAAGCACTATATAATGACACAGTAGTGACACTGGCACATGGGTATAGCCAGAGGAGGGCTGGTTATAGGATCAGTGGTATCTGCATCAGTATAATAACACCCAGCACTATATAATGACACAGTAGTAACACTGGCACATGGGTATAGCCAGAGGAGGGATGGTTATATAATACAGAAGATATAAAATTATAGTTGAGAGAACAGCTCAGTGAGCAAAATGCTCCTAAGGAACTGTGAAGACCGGCTTTAGCTCTATACACCAAAAAAAACTCATCAAAGTCTGAAAATGTTTCAGATAATTATTTCAGTAGCTAAAATATGATTGGATTAAACTTTAATTTCCAGAGCTTTTTGTTTTATACATTTGATGAAGTGTTTATGTTGGCACATGATACTATTTCAGTCCCGTTTCCTGTCTAAAGATGCAAAGAAAGATTTTTCTAATATCGTAATACAAGATTTTCTCAAGCTTCACCTACTTTCTTGGTTCAATGCTTCTGAGAGAGTTTTTGTTTTTTAAGCAATCTAAATTGCAGATGATCATCAAGAAATCCAGTCATATGGGAAGGAGAGAAATCTCCAGTCATAGTATTATTTATGGCCTTGTTGAATTTCAAAAAGTTCCTTCTCGTAAGAAATGACTTAGAAATGACGGCAATGCATCTTGTAATAAGAAAATTACAGCACTCTGGAGAACCCTTCAGCAATGTACTATGTCAAAAAACAGAATTGTTTGGAAGTTTTCAACTGTTAAATGAAGCCTCCATGGTCTTTGAATTGAAAGGCATCTCAAAGACCTATCATTAGTATTTCCAGCAGGAGCCAACATTATATTATGGATCTTACGGAATCAACTGGAGAAGTTATTAACTGTAATATGTGAAATTTTCCACTGGTGTACAGTTTCCCTCCATTTTCCTTGATATTAAAGGGACACACAACCCAATTTTTTTCTTTCGTAATTCAGACAGAGCATGCATTTTTAAGCAACTTTCTAATTTACTCCTATTATCAATTTTTCTTCGTTCTCTTGCTATCGTTATTTAAAAAAGAAGGTATCTAAGCTAAGGAGTATCCAAAAATATGTGTACAGAAATAGTGCTAGATGACAACAAACAAAATATCTGACACAATGTACTAAGAAACAATACTCTCCTTGTGATGTGACCGCTGCACTCTTTCAGTCTCTCCCCAGGGACTGAGATAGACAAAAGATAAAGTGGAAATAGATGGCGCTGGTCTCTGCAGAAAATCAATTTCTCTGATGATAAAGAGAAAAAGACTTGTTGTGTGTGTTAAAGCCAAATAAATAATGTGCAATATACTCACTCCTTATATTGCATATGTTCAGCTTGTTAGTTGTGCCTCTCTCTGGAGTTAAAACGATGGTATTCCAGGAGGATATCAATATAGCTGGGAGTAGAATAATAACTCCATGAACAGTGTGTTAACCCAATATTAACAAATCAAGTAGTAACTTACTTATTTAATAAAGTAAATCCGGCTTGTCACAGCAAAAAGAAGATAATTCTCCAATTGTATAAAAGTATATATTTATTAATAGCTCTACGCTTTTCAACGTACAAGACGTCTTTTTCAAGAGCAATTTTTAAAAAGTTAAGAACAGATGAAAAGTTTGATATCTGTTCTTAACTTTTTAAAAATTGCTCTTGAAAAAGACGTCTTGTACGTTGAAACGCGTAGAGCTATTAATAAATATATACTTTTATACAATTGGAGAATTATCCTCTTTTTGCTGTGACAAGCCAGATTTACTTTATTAAATAAGTAAGTTACTACTTGATTTGTTAATATTGGGTTAACACACTGTTCATGGAGTTATTATTCTACTCCCAGCTATATTGATATCCTCCTGGAATACCATCGTTTTAACTCCAGAGAGAGGCACAACTAACAAGCTGAACATATGCAATATAAGGAGTGAGTATATTGCACATTATTTATTTGGCTTTAACACACACAACACGTCTTTTTCTCTTTATCATCAGAGAAATTGATTTTCTGCAGAGACCAGCGCCATCTATTTCCACTTTATCTTTTATCTAAGCTAAGGAGCCAGCCAATTTTTGGTTCAGGACCATGGACAGCACTTGTTTAATGGTGGGTGAATTTATCCACCAATCAGTAAGAACAACCCAGGTTGTTCACTAAAAATGGCCCGGCATCTAAACTTACATTCTTGCTTTTCAAATAAAGATACCAAGAGAATGAAGAAATGTGATAATAGGAGTAAATTAGAAAGTTGCTTAAAATTGCATGCTCTATCTGAATCACGATAGAACATTTTTTGGCTTCAGTCTCCCTTTAAGAACTATAAAGCAAAATAAGGCAGAGGTTGTAGCAATTATTGTTAAGAAAAAACCCTGACAACTGTAGTATACTTTGTTGAAAAAAATTCTAGATGGTAATTCGGGCTTGATTTAGGTGATGGTTTTTACTCTGCTTAAAGCAAGGAACCCCTTCACTAGTAACATCTAATGTATAGGAGCATTACTACTTCATCAATACTGTAACATAACAAGACATCAGCTCCTGTTATTTTACAAGATATCCTAGAACACTTGCATAATGGTTTCATGACTCAGGTAGATCAATTTTAAGCAGCTTTCCAATTTATTTCTATTATCAAATTTCCTTTGTACTTTTCCTATTCTTTGTTAAAAGAGCAGCAATGGGAGCTAGCTGGACACAGGTAAACCAATCACAAGATGCATGTATGTGCAGCTACCAATTAGCAGCTAGCTCCCAATAGTGCTTTGCTCCTCCTGTACCTGCCTATGTATTCTTTTCAACATAGGACAGCAAAGGAATAAATCAATTTAGATAATAGAAGTAAAACCCTAATATATAAAATTGTGTGCTATGTCTGAATTATGAAAGAAAACATTTGGGTTTCATATCCTGTTAAGTGCTGATGCATTGCCTGCTTATTAAAGGGACATTAAACCCAATTTTGTTCTTTCATGATTCAGATAGAGAATTCCATTTTAAACAACTTTCTAATTTACTTCTGTTATCTAATTTGCTTCATTTTCTTGATATTCCTTCCTGAAAAGCATATCTAGATAGGCTCAGTAGCTTCTGATTGGTTGATGCACATATTTGCCTCATGTGATTGGCTCACCCATGTGCATTGCTATTTCTTTAACAAAGGATATTTAAAAAATGAAGCAAATTAGATAAAATAAGTATATTGGACTTCCGGTGGGCGGTTCTAGAAGATGGCTGCGAGCATCTGTTGCTCTGAAGAACCCTGCTTCTAATTCATACTCTGCTGCCACCATTCTATGCCATCTGCATCTCCCTTGATAGGAAAGCTATCCGGGAACACTAGGCAGATAGAAGTACTTAAATCTCTTCTCCCACAGAAGTCAATTGATTACAATAGACCCCAAGAGGGACCCCACGAGGGACTTTGTGCATTTTGTATTGTAGGCCTACCGCCATAAGGAAATGAAACCAGAGGATAACTTAGCAACGCAGCTACTTGCAGTTTTCCAGCCCTCATTCGAGGGCCTAACCTCACATATCATGATCTGGTACACAAGCAAACTTCCTCTCCAGACCGAAACCCATATAACCTATCCCGCACTCAACCACACAGACTTACCGCAAGAGGTGAATCACTCGCTCCTACCTTGGAGCACTTAGCGTTGTGTAAAGAGAAAGGGAATGAGCTCCCACTGCACTCACCTTTGGTGATGATGAACGGCCCTGAGGGATATGCTGAGCAATGCACTCTGCAGGAGACTACCACTCCTGCTCGAGACATAGGGAAACTTCCCACTGAGACGCTGATGGTGCCTGTCTTGCCCCGGACACTCTCCTCCAGGGTTGACACACAGCGGGTCTTCACAGACATGAACTTCTCCACTGATACCCCAAGACGCATAACTCCTGACTTAAGATATCCCATGACAAGTGACCGGGAATTCACCCACAAGCCTGCCCGACCTGACGCAGGTCGGCAGATTAGGGGTTAAAAAAATTTAATCGAGTTGCGGCGATGTGGGGGGACCTCAGTTTAGGGGTACATAGGTAGTTTATGGGTGTTAGTGTACTTTAGGGTACAGTAGTTAAGAGCTTTATGAACCGGCGTTAGCCCATAAAGCTCTTAACTCCTGCTTTTTTCCTGCGGCTGGAGTTTTGTCGTTAGAGCTCTAACGCTCACTTCTGCCGACCGCCACCTACGTTATACTTATGTACCCCTAATCTGCTGCCCCTAACCCCGCCGACCCCTGTATTATATTTATTAACCCCTAACCTGCCCCCCACAACGTCGCCGCCAGCTACTTACAATAATTAACCCCTAATCTGCCGACCGCAAAGCGCCGCCACCTACGTTATCCTTATGTACCCCTAATCTGCTGCCCTAACATCGCCGACCCCTATATTATATTTATTAACCCCTAATCTGCCCCCTCAACGTCGCCGACACCTGCCTACACTTA
This sequence comes from Bombina bombina, assembly GCF_027579735.1. Classification (NCBI taxonomy): domain Eukaryota; kingdom Metazoa; phylum Chordata; class Amphibia; order Anura; family Bombinatoridae; genus Bombina; species Bombina bombina. The sequence continues at coordinate 161,692 of NW_026510828.1, read as the reverse complement.
TTAACCCCTAATCTGCCGAGCGGACCTGAGCGCTACTATAATAAAGTTATTAACCCCTAATCCGCCTCACTAACCCTATCATAAATAGTATTAACCCCTAATCTGCCCTCCCTAACATTGCCGACACCTAACTTCAATTATTAACCCCTAATCTGACGACCGAATCTCGCCGCTATTCTAATAAATGTATTAACCCCTAAAGCTAAGTCTAACCCTAATACTAACACCCCCCTAAGTTAAATATAATTTAAATCTAACGAAATAAATTAACTCTTATTAAATAAATTATTCCTATTTAAAGCTAAATACTTACCTGTAAAATAAATCCTAATATAGCTACAATATAAATTATAATTACATTGTAGCTATTTTAGGATTAATATTTATTTTACAGGCAACTTTGTAATTATTTTAACCAGGTACAATAGCTATTAAATAGTTAAGAACTATTTAATAGTTACCTAGTTAAAATAATAACAAAATTACCTGTAAAATAAGTCCTAACCTAAGTTATAATTAAACCTAACACTACCCTATCAATAAATTAATTAAATAAAATACCTACAATTACCTACAATTAACCTAACACTACACTATCAATAAATAAATTAAATACAATTTCTACAAATAACTACAATTACATAAACTAACTAAAGTACAAAAAATAAAAAAGAACTAAGTTACAAAAAATAAAAAAATATTTACAAACATAAGAAAAATATTACAACAATTTTAAACTAATTACACCTACTCTAAGCCCCCTAATAAAATAACAAAGACCCCCAAAATAAAAAAATTCCCTACCTGGCCATAGCTATGAGACTCGTAACAGGAAATCCACAGGACACAGACCTGCAAGATATGCCCTGCTATTGCTTATATGAGAGGCGTTATTGGTGGAGACAGAGGGGGTCCCGGTTAGCTACGGGAGTTGGCTGATCTGCGAACTGAAATCTGTCTGCTGCGAGACCTGTTGCTTTCCGGTCTGTATCTGTGCCCCGCAATGCTGAATAGAACTTGCTGCCATGTGCGGATTATTGTTCCCTTTCCATACTAGTAAATTTGGTTATGTTTTTCATTTGTTTGTTGTTATCCCCCTGTATACTTGATGGACATATTCCCTAAGGTATTGGGACAGTGGAATTTTTTTTTCCACATTACATGCCAGTGACGACTGAACCATAACATATATATTCATGCTAGGGATTGTTACCTCCTCCTCACCCAACACAACTATCAGCATTAGATGTCGATGTAGTAGATATCAGTGTTTAATTGTGTACCAGATGCTGCATGTGTGTACTCTTTATTGTTGAATGATCGTTATGTTAGAAGTCTGCCCACATTACTTTACTCTCTTAGACCCCAGCTATAAAGAACAGCTATATCTGGGAAACGTGTTGCATGATGAATGATGAATAATGTATGCACAGTAATTTTCTGTACTTATCCTATTGAGTCACCATGATGTATTGTACTTTTGAGACATTCCTGTTGAATAGGCATTCAGTTAGGACTTTTGTAAATTTGTAGTATATACTTCCTGCATCAATTCAGACGACAGCCTAAGACAGGAGCTTTAAAGACCCCCCTGCATCAGTACCTTTTTCTCCTGAACTGTTAGTGCTTCTTTTAGAATATTTGTTGTATACAGTATCTTGGTATGCCTTGCTATATACCACCTATGATAATAGGTTACAGTTATTTACTACTACTTTTACCCCGCCAAGGCCTTGTTATTAATATGTTACCACACTTTGCAAGCTGGCTCATTGTGCCGGGTTAAGAAATCTCTTGCATATATTCCCAGACATCTAACTGAAGGTACATCAACATACATTGGGTGAAACCTGTATACATAACTCCTTTAAATGTCCCACTATACCCTTACTGGTTTTATGCGATAAAGGTTCATATTATCCCAACATATAGACATTGCTTATTTATACCAGACCAATCCTGGAAGGACCTTTTGATACGACACCAGGGTACATTGATAATATGAAATAATCCAATACTGGCAATCCCTGCCGAGTTTATCCTCAGCCTATGCCTATTATATTAAAACTGACATCAAATCACCTGGCTGGGCTTAGGTCTAACTCAGTCCTAACTGTTACTGTTGTTATATGGTATGTGTAGTTTTTGTTGTTGTTGTATAGGTTTGTTTTTTGTTTTGTTTTTGTTTTGTTTTAAATTAGTTAAAAATGAGAAAGTCAGTCTAAAACTGTGAGAGGGGGTATTTAACCTACATCTTTGATAAAGATCTGGTAATGTTTCACGACATATACGGTAGAATTTACTCAGACTACCTCTCAATCCTAGCTAGAATGAGAGCTTCAAAGCTACCTATCTCTTATGTTAGACTCAGTTTCCCAAGATTTTTGTAACACATGTCAATACAATGCTACCATTTTGAAATTATACCTTGTAACTCTCTCTCTTGACTGTATTGAAAATATCTGTTTGTTGTACAAGAGCTCTCATTATATATGTACTGCTTTTTCTCAATAAAAAGAAGTTTAAAAAAAAAAATAAGTATATTGAAATGTTGTTTACAATTGTATCCTCTGTCTGAATCATGAAAGAAATTTTTTGGGTTTAATGTCCCTTTAAGTTCTGTAGAGAAATAAGCCTTCACAAGTATTGACTTTATACTCCATGAAATCTACCTTTGATTCTTCATGTCTTATTTTTTTATCGGTTATAGCCTCTGAGAGAATTCTCACTTTGGAAAACAGACAGTGTTGTTTAATCAAAACAACAAAAGTAATGTTATTGCGCTTGACTATCTGTGCCTACAGTGGATTATGTAGTAGCATATATATTATTAAGAGAAAGTAAAAACAGATTAAAATGTTACTACTTAAACCACAATATAATTAAATGAACAATATGCTTTCTTATAGTGAGATAGAACAACTACTAGGTGTTATTAAATATTACAAAGGACTATTCACTTGTATAAAATTTGAATGACAGAATATTTAGTACACAGGAATTCTATTCTACACTTGAGATTGAAAAACTGCAGTGCTAGTATATTTCGGTCCTGTTAGCACCAAAGGGAAAGTATCAATGTCCACTCGTGGGTGATAAAAAAGCAGAAAAATGGAATATGTCCGGGTAACCAAATTCCAAAATACCCTAATACATAGGGAGCAGTACCTTTAATAGAAATCCCGATGGTTGAAGACAATAAAAAACTTGCTGTTAACAAAGAGCCACCTTTCCCCGTGTGCAGGGCTGGTCTTCTCCCGGTGCAGCTTCGAATCAGTCAAAGAAATCCTTATTTGACTTGTAGCGTGTTCATACGTGGAAAGAAAAGAAAAAGAAGCGCACCAGGGTACGATTCAAGTGTAAATTTATTAACATAAAACACGCAACTTACAATGTTGCACTTACTGAATTGAAAATAAAATGAGCCTGTAGACTGTGTCTATCTTTGTGTGCGCTGGAACAGAAGATGGCAAACAGTTCCTAGTCACCGGTCTCGGTAGCTGCTAGGCGTCCGGACTGCCCTCTGCACTACCACAAAAACCGTCCACAAAGGAGAACCAGCAACAGTGCCTTTATCCTCGACGTGTTTCCCCCGAACTTCGGTCGGGCTTTTTCAAGAGGTAAATGGACGGTTTTTGTGGTAGTGCAGAGGGCAGTCCGGACGCCTAGCAGCTACCGAGACCGGCGACTAGGAACTGTTTGCCATCTTCTGTTCCAGCGAACACAAAGATAGACACAGTCTACAGGCTCATTTTATTTTCAATTCAGTAAGTGCAACATTGTAAGTTGCGTGTTTTATGTTAATAAATTTACACTTGAATCGTACCCTGGTGCGCTTCTTTTTCTTTTCTTTCCACAAGTGTTGTTTAATAGTTTCAAGACTTTGGGCTCTTTTTTAATAGGAACCATATTTAGTGTTTTACTGGGACAATGTGGTGCTGGAACTGCTAAAGAATCCCTATATAAGGTAGTCACTGTGTTCTCTCTTTTTGTTCTTGGTCTTCTTTGACTACACAGCACGATCTGTGCTAAAAAAAAGTTGTAAATTATACATACCTTGAACAATATAGAGGGCAACGGAAAAGGGGGACAAGAAGGGGTTAAGTAGCACTCTTTCCTATACTAAAGAATAATAATGCCGAGTAATCTCAGCTAAAGATTTTATGTAAGGTTAATTAGATAAAAAACTAATATAATTTTTATTAACAATTATAGATTAAAATAAGGGTAGTAATAAATATTACTTTGCAAATGAAGGAAGACCTAATCATCCCATAGAAAACCAATTCCAAACTATGAGTATAGAAGCCAGGACACACAGCCTAACCACCCCCCTGTATTCCTGGCCGATAGCTGGATACGTCGGCTTCAGGTGTCAGGGGTGGAAAGTGCTGTGCTCCCTACAAACCAGTGACTCATAAGAACGGAAATAAAATATACACAAACGCGTTTCGGCTGTAACTGTGCAGCCTTTCTCAATGTGAAAGAATTTTGACAAGACGAGTGCCGCTATAGACACGCCTTACATTTCCTATGTGATTACGTTAGAACCAATCATCCTTGAAGAGAGTTGCACACCTTCTTACGGACAAATCCCCATGCTCTAATTGGTTGCTAAAAAAAACCTATAATCCAATCACTGGATGATAATATTATGCCTGTGTATGATACGGCCAAATGCGATAACTGCATATATTACCATATTGTCCCGGAGTGAAATTGGATAAACTAATAGCGATTCTATAGTTTGAAGTGTTATGCGGCATAGTTCTACTTAGAGTGCTCATTTAAACTTATTGGTTATCTCATAGAGCACAAGATGGATAAACTTAATGAAAAAACAGATGAAATCACTAAGATCAGTGGAGAATTAAAACAATATGAGCTCAAAGAAGAATTCCAAAAATCCTATGTCAAAACCAAGGAAGAAGTAAAAAGGTTTGCAAAGTTTATTTCAAACAAAGAAGAGAAAAAGATAGATAGAGATTTAACTGATTATTCTAATAAATCAGTTTATATGTGGAATATTAATAAGACTACAATCACTGACTCTGACTTTTCAGACAAAGACTGTGAGACCACAGATGCTGACAATTCAGATGACTTGCTGTCATCTGAATTAACTTGCTGTTAACAAAGAGCCACCTTTCCCCGTGTGCAGGGCTGGTCTTCTCCCGGTGCAGCTTCGAATCAGTCAAAGAAATCCTTATTTGTCTTGTAGCGTGTTCATATGTGGAAAGAAAAGAAAAAGAAGCGCACCAGGGTACGATTCAAGTGTAAATTTATTAACATAAAACACGCAACTTACAATGTTGCACTTACTGAATTGAAAATAAAATGAGCCTGTAGACTGTGTCTATCTTTGTGTGCTCTGGAACAGAAGATGGCAAACAGTTCCTAGTCGCCGGTCTCGGTAGCTGCTAGGCGTCCGGACTGCCCTCTGCACTACCACAAAAACCGTCCACAAAGGAGAACCAGCAACAGTGCCTTTATCCTCGACGTGTTTCCCCCGAACTTCGGTCGGGCTTTTTCAAGAGGTAAATGGACGGTTTTTGTGGTAGTGCAGAGGGCAGTCCGGACGCCTAGCAGCTACCGAGACCGGCGACTAGGAACTGTTTGCCATCTTCTGTTCCAGCGAACACAAAGATAGACACAGTCTACAGGCTCATTTTATTTTCAATTCAGTAAGTGCAACATTGTAAGTTGCGTGTTTTATGTTAATAAATTTACACTTGAATCGTACCCTGGTGCGCTTCTTTTTCTTTTCTTTCCACAAGTGTTGTTTAATAGTTTCAAGACTTTGGGCTCTTTTTTAATAGGAACCATATTTAGTGTTTTACTGGGAAAATGTGGTGCTGGAACTGCTAAAGAATCCCTATATAAGGTAGTCACTGTGTTCTCTCTTTTTGTTCTTGGTCTTCTTTGACTACACAGCACGATCTGTGCTAAAAAAAAGTTGTAAATTATACATACCTTGAACAATATAGAGGGCAACGGAAAAGGGGGACAAGAAGGGGTTAAGTAGCACTCTTTCCTATACTAAAGAATAATAATGCCGAGTAATCTCAGCTAAAGATTTTATGTAAGGTTAATTAGATAAAAAACTAATATAATTTTTATTAACAATTATAGATTAAAATAAGGGTAGTAATAAATATTACTTTGCAAATGAAGGAAGACCTAATCATCCCATAGAAAACCAATTCCAAACTATGAGTATAGAAGCCAGGACACACAGCCTAACCACCCCCCTGTATTCCTGGCCGATAGCTGGATACGTCGGCTTCAGGTGTCAGGGGTGGAAAGTGCTGTGCTCCCTACAAACCAGTGACTCATAAGAACGGAAATAAAATATACACAAACGCGTTTCGGCTGTAACTGTGCAGCCTTTCTCAATGTGAAAGAATTTTGACAAGACGAGTGCCGCTATAGACACGCCTTACATTTCCTATGTGATTACGTTAGAACCAATCATCCTTGAAGAGAGTTGCACACCTTCTTACGGACAAATCCCCATGCTCTAATTGGTTGCTAAAAAAAACCTATAATCCAATCACTGGATGATAATATTATGCCTGTGTATGATACGGCCAAATGCGATAACTGCATATATTACCATATTGTCCCGGAGTGAAATTGGATAAACTAATAGCGATTCTATAGTTTAAAGTGTTATGCGGCATAGTTCTACTTAGAGTGCTCATTTAAACTTATTGGTTATCTCATAGAGCACAAGATGGATAAACTTAATGAAAAAACAGATGAAATCACTAAGATCAGTGGAGAATTAAAACAATATGAGCTCAAAGAAGAATTCCAAAAATCCTATGTCAAAACCAAGGAAGAAGTAAAAAGGTTTGCAAAGTTTATTTCAAACAAAGAAGAGAAAAAGATAGATAGAGATTTAACTGATTATTCTAATAAATCAGTTTATATGTGGAATATTAATAAGACTACAATCACTGACTCTGACTTTTCAGACAAAGACTGTGAGACCACAGATGCTGACAATTCAGATGACGACCTGAGACCTAAACCCATCCTACGAAATAGGATTACACCCTACGGTGGTAACTGGAATGTCCCTTTAGGCGGAGAACCCGGAGGGGTAGGGGAAAACAGGCCCAAAACCAGAAAACAGGTAAAATTCAATCAGAAATCCCTAACCAAAAAGAATCAAGTCACCAAGAGTTAAACAGACGTCCATCTATTCGCACGTAAAGTACTGCTTAAGAAATATTTTTCCTCTAATATAGAGACTGAGTGTTTAGACAAAAATGATATTTCAGCTATCATTGACCTAATCACTCTCTTGGAGGAATCAATTGGTGAGAACAATGAGACTTTGACCTCTGACACTAACTGGCGCAATGTGTTAAAATTCAAATCACACTTTATACTTCCACCGAGTACCTCTCATAATACTCTGACCTTTTTAGATCTTGTATGCAAAGATATACTTGCACTATCTGATGAACAAGATAAGACACACACAAATCTGTACTGAGAAGAAAAACTTGCATTAAATATCATTACTCAATGGACAGATATTCAGATCAAACAAAGTGATAAGGGGGGGAATATTGTATTGTGGCCTACACACATGTATGTAGCTTCTGAAGGCATAATTGATAAAATGGAACTTACATTCCTAGAAGTAAAGCAACCTAAATTGGCAACTTTGTATTTGCTACCAAAAATCCACAAAAACCAAGCATGTCCACCAGGGAGGCCGATTGTGTCCCTGACAGAAAAAGCGAGCAAATACGTAGATGCCAGACTTCGCTATATTGTAGACTTTTTACCCTCACACACTAGAGATACTATGCACATTTTAAACAAAATAGACACGCTCACCTTAACCCCTAGTTCAATACTAGTCACATGTGATGTTGAATCTCTATTCACTAGCATTGAGAGACAGTGGGGATGCAAAGCAGTTTCTTATTTTCTAAGGAAAAACAAATCTATGTCCAATGAATCCAAACAGTTCATTGTGAACTTATTAGAATTTGTGCTTGGACATAACTACTTTGTATTTGACGGTAGATTTTATTTGCAAATGTGCTGGACAGCAATGGGGACATAGTGTGCCCCGACATATGCCAACATATACCTGGGCTGGTGGGAGGAGACTGTAGTGTTCCATGAAACAGAAAAAATCCTACTTACAAAAAGACAGGAAATTTAAAACCCACAGCGCTGCAACAAGTACAGCTAGATTGGTAATTGGATATAATATATGACCTGTGTCAAAAAGTGATGAAATTACACTAAAGTTGCAATAAATTAAAACCGTTTCAGACAGAAAACCAATACGGTGTAAGTAAAATTGAACACCTTAATTTTGGCTCTCTGCTTGTCTTTTTGATTTTGAATCATTCTCGTTCCAGCTTCCTCTGACATCTAAAGAAATTGGCTGTCGACGTGGATATCATAATATTCTAACACCGGACTCCATCATCCTGATCCATTGTTTTTATGTGAATGAATTTTGCAAGTTCTTGTTTTTAACTGTTAGATATTACACGTTTGTTTTAGGTATTAATAGCTGATCAGCGTATTTTATAAATGTGTTTTTGTTGTTACTATTTGTAATAAACTATCATCTTTTTACTCCTTAGTATATTTTCTCTTTGGGGCCAATTGTCTGAAACGGTTTTAATTTATTGCAACTTTAGTGTAATTTCATCACTTTTTGACACAGGTCATATATTATATCCAATTACCAGTCTAGCTGTACTTGTTGCAGCGCTGTGGGTTTTAAATTTCCTGTCTTTTTGTAAGTAGGATTTTTTCTGTTTCTGTGCACTTTTGTGGAGATAGGGGATTCTCCATTACCCACTGGCTTATTGGTATTTTGTCTCCCTGCGCAGGGTAACATAAATTGTTAGTCTATTAGTGTTCCATGAAACCCTTAAACAGTATATCCAACACATCGCCCACTGGTCCAGGTATATAGACGATATATTCTTCGTGTGGGAGGGTTCCAAAGAACTGTTAAATTAATTTATTACTCAGTTAAATACAAATCCTTTTGGTCTGTATTTGACAATGGCTTCTAATGACTCACAGGTTGAATTCCTTGACGTAACGATCAAAAAGTCAATGACTGTCTGGAAACAGACACCTATAGGAAACCTACGGCTACTAACAATATTCTAAGTGCAGATAGCCATCATCATCCAAATACTATTAAAAGCCTACCAATAGGTGAGTACCTAAGGATACGCAGAAACAGTTCATCATTAGAGTCCTTCAATAAAGCAGCAAGGAAATTAGAGATATACTCCTATTAAGGGGTTATTCCAAAAAGTCTCTCAAGAGAGCCTATCATAAAGCCTTAAACAGAAATAGACAGGAGCTCTTAACATCTACTGCTGAATATTCCAATCCCCTTAGGTTTATTTCCACATTTACCAACCAGAGTAACCAAGTATCCAATATCTTACTAAAACATGTTACAGGCTGATGAACAACTTCAGTCGCTGACAAACCCCTATTTACGTATAGGAGAGCGAGCAACCTTGGTGATTGTTTGACAACTAGTCATTTTGATAGAAATGCCAAAAAGCCACCTCTGTATAAAGGCTCAATAGCTTGTGGCAATTGCAAGGTTTGCACATATATGGTAAAGAAGAAAATTATTGTGGACAGATTCCAGAATAAATAGACCATACCTAATCACATCACATGCAAAACTTCCAATGTAATATACTGTGTATCTTGTAGTTGTGACCTAGTGTATGTAGGTATGACGACCAGAAGTATGGGAAAAAGAATGACTGAACATTTGAGTAACATCAGAAATGCTGTTAAGGACGTAGAGAAAGGCAAACAAATTACAAGTGTTGCACAACATTTCCTACAGTACCATAGTGGCAAAACAAGTGCCTTTAAATGTTGGAGTTTGGAAACTCTACTAACAGGAATTAGAGGAGGGGATGTGGAACAAGCTTTACTAAAAAGAGAAGCGAGATGGATCTTTAAATTGAACTCTGTCATGCCTGACGGCATGAATGAGAACAATAATTTTGGGGTGTTTTTATAAGACTATATAAGGTACGGTGCTTTATTCAACAACACTGATATACAGTATCAGTAATCTTTTAGTACATAGTCTTATCACCTTTCTACTTAAATATGCACCATGATCAAGTCAAATATCAGATACTTTCTAGTATATACTATTAATATGCTCTGGATTTAAATTTGCAAGTGAATTCATTAGACTTACATAGCAACCAAGGAATATGTGCTGTTTTGCATCATATTGATACAAGTAAGATATAACACCACACCTTAGGTGGGTATGTATCATGTTGACAGAATGGTTTTTATTGTATGTTACATTATATTATCCATAGAGAATTTTTCAAGATTATCTCATTGAGTATTTAAGTATATTGGAAATCTAATACATATGCCTATTTATTTAACGGACATGACTGCAATATGTGGGCAAATTGTCTCACATTTAACGACACGATTGCCTCAAAATAATGATAGATTGTGACTATCACCTTACAGCCATGTATTAATTAGGTTGGGGACACAGTCTTATTATTTTTAAACGGCAGTAGATTGAACCGTTATGACCTAGTACATTTGACAATCACTACTATATTTTTTAATAGTTGCATCCACACGTTAGCCACTTTGCATCGGTTACACACTACTAAGATTTTGTGACCACACATATCATCGGAGACCTAACTAAGTTATAACAGTGGCAGTGAATTGTCAGACATGGTGCATGTTTAAGTAGAACTATGCCGCATAACACTTCAAACTATAAAATCGCTATTAGTTTATCCAATTTCACTCCAGGACAATATGGTAATATATGCAGTTATCGCATTTGGCCGTATCATACACAGGCATAATATTATCATCCGGCGATTGGATTATAGGGTTTTTTTAGCAACCAATTAGAGCATCCGTTTAGAAACTGCACTCCGTGACACAACCATATGGGGATTTGTCCATAAGAAGGTGTACAACTCTCTCCAAGGATGATTGGTTCTAACATAATTACATAGGATATTTAAGGCGTGTCTATAGCGGCACTCGTCTTGTCAAAATTCTTTCACATTGAGAAAGGCCGCACTGTTACGGCCAAAACGCGTTTGTTTATATTTTTTCCGTTCTAATGAGTCACTGGTTTGTAGGGAGCACAGTACTTGCCACCCCTAATGCCTGAAGCCGACGTATCCAGCTATCGGCCAGGAATACAGGGGGTTGGTTGGGCTGTGTGTCCTGGCTTCCATACTTATAGTTTGGAATTGGTTTTCTATGGGATGATTAGGTCTTCCTTCATTTGCATAGTAATATTTATTACTACCCTTATTTTAATCTATAATTGTTAATAAAATGTATATTTGTTTTTTATCTAATTAACCTTACATAAAATCATTAGCTGAGATTACTCAGCATTATTATTCTTTAGTATAGGAAAGAGTGCTACTTAACCCCTTCTTGACCCCCTTTTCCTTTGCCCTTTATATTGTTCAATCCATTCCATAGGGGTAGCACCGAAGAATACTATATCCTTTATTTCCTATTGATACTTTATCACAGTGCCGGTATTTTTCATTTGCTTGAAATTATACATACCTTCAACACCAATAAATAATCTCTTAAAATACATGAGATTATATTATGTACCTTAACCCTTAAACTTACTCCATATGAACCATAGATACTTGTCGGCCCTACATGTGACAGTACCAAGGATTTACAATATCCAACCCCCACAAGAAGTTATATTTATTTAATAGTCTCTTATGAAGCGAATCATATGAGGTCCCATATTGGAACGCAGGTGTTTTATGGCAACCAGGTGTATTTAGGTTCTGTCTTTCTCTTCCTTTCTTTTCTCTCTTTCCCTACCCTCATTCTCATTCTTGTCTCATGTATTCACAAAAGTTATGTGCTGTGTACCTGTCACAATGACAAAGCTTACAGATTTATTACCAGATAAATGGACTACAACATAAAGACACTTCTGCGGCTTTACCTTCGGACTGATACTGTGACAGGTTCTTTTACCAGCTGTGTATTGCAATCTTCTACCAGCCATGTAATAGATGAGTGATGATTCTTGCTTGACTTTGTTCAATTGTAACTACCTGTTCATTGTAATACACAGATTTGTTGATTTGTTGAAACACGGAAATGAAAATGAACCTATAATGTCCTGAAATCATAAGGATTTAATGATAGCGCCATTTTGGATTATTGGATACTCAAAGCATAAGACTGGATATAAATCAGTAGCAGTATATGGAAAGGGAACCATGCTTGAATAATCAAATCTTAATAACATTGTTGATTGGCAAAATAATTGTAATTTAAAAAAATATAGACAATTAAATAGACAGACAGACAGATAGATAGACAGACAGACAGACAAATAATTGATTGATAGATAGATCAACTGAATATTATTATTGAGCTTTATATAGTCCCCTCAGAGACATTCAGAAGCCTCATTTTAATTGGAGCCGGTGCTGCCACCATTTTAAACCTCCAATGGAGTCACTTTTTTGGCTTAATTTTTCACTGTGATCTGCATATTTCTATACACCTTACCTAAATACTTACCTAAGCCATGCAACATCATTGAAGGATCTGGATTGAAGTTGTCTGGATTAGAGAGGGCACCTAAAATTATTTATAACCCAACAACAGCATTGGAAATAGCTTGGAGATTGTAAAGTGCCTGTGTCTTTTAAGAATGTGGAGAGCACTTCACTTTCCCAGGGGATTTCGTTGGCACTGGCTTCTCCCTGGTGCGTCACTCAGATGTACTGCTGGACATGGTGAGGAAAGCTGAAGCTATGCTGTATATCATGCTGGCTACGCAGCAGAGTCATTTGTTGTCAAGAGCCTGCAGTTATGGTGCCATACTCAGGAGGAACTTGCAGACAATTTTACAAAACAAGCAATGGTGTTGGCTTGATCTTCCATCCATGGTGCAAAACGGATCTGTCAGCCTAGATTTTGGCCCCAGTCTTCCTGGTTAAAAAGGACAGTAAAGTCAAAATTAAACTTTCATGATTCAGATAGGACATGTGATTTTAAACAATTTCCAGTTTACTTCTATTATCGAATTTGCTTTGTTCTCTTGATATGATTTGTTGAATAGTACAATTAGGTAGGCTGGAGCTCAGGAGCGTGCACTTTTTCATCAGTCTATGATAGCATTGTTTGTATCTGTATATGTATAACATTGCTATAAACAAGGTTGCAAGCACTGCTGCCAGATGTTTAGGGACACATTCACACTCCTGAGTTCACCTAGGATTACTCTTTAAAAAAGGATACCTAGAGATCTAAGCAAAATTGATAACAAGTAAATTGGAAAGTTCTTTAAAAAGTCATGCTCTATCTATTCCGTTTAAGTTAAAGGGACAGTAAAAAATAAATGTTTATTATTCAGAAATAGCATATAATATTTTACACAACTTTCTAATTTACTTTTATTAGCAGTTTTGCTTAGTTCTCTTGGTATCCCTTGTTAAAGAGTAATCCTAGGTTAGCTCAGGAGCGTGCACGTGTCCTTAGCAATCTGGCAACAGTCTTTGCAATTATGTTTATAGCAATGTTATACATAGTTGCAAACTTTGTTACCATAGATTATCTGTAGCTTCTATGGAAGTAGTATATGTAACTATGTATAACATTACTATAAACATTATTGCAAACACTGCTGCCAAATGGCTAACTACATGTGCATGTTCCTGAGCTCACCCAGGATCACTCTTTAACAACAGATACAAGAGAACTAAGCAAAATTGATAATATAAGTAAATTAGAAAGTTGTAAAATGTCATGCTCTATCCAATCCACTTAAAGGGACAGTCTACTCCAGAATTTTTATTGTTTAGAAAGATAGATAATCCCTTTATTGCCCATTGTCCATTTTTGCATAACAAACATCTCTATATTATTATACTTTTTACCTCTGTGATTACTATCACCTAGATTACGAGTCTTGCGTTAGCCTTAAAAAGCAGCGTTGAGAGGTCCCAACGCTGCTTTTTAATGCCCACTGGTATTACGAGTCTGGCAGGTACAGGTGTACCGCTCACTTTTATTCCGCAACTCGAGCATACCGCAAATCCCCTTACGTCAATTGCGTATCCCCTTACGTCAATTGTAGTTAATTGTAGGTAATTTAGTAAATTAATTTAATGATAGTGTAGTGTTAGGTGTAATTGTAACTTAGGTTAGGGTTTATTTTACAGGTAAATTTTTATTTATTTTAACTAGGAAGTTATTAAATAGTTAATAACTATTTAATAACTATTGTACCTAGTTAAAATAAATACAAAGTTGCCTGTAAAATAAAAATAAACCCTGAGATAGCTACAATGTAATTATTAGTTATATTGTAGCTATCTTAGGGTTTATTTTATAGGTAAGTATTTAGTTTTAAATAGGAATAATTTAGTTAATTGTAGTCATTTTATTTATATTTATTTAAATTATATTTAAGTTAGGGGGTGTTAGGGTAAGGGTTAGACTTAGGTTTAGGGGTTTATATGTTTATTATAGTGGCAGCGACGTTGGCGGCGGCAGATTAGTGGTTAATAAGTGTAGGTAGGTGGCGGCGACATTGGGGGTGGCAGAGTAGGGGTTAATAAATAAAAAGTAGGTGTCGGCGACGTTGGGGGCAGCAGGTTAGGGGTTTATAGGGATAATGTAGGTGCGGCGGTGTCTAGAGCGGCAGATATGGGGTTAATAATATAATGTAGGTGTCGGCGATGTCGGGGGCAGCATATTAGGGGTTAATAATTGTAAGATTAGGGGTGTTTAGACTCGGGGTTCATGTTAGGGTGTTAGGTGTAGACATAACTTTTGTTTCCCCATAGAAATCAATGGGGCTGCGTTAGAAGCTGAACGCTGCTTTTTGCAGGTGCATTGATTCCTATGGGGAAATCGTGCACAAGCACATTTTTCCAGCTCACCGCTACCGTAAGCAACGTTGGTATTGAGGTGAGATGTGGAGCTAAATTTTGCTCTATGCTCACTTTTTTGTGGCTAACGCCGGGTTTAAAAAAACTTGTAATACCAGCGTTGTCTTAAGTGAGCGGTGAGAAAAAAATGCTTGTTAACACCGCAAGCCTTACCGACAAAAACTCGGAATCTAGCAGATTGTATCTAAACCTCTGCAGACTGCCCCCTTATTTCAGTTCATTTGACAGACTTGCATTTTAGCCAATGAGTGCCCTCTCATAAGTAACTCCACGGGCGTGAGCACAATGTTATCTATATGGTACACATGAACTAATGCCTCTAGCTGTGAAAATATGTCAAATGCATTCAGATAAGAGGGGACCATCAAGTGCTTAGAAATTAGCATATGAGCCTTCCTAGGTTTAGCTTTCAACTAAGAATACCAAGAGTACAAAGAAAATTTGATGATAAAAGTAAATTGGAAAGTTGTTTAAAATTACATGTCCTATCTGAAACATGAAAGTTTAATTTTGACTTGACTGTCCCTTTAAGTTTGTTTTTACTGTCCCTTTAATTTTTAATTAAATGCTTACTTTATGTGGAGTGAGCTAGGGATAGTAACTTTCCTAGCTTGGAGATTTCCCTTAAAGAATCTCAGCAATCTCTCTGTCAATCTTCTTTAGAAACACATTTTTAGGATTCAATATATAATTTTGTGACGTGAATTAAACACCATCACCTAGATTTAGAGTTCTGCGTTAGCTGTCAAAAGCAGCGTTAAGGGCTCCTAACGCTTAAGGGCTCCTAACGCTGCTTTTGGCCGCCCGCTGGTATTTAGAGTCAGGCAGGTACAGGTCTACCGCTCACTTCCCTACCGCGATTCCAGGATACCGCAGATCCCCTTACGCCAATTGCGTATCCTATCTTTTCAATGGGATCTGCCTAACGCTGGTATTTGGAGTCTTGGTAGAAGTGAGCGGTAGACCCTCTACCGACAAGACTCCTAACGCCAAAAAAAGTCAGTAGTTAAGAGCTTTATGGGCTAACGCGTGAATATAAAGCTCTTAACTACTCCGCTCTAAAGTACACTAACACCCATAAACTACCTATGTACCCTTAAACTGAGGCCCCCCCACATCACCGCCACTCTAATTAAATTTTTTAACCCCTAATCTGCTGACCGGACACCGCCGCCACCTACATTATCCCTATGAACCCCTAATCTGCTGCCCCTAACATCGCCGACACCTATATTTATTAACCCCTAATCTGCCCCCCCCCCCAACGTCGCCACTACCTAACTACATTTATTAACCCCTAATCTGCCGCCCGGACCTCGCGCCACTATAATAAATGTATTAACGCCTAAACCGCCACACTCCCGCCTCGCAAACACTAGAATAAATTGTATTAACCCCTAATCTGCCCTCCCTAACATTGCCGCCACCTACCTACAATTATTAACCCCTAATCTCCCGCCCGCACCGTTGCCGCTACCCCTAAACCTAACCCTAACCCCCCCTAACATAAATATAATTTAAATTAAACGAAATAATATTCCTAAAATTAACTAAATTATTCCTATTTAAAACTAAATACTTACCTATAAAATAAACCCTAATATAGCTACAATATAACTAATAGTTACGTTGTAGCTTTTTTAGGATTTATATTTATTTTACAGGCAACTTTGTATTTATTTTAACTAGGTACAATAGCTATTACATAGTTAAGAACTATTTAATAGCTACCTAGTTAAAAGAAGTACAAAATTGGGGGACACTTCTGGGCAGCGACCAAGATGGCCGACTTAGGCCTCGCTTCCATTGAGTCGTTAAAAATGGAGCCGTAAGCTACCGAAGCGGCCGACAGCTAAAAGTAATTTACGGCTGCATTTTAGTACCAGGTTTCCATTGAAAAGATTAGCGTGTTGCGCGCAGTCGCTCTTTTCGTGTAGCTGTAAGTTAACGTTGTGTTAACGCTTCCATCTGACGTCGGATTTCTTGAAAATCAATTAGTTGCTAAGGTAACCCGACCTTACGCTATAGAATTTACGTTTAACGTCCGTGCTTCTTACCTGTAATCGCCTCTCAAGAAAAATAAAAAAACACTTATCCATATTTTTAATAATCAAATACTATTTTCTAATATAATTATATTTAACACTTCATAAATATAAGTAATATTTATTGCTGCCCTAGGCATAGGTCTAGTTTGCATTCTGTAGATATGTTCTTGCATATATTATTATATTTAAATATATACTGATATTTCTATTAGAATATAAGTTCAACTATTTCTATACATGAGACAACAATAAATATTACTTATAACAATTTATTTCTACATTAAAACACTTGCATTATTTGCAAGTTTTATAATTTCAATAGAAAATAGGTCTCAAAAAGCACAATTTTCCTCTTTTACACCTAGTTGAGCTGGGGGTAATATTTCTCAATGTATCGACAGCCTCCGACAATGTATTAACGGTTAGCGCTTTCATTGGAAACCTGGTATAATTTATCGATTAACGGCTTCTATTACTTTCTATGGGACGCAAAGATCTTTTCGGCAGCCGAAGTCCGGCTGCCGATATTGAGGTATAACGCACCATTGGAAACAGTCGATAAACGATATTGCTTCCGACAGCATATTTATCGGTTTGCAAGTGCACGCAAACTGAATTACGACTCAATGGAAGCGAGGCCATACTTTGATGCTGTGTGGACCCACTGATAAATCTGCTGCATATCAGTGATTAGAGCCTTTTTCCAGGCTGAAACTACCTACCTATCGATTCATCCAAAGTAGTGGAACAAATTGATCAGTTTGGGTGGCTCTACTACTAGCATTAAGGTCCCGGAACGGTGAGCCTGCGGTGATGGCACACAAGTGTTTGAGGCCTCCACCTAACCCCCCCCCGTAGATCCGGGTAATGGCAGCTGATTAGAGCTGTAAACTAGGGAAGTCATACTAACATAGTGAATTTACAGAATTGACAACTCTTCGGATGTTCTAGACCTGAAATCTATATTAATCTGTCTGAACTGTGTAAAAGCGGATCATGGAGGCAGTTGATCGATGGGAGAGAGAGGTGCAAAGGCTTGTGCTGGATTCCTTTGCTGGGCTCCAACAGGACCTATTTAATCTCATGAGACAACAGTCGCAGCTGGAAGAACCGGGACCTCGGAGGAGCCCCAATACAGTGACAATCTTATATGCGGTGGATGAAGAGGGGCAGAGAGCGCAAGTGTCGGCTCCGGTTTCCTCTACAGTCCTGCAAGTGCAAACAGCTACGCAGAGCGCATATGATAACCCGCAATCTGGCTGGAACTCAGACGCTACTGTGGTCTCTTATTTACCTCCAGACTACGATTATGCAAGCCGCGCCATTCAAGTAAGGAAACCTGAGTTATGGGAGCCCTACAATGCTTATACTCGATATCTGATTTTTCTCATTCAGATAAATACTTAGAGCACCTTCTTTCAAACTCTGATGGCAGTATATTTATTCAGCAAAACTTACTGACTCTTTCTATTTCTTGTTTGTGTCTATCGCTGTAGCTAAGGACAGGAGTTCTAGCCCTCTGATGAAATTATATACGTGGGCTGTACACAAGAGAATAGGTGTGGGCTAACCATGCACTACGGGCTACCCAGCACGTCCTTTAGTGAAGCTAAGGGGAAGATAGTCTCTAATGTTTATTATTTACCTAGAAATTCACTTAGCAGCAGCCAGCTTATTCTATGAAGCCTGTGCCCAGTATGATCATATGAAGGACCTAGACTCGCTTCCTGACTGTATCTCCCCATGCACATTTCTTATACGCATAAAAGTTGTTTTGTTTTTGTTTTTGTTATTTTCTCCATAAAGAAAGAATGCGACATTACTAGTACTCTAGAATTGTTTGTCAGTTATGCTTAATTGTGACACTATGTGTTTAGCCGATACCCTCTGTTCACACACTCTATAGTTATTATTTAGGATGTGTATAACCTTGCTACTTTTTAATCTATATTTGGGTACCATTATTATTTTACTTATGCATATACAGTGGAATTTGGATAAATGCGTCTTATGCCACTTTCCTATCATAGTACTAAGTTGCATAGGCTGATCGATTTAAATGTGTGTAGCATATTTTTTATTTCAATATTCCTCAGCATACATACATAGCATATGGTGCTTTGATCATTAATATCAAGATTGTTTGGTTTTATGTTCTTCTTATATCTCTTAAAGTTGAAGTTTGAGTCTAGGCTCCATGTATAGCATAATCAGATAGCCCTAAACCCCCCTTATTCCTACAGCCTTAAGATTTAAATGTTTGTTCTCCCGCTATAGTCAAATATGGGATCAGTAAGGTAGACATCTAAAGGTAGTGTTCTAAGACCTAATAGGCATGCCCCTGAGTTGAAGCCTATCACTGAGTATTCACTATACATATATATTATTCTCTATATAGATGACTTTCCCTCCCGGGGTCCAAGAGTGGCCCTTATTATTTTCTATTATTCCCCCTACAGTAGTAATTAATCCTTCAGAGGTCCAGGAGTGACCGGTTTTTCTTGGGGCTCCATGTATTTATTTGTGATGATATAACATACATTGTCTGTGACCATGAATGCCATGTTTACTTGTTCAACATCCATGTGTATAAGTTTACAACATATCTTTCTATACATATATAAAAAACAAACTAAAAAAAATGAGGTTAACTATTGGAGATCCACAAGTGGTCTCCCTATATACATGAATGCCCTCTGCCGGACAGCTCCATATTGCTTTGAGGTACAAAAGTGACCACAGATATCACCTGGAGGGTACATAGTTTATTTGGCAGATGATATCCATCTTGTTGTTGTTGCTGGAACTTGTCATTTGCATATGTGTTACTACTTTAATTTGGTCCATATTGATTGTATTGTATGCAACCAATTTGTGCTGTATGTTTCCTTAACATGTTCTGTATGCCTTATTTACAACCTCAATAAAAAATAAAATAAATAAAAAATAAAAATTTTTTTAAAAAAAGTACAAAATTACCTGTAAAATAAATCCTAACCTAAGTTACAATTAAACCTAACACTACACTATCATTAAATTAATTAAATAAATTACCTACAATTACATAAAATAAAATACAATAAAATAAACTATTCTATAATACAAAAAAAACAAACACTAAATTACAAAAAATAAAAAATAATTACAAGCAGTTTAAACTAATTACACCTAATCTAAGCCCCCTAATAAAATAAAAAAGCCCCCCAAAATAAAAAATTCCCTACCCTATTCTAAAATACAAAAGTAATCAGCTCTTTTGCATGAAAATAAAAATACAATACCCCCCCAACATTACAACTTACCACCCACATACCCCTACTCTAACCCACCCAAACCCCCCTTAAAAAAACCTATCGCTAACCCCCTGAAGATCTCCCTACCTTGAGTTGTCTTCACTCAGCCGAGCTGAATTCTTCATCCAAGGTGCGCAGAGGAGGTCCATCATCCGGTAGAAGTCTTCATCCAAGCGGGGCAAGAAGAGGTCCTCCATCAGGTAGAAGTCTTCATCCAGGTGGCGTCTTCAATCTTCATCCATCCGGAGCGGAGCCATCTTCAAAGGAGCTGACGCAAAGCCATCCTCTTCTACCGACGGACTAACGACGAATGAAGGTTCCTTTAAGGGACGTCATCCAAGATGGCGTCCCTTCAATTCCGATTGGCTGATAGAATTCTATCAGCCAATCGGAATTAAGGTATTAAAAAATCTGATTGGCTGATGCAATCAGGCAATCAGATTGAAGTTCAATCCGATTGGCTGATCCAATCAGCCAATCGTATTGAACTCGCATTCTATTGGCTGTTCCGATCAGCCAATAGAATGCGAGTTCAATACGATTGGCTGATTGGATCAGCCAATCGGATTGAACTTCAATCTGATTGGCTGATTGCATCAGCCAATCAGATTTTTTATACCTTAATTCCGATTGGCTGATAGAATTCTATCAGCCAATCGGAATTGAAGGGACGCCATCTTGGATGACGTCCCTTAAAGGAACCTTCATTCGTCGTTAGTCCATCGGGAAAGAAGGATGTTCCGCGTCGGCTTCGCCCGGATGGAGGACCTCTTCTTTGCCACTTGGATCAAGACTTCTACCGGATGGAGGACATCTTCTTGCTCCGCTTGGATGAAGAATTCGGCTCGGCTGGGTAAAGATGACTCAAGGTAGGGAGATCTTCAGGGGGCTAGTGATAGTTTTTTTTAAGGGGGGTTTGGGTGGGTTAGAGTAGGGGTATGTGGGTGGTGGGTTGTAATGTTTGGAGGGGGTATTGTATTTTTATTTTCAGCTGATTACTTTGGGGCAAGGTCCCGCAAAAAGCCATTTTAAGGGCTGGTAAAATAGCTGATTACTTTTGTATTTTAGAATAAGGTAGGGAATTTTTTTATTTTGGGGGGCTTTTTTAATTTATTAGGGGGCTTAGATTAGGTGTAATTAGTTTAAACTGCTTGTAATTCTTTTTTATTTTTGTAATTTAGTGTTTGTTTTTTTTGTATTATAGAATAGTTTATTTTATTGTATTTTATTTTAGGTAATTGTAGGTAATTTATTTAATTAATTTATTGATAGTGTAGTGTTAGGTTTAATTGTAACTTAGGTTAGGATTTATTTTACATGTAATTTTGTATTTATTTTAACTAGGTAGCTATTAAATAGTTATTAACTATTTAATAGCTATTGTACCTAGTTAAAATAAATACAAAGTTGCTTGTAAAATAAATATAAATCCTAAAATAACTACAATGTAATTATTAATTATATTGTAGCTATTTTAGGGTTTATTTTATAGGTAAGTATTTAGTTTTAAATAGGAATAATTTAGTTAATTTTAGGAATATTATTTTGTTTAATATAAATTATATTTATGTTAGGGGGGTGTTAGGGTTAGAGTTATGTTTAGGGGTTAATAACTTTATTATAGTAGTGGCGACGGTGCGGGCGGGAGATTAGGGGTTAATAATTGTAGGTAGGTGGCGGCGATGTTAGGGAGGGCAGATTAGGGGTTAATACAATTTATTATAGTGTTTGCGAGGCGGGAGTGTGGCGGTTTAGGGGTTAATACATTTATTATAGTGGCGGCGAGGTCCGGTCGGCAGATTAGGGGTTAATAAGTGTAGGTAAGGTAGCGGCGACGTTGGGGGGGCAGATTAGGGGTTAATAAATATAATATAGGGGTCGGCGGTGTTAGGGGCAGCAGATTAGGGGTTCATAGGGATAATGTAGTTTGCGGCGGTGTCCGGAGTGGAAGATTAGGGGTTAATAATAATATGCAGGGGTCAGCGATAGCGGGGGCGGCAGATTAGGGGTTAATAAGTGTAAGGTTAGGGCTGTTTAGACTCGGGGTTCATATTAGGGTGTTAGGTGTAGACTTAGAAAGTGTTTCCACATAGGAAACAATGGGGCTGCGTTAGGAGCTGAATGCTGCTTTTTTGCAGGTGTTAGGTTTTTTTTTCAGCCAGCTCAGCCCCATTGTTTCCTATGGGGATATCGTGCACGAGCACGTTTTTCCAGCTTACCGCTACCGTAAGCAACGCTGGTATTAAGGGTTGAAGTGGAGCTAAGTTAGGCTCAACGCACCCTTTTTTGAGCCTAACGCAGCCCCTCAGACAACTCTAAATACCAGCGTTGTTTGAAGGGTGTGTTGGGGAAAAAAGAAGGTTTAGCTACGCGGCTTTTTACCGACAAAACTCTAAATCTAGGCGCATGATTTTACTGCAAGACATGATAACATAGGTGGGCTGGGGAGTTAAAGATACAGTAAACACTCTTGTAATTACAAGACATTTTATTGTTATGGTATAGTATAACATATCAGCCAAATCTTTTTTTTTATTTTAATTAAAGGGACACAAAACCCACATTTTTTCTTTCATGATTCAGATAGAGCAGGGTTCTTCAAACCACGGGTCGGGACCCATTACCCGGTTGCAACACCATGTTTACTGGGTCTTGGTTTGTGTGTGTGTTGTATCAGAGTGTGTGTGTGTTGTATGAGAGTGTGTGTGTGTTGTATGAGAGTGTGTGTGTGTTGTATGAGTGTGTGTGTGTTGTATGAGAGCGTGTGTGTGTTGTATGAGAGTGTGTGTGTTGTATGAGTGTGTGTGTTGTATGAGAGTGTGTGTTGTATGAGAGTGTGTGTGTGTTGCATGAGAGTGTGTGTGTTGTATGAGAGTGTGTGTTGTATGAGAGTGTGTGTGTGTTGTATGAGTGTGTGTTGTATGAGAGTGTGTGTGTGTTGCATGAGAGTGTGTGTGTTGTATGAGAGTGTGTGTTGTATGAGAGTATGTGTGTGTGTTGTATGAGAGTGTGTGTGTGTTGTATGAGAGTGTGTGTGTTGTATGAGAGTGTGTATGTTGTATGGGAATGTGTGTGTGTTGTATGAGAGTATGTGTGTTGTATGAGAGTGTGTGTGTTGTATGAGAGTGTGTGTGTGTTGTATGAGAGTGTGTGTGTTGTATGAGAGTGTGTGTGTGTTGTATGAGAGTGTGTGTGTTGTATGAGAGTGTGTGTGTGTTGTATGAGAGTCTGTGTGTTGTATGAGAGTGTGTGTGTGTTGTATGAGTGTGTGTTGTATGAGAGTATGTGTGTTGTATGAGAGTGTGTGTGTTGTATGAGAGTGTGTGTGTTGTATGAGAGTGTGTGTGTGTGTGTTGTATGAGAGTGTGTGTGTTGTATGAGAGTGTGTGTGTGTTGTATGAGAGTGTGTGTGTGTTGTATGAGAGTGTGTGTGCGTTGTATGGGAATGTGTGCGTGTTGTATGAGAGTGTGTGTGTTGTATGTGAGTGTGTGTGTTGTATGAGAGTGTGTATGTTGTATGGGAATGTGTGTGTTGTATGAGAGTATGTGTGTGTTGTATGAGAGTGTGTGTGTTGTATGAGAGTGTGTGTGTGTTGTATGAGAGTGTGTGTGTTGTATGAGAGTGTGTATGTTGTATGGGAATGTGTGTGTGTTGTATGAGAGTATGTGTGTGTTGTATGAGAGTGTGTGTGTTGTATGAGAGTGTGTGTGTTGTATGAGAGTGTGTATGTTGTATGGGAATGTGTGTGTGTTGTATGAGAGTATGTGTGTGTTGTATGAGTTTGTGTGTGTTGTATGAGAGTGTGTGTGTTGTATGAGAGTGTGTGTGTTGTATGAGAGTGTGTGTGTTGTATGAGAGTGTGTGTGTGTTGTATGAGTGTGTGTGTGTTGTATGAGAGTGTGTGTGTGTTGTATGAGAGTGTGTGTGTGTTGTATGAGAGTGTGTGTGTGTTGTATGAGAGTGTGTGTGTGTTGTATGAGAGTGTGTGTGTTGTAAAAGAGTGTGTGTGTGTGTTGTATGAGAGTGCGTGTATGTTATTAGCTTTTACAAAGCTTTGAAGTTTGACTACAATCAGGACTAACGTATGTACACATTTTAGTCATTTTTCCCAAAAATGCAGCTATCTTGAATATTACTTCAGAAATTTTCAGACCAAGCATAAAAATAGGGCCGCAAAGGTATTTGGTATCATAGCACTGGTCTTAAGAAAAAAAAAGTTTGAAGAACCCTGAGATAGAGCATGCAATTTTAAGAAACTTTCTCATTTACTCCTATTATACATTTTTCTTTGTTCTTTTGCTATCTTTATTTAAAAAGACAGGAATGTAAGCATATGAGCTGGCCTACTGATTGATGTCTAAATGTAGCCACCAAATCAGCAAGCGCTACCCAGGTTCTGAACCAAAAATAGGCCGGCTCCTTTGCTTACATTCCAGTTATTTCAAATAAAGATAGCAAGAGAACGAAGTAAAATTTATAATAGGAGTAAATTAGAAAGTTGTTTAAAAATGCATTCTCTATCTGAATTATGAAAGAAAACGTTTTTTGTGTCCCTTTAACATCTTGTTTGCTGCATTTGTGTTTCAATAGCCAAACTCCACCCATCACATCCAGGCTTGAGTCTGCAGATGACAATGCTAACCGTGGTCATTTAGTGAATTTAAAGCGCATTGTTTTTCAGTTGTTATATGCTAAACCCATTTAGGGCCACATATTTAGCAGGGTTCACCTTGAGAAGTATGCAGTGTGCATTTTAGCTCTGAAAATGAAAAAAGCCACAAATTTCAGAGCTAAATTACAAGAAAAGCAGGCAATAAAGTACTATGATTGCTAACATAAAAGAATGATAAAAATAATATTTCTCTCTTTTAATGATCTCCAGAGCTAGCTGGACACAATTAAGAGGAATCTATGTACAGCCAACAATCTGCAGATAGCTACCAGCTCATGAGTCTACCTAGGTATGCTTTTTAACAAAGGATCCCAAAAGAACAAAGCAAATTAGCTAAAAGAAGTACATTGGAAAGTTGTTTATAATTCCTAGCTCTATCTCAAGGGTTTTCAACTCTAGTCCTCCCTAACAGGCAAGATTTTGAGGATATCTGAACTTATGCACATGTAAAATATTCAGGTGATTAGTAAACATGGCTATGAACCTGCTCCCATCCAAGGTAATTGATCAGTAATCCTGAAAATCCTGCCTGTTAGGGAGGCCCGAGGACTGGTTTGAAAACTTCTGCTCCATCTGAATCATGAAAGAGTACTTTTTGGGTTTCACGTCACGTCCCTTTAATGTTAGTTCTTTCAACAACTTAACACCCACAAATATATATATATATAATATATTAAAAATATTTTCAATTAATCTGCCTTTTGCTATGTCCTGAAGTAATTATTAACCCTTTGAGTGCTAATGACGGCTCTGAGACGTCACAGAGTTTCCCACTCTGGTGCTAATGATGGCTCAGAGCCGTTACCAGCACTCTCCCACCTTGAGGGAGATCTGGGGGCTCCTAACCGTTCCTACCCCGGCGATCGTGCCTGTAGAGTGACCGGCATCGCCGGGGCTTCACGTGATGCGTGGTGACATGACGCGCAATGACGTGATGACGTCACCGCGCAACTTTATTTATACTTAAAGGGACACTGAACCCAAATTTTTTCTTTCGTGATTCAGATAGAGCAGGGCATTTTAAGCAACTTTCTAATTTACTCCTATTATCAAATTTTCTTCATTCTCTTGGTATCTTTATTTAAAATGCAAGAATATAAGTTTAGATGCCGGCCCATTTTTGGTGAACAACCTGGGTTGTCATTGCTGATTGGTGGATAAATTCATCCACCAATAAAAAAGTGCTGTCCACAGTACTGAACCAAAAAAGTTTAGATGCCTTCTTTTCAAATAAAGATAGCAAGAGAACGAAGAAAAATTGATAATAGAAGTGAAATAGAAAGTTGCTTAAAATTGCATGCTCTATCTGAATCACAAAAGAAAGAAATTGGGTTTAGTGTCCCTTTAACAAAGTATAGGAGGAGGGGGCATGCTGCTTAGAAGCCTGTATCTCAGGCATATAAGCATCTACAGACCCCCAAGACCCACTGTTGGAAAGGTAATTGCCTAACCTTTCCAACAGTGTAAGTCGTGGGGGTCTGTAAAAAAC
The DNA here is from genome assembly GCF_027579735.1 of Bombina bombina. NCBI lineage: Eukaryota > Metazoa > Chordata > Amphibia > Anura > Bombinatoridae > Bombina > Bombina bombina. The sequence goes on along the minus strand of NW_026510828.1, from coordinate 135,205 downwards.
AAACAAAAAAAAAAACGTTAAAAAATGTTTTTCAAAAATAAAATAAAAACAAACTTAGAAAATATTAGCACCCAGGTGGGAAAGTGCTTAGCACTCAAAGGGTTAAACTAATATTAGGGGTTACTTTAAATCTTTGAATACAATGGGTATTTCTTCATGTGATAAATTATTTTAGCTGTAACTATCCTATATGTTGGCTTACTTTATATAGCCCCAAGCAAATGTTGCATTTCAAACAATGCCCATGTTTTGTAATGACTACAGTTATATGAAAACTGCTAATGTCCTTAATAGCTCATTAGGAAGTCTGGGACATTGTAACTAAAAAGATGTAATTCCTGAGGTGATTTCAGATTTCCTGACTTGAGCAACTTCATATTAAAGAACATATACTTGGATCTATGAAGTGAAATAATAGCCAACAAAGGCAGACGTGTTAGGGGCTGCTGGGTTGTACTTTATCTAAAAGAGGACTTGTTAAAATGCATTTTAGTTTAGTTTTTGTTTTTTTAAAGGATATGAAACCCAATTGTTTTCTTTCTATTGGTCTAAATGTAGCTCGCTCCCACTACTAGACCAGAGCTGGATTGAGCTACATTTAGTCCAATTGCGCGACCGGGCGTGCTGTGACTAGCCAGCAAGCCTGCGAAGCGCTTTGGATATCCAAGACCCGCTCAGTAGATCCTGGAGCGGAATCCAACGTTACACTTTAAAATCTAGAAATACTTTTAATTTTCGAAGTTACAGCTAAAACAATGTTATATAATTCTGCAATGTGTGCAGAATTATTTAACATTATTCTGAATGTTTACTGTCCCTTTAAAGATTTAAGGCTAGATTACAAGTGGAGTGGTATTTTGCACTTCTGCTAGAGCGCTTACTACACTAGAACTAAGATTTTTGCGGTAGTCGGGTTGCGCTGGTATTACAAGTTGAAAGTAAACAGTTTTTTCTCTAGCGGTAACCTAACTAGCGGAAAAATTCGAAGTTAGCATATCGTGTGCGTATTCCCCCATAGAAGTCACTCTCGCACAAACAGGATTGCATATTCTCATTTGCACTAAGCCAACATGAAAATATGAATATTTCATGTTCTATTTATTCATAAATAAATATTTCTACATATATCTGATGTTTATTTGCACAAATATATATTTATACCATTATATATATATATATATCTATATATATATTTATAGATACAGATATATATAGGAATTTCTATTTAGAAACACTTATAACATATTCTGTTATGTATAGAACATTGGAATGTGAAATATTTACAGTAAATACATAATTAAAACCTTTATTAAATATGAAGATTGCACAAATGTTTTTACATATTTGCATCTATTTAACAGTAAAAGGCTCTAATGCACATATATATATATATATATATATATATATATATATATACTGTATGTCTGTATATGTATACATATATATTTATGTGTTTATATGTGTATATCAGTCTATAAATACATATATACACATATAAATACATATGTACACATATATAGACATATATCTGTACATGCATATACATCGTTAGACATGTATATGTATGTATCTCTATGTAAAAGCCCTTTGCCGGCTTTCTTTTTTCTAACACCCGAGATCTCATATCTTTGATCCTTTATAACTTTTGTGTGCAATATTTTGTTTAAATCATTTTTATTAAATGATGTTATTATGAGTGTAAGTGTACCTTTGTGATGTATTTGTGATGTGCTTTGTGATAATTTTTAGTTTTGCAAAACAGTTAACCAGAGCTCTGAAGTCGCAGTAATGATTCTAGCGTAAATCGCGATTGTGCTCACGTGATCAAGTTTACTTTCAACTTGTAATAAACCCCTCATCGCTAGGGCACAAATGATTGCACTCCACTTGTAATCTAGCTCTTAGGAGTAGATTTATCATGGTGCGGATGGACATGATACGCTCTAGCGATCATGTCCGCCGCACATCAATGAATGCCGACAGCATATGCTGTCGGCATTTATCAGTGCGCAAGCAGTTCTTGTGAACTGCTTGTGCAATGCAGCCCCCTGCAGATTCACAACCAATCGGTCGCTAGCAGGGGTGTCAATCAGCCCGATCGTATGAGATCGGGCAGATTGATGTCTGCAGCCCCAGAGCAGGTGGACCAGTTAATAACTTCTGTTTCCGGCGAGCCTGAAAGCTCACGCGGAAACAGGGGCATTAAGGGCCATTCGATCCTTGATAAATCGGCCCATATGTGTGATTTCTCTGTAAATCAGCGAGTTTTTGATCAACAGGCCCTATGAGAATTGTACAGACCTGTAGACATCATGTGTGTATACATAAAGGCTTTCATTAAATCCCAGTACCATTTAAAACATACATTAAATACCTTCATTTGGTCTGTCTTTTCACAACTTAAATACAAAGAAGGGTTGATAAATACCATTAGCCTTCTTCCACTCATGTCTAAAAAAATTAAAAGTCAAAGCGAAAGACACATTCAAGACTTGGGCTTACTGCTGTAGCCCCGAGAAACCCCTAGTGATGCCAATGGCCCCATAGCTGGACAGAAATAAAGATTATTGTTGCTGCTATCAACATGATTTTGTTACAGTATTTTAAGCAATGTTTATAGCTAGATGTCTGGTTAGCTATAGATGTATTGTCCTGGGTATTTTCCATTGTGGCCATCTAAAAAAAAGTACGATATTGTAATCATAAAGTTACTTTTTATACATTTGGTATAATAAATAAGGATTTCTATGGCCATGAGAAGAAAATGTTTTATGATTTTATTACCCAACATATTTGTCAAATTGTGTATTTTAACTCACATAAGAAATATAATAAATCCACATTTTTTGTTATTAATCTATTCTGGGCACTGAGAAGATTGTTGACATTTTGATATATTATTCTCATAGATTAACATAGCATTATGTCATATAGTCTCAGTATAGAATGGATAAAATCATGTTTTGAGAAATCTTAGGCCATTTTTTTTAAGAAACATGATTGTTAAAGAAATGTATTTTTTTGTAGAATCAACCTAAAAAATTAAGTATTTTCTTTGTTGCATTGCTTGTAACCTTTAGGCTGTTCACTGAAAGGGTTTATTATAAAGTTTATTTACTACAAAAAAAAAACTACTACATAATACAATGGTGCAATGCTCAAATTGCTACAGAGGAACAAAAAAATGTGTATTGCGTCACTGTTATGTTCATTATTTCCATATTAGGTAAGGAAGGGAATAATAATATTCCAGAAACATTATCATAAAGACAATAGTGCACTGTGAAACAAAATCCAAATCTCCCATAGCATTTCTTGGCATCTTTAAACATCACTCTGAAATGGGTATAATTTCTTATGATGCCTTTTCAAACAGAATGTACCCAGACTCCGAAATGTTCTCATTACTGCTTAGATTTTACTTGTAATTATCTCTAAATTGCTATTGTTTTTTTTGTTTAACTATTAAGCTTATTATACCAAGACAGATTATGTCAGTTTGCCAGAGGATAATTTCACTAAAACTCGGATGGCTGATGATATTAGAGAATTGATGTATTCTCCAACTCATAATTTTCCATTATCTTGTAATATCAAACTTGCCTTTAAAATAAAAGATGATTCCTATTAAAAGGGATAGTCTGATGCACAAATGACTTGCTCTGACTCATTATAGTATGTATTATTGATCCTAGCTAACTATAGAGTTGATCACAATCTTTTATTGATCCTAGCTAACTATAGAGTTGATCACAATCTTTTATTAAATATTTATTGGCACGTTAATAGCTGCAAATAAGTCCTTTTTGATGTTGATGCAACAACAATCAGCTATTTTCATTGTTTATCTGTAGCACTTTTTATATTATAATTTTGGTGAAAAATAAACCTTATACTTAGCCCTTTCATGACAGTGTCATAATGTCTACATCGGAACAACGTTCCGATGTAGACAAATTGAAATCCCGCAATCGTGCAGGCGATTGCGAGATTTCAACTATAGGATCAGGTCGGGGGGGGGGCGTCCCTATGACGCTAGGCACTCCCTCCAGACCGCGATCACATCCAGGAAGCACCGTTGGCTTCAGGACAGATAAATGGCTATGACGTTATATTCCGTCCTAACGGCGCTAAAGCCCAGCGCCATTTCGACGGAATACAACGCCATAACGGCGCTAAAAAGTTAATATGTGCCTGTCCTGTTTTGTTGATCGCAATTCAATTTATTAATACTGAAGGATACATTTGTAGGGCCAAGTTTCACCTATTGAATTCCAGAGAAAAAAAGGACAAGATTTTACAAATTATTACCAAGTACCCCAAAAAGTTTTAGAAAGTAAAAAATTTTTGGGGCATGGGTAAAGCACATGTATATTACCCACTGCCCTATTGGATGACATTAGAAGGGAACATCACCAAACAGATGTTTCTTGCTTGATTCATTAAAAAAATTATAACAAGCTCTTTATACTATTAATAATTAGTAACATAATAGTAATAGTATTGATAACTTATTAAATGGAAAATTAGAATTAATACTGGAAAATGTAAAGTTCTACATTTTGGAAGTAAAAATAAGCAGGCAACCTATTATTTAAATGGGACAAGACTTAGCAAAACAAAGGAGGAAAGGGATTTGGGTGTACTTATAGATAACAAGATGGGTGCACAATGAAGTAGCTAATAAGATACTAGCAGATATTAAAAAGGGCATTTTTTAAGGAGCTGGTCACCCCTCCCTTTGCCCATGTCAGGTAGAATAGGGCTAATAAAAAGGAAATTTTTCCATTAACTATTATATGTATTACAAACTCCCCATATTACTAACGGCTAGATTACAAGTTGTGCGTTAGGTTTAAAAAGCAGCATTAAGAGGTCCTAACGCTGCTTTTTAACGCCCGCTGGTATTACGAGTCTTGAAGGTACAGGCTCACCGCTCACTTTTTTTGCCAGACTTGGAAATACCGCAAATCCACTTACGTAAATTGCGTATCCTCTTTTTTCAATGGGACTTGCATAGCGCCGGTATTACGAGTCTTACAGTTTTTGAAGACCCGACATCCATCCTCAATGAAGCGGCAGAAGTCCTCAGCAAAGTCGGCAGAAGTCTTCATCCAAGCGGGCTGAAGTCTTCATCCAAGCCGGCAGAAGTCTTCATCCAGATTGCATCTATTATCTTCATCCATCCGGCGCGGAGCGGCTCCATCTTCAAGACATCCGGCGCGGAGCATCCTCCTCTTCCGACTTCTTCTGAACAATGAAGTTTCCCTTTAAATGACGTCATCCAAGATGGCGTCCCTTACATTCTGATTGGCTGATAGAATTATTACAGCCAATAGGAATTAAGGTTGAAAAAATCCTATTGGCTGTTGCAATCAGCCAATAGGATTGAGCTTGAGCTGATTGGAACAGCCAATAGAATGTGAGCTCAATCCTATTGGCTGATTGGATCAGCCAATAGGATGAAAGGACAATCCTATTGGCTCATTGCAACAGCCAATAAGATTTTTTCCACCTTAATTCCTATTGGCTGATAGAATCTATCAGCCAATCAGAATGTAAGGGACGCCATCTTGGATGACATCATTTAAAGAAGAGGATGCTCCGCGCCGGATGTCTTGAAGATGGAGCCGCTCCGCGCCAGATTGTCAGGGTTTTTTCCCTGCTTTGTTTGCCATGTGCTGCTGGCAGCCATTTTACTCACCTCTCTTGCTGACTCTGGTGCATAGTGTGTGTTGCTGCTCATTTCCTGCATGCCCTTTTATGGCCAGACTGGTGTGCATCATCCATGTGAGACAGGATGCAGTCTCAGAATTGTGATGTCATCACTTGTTATTTAAAGGGTCTCTGTTCAGTATGCTTTGCCCTTGCGTTGTCTCAGACCTGTTTGTAAGAGTTCCTGTATATTACCTGGCTGTCTGACGTCCCTCCTGGTTCCTGATCCCTGGCTTGTTCCTGACTCTGCTGTTCTCCTTGTTCCTGATTTCGGCTCGTCTGACTACTCGCTTTTGGCTCCTGACTTGGCTCGTCTGACTTTTCGCTTTGGCTCCTGACTCGGCTCGTTGGACTACCAGCTCTGGTTTTGACTCCTGGCTTGTTATTTGACTTGTGGACTTTTTATTATTTTTTGCTATTACTAAAGGTGTGATTATTTTTGCACTTCTTGTCTCAGTCTGATTCCTGGCACCCTGACACGGATAGATGAAGATAGAAGATGCCGTCTGGATGAAGACTTCTGCTGGCTTGGATGAAGACTTTGGCCCCGCTTAAATGAAGACTTCTGTCGTTGAGGATAGATGTCGGGTCTTCAAAAACTGTAAGTGGATCTTTGGGGGTTAGTGTTAGGTTTTTTTAAGGGTTTATTATGTGGGTTTTAATTTTAGATTGGGGGTTTGGGCTGAAAAAGAGCTAAATGCCCTTTTAAGGGTAATGCCCATCCAAATGCCCTTTTCAGGGCAATGGGGAGCTTAGGTTTTTTAGATTGGTTTTTATTTGGGAGGTTTAGTTGTGTGGCTGGTGGGTTTTACTGTTGGGGGCGTATTTGTATTTTTATTTACAGGTAAAAGAGCTGATTTCTTTGGGGCAATGCCCCGCAAAAGGCCCTTTTAAGGGCCATTGCTAGTTTATTGTAGGCTAGGGGTTTTTTTTAATTTGGGGGGGCTTTTTTATTTTCATAGGCCTCTTAGATTAGGTGTAATTAGTTTAAATATTTTTTTTTTTAACTTAGTAATATTTAATAGTAGATTTAAATAATTTGAGATGGGTTAGGTGTTTAAATATGTAATATAGTTAATTTAATTGTTAGTTTAATGTAATTTTAGTATAATAGGGTATATTAATTATTAGTTTAATATAGTTTAATGTAATTTTAGGATAATAGTTAGGGTAGGTTAATTAATAGTTTAATATAGTTTAATGTAATTCTAAAAGTAAGTTTAAATTTATTATTAGATAGGGATGAGTTAATATTTAAGTTAGCAGGTTGTTAGGTTTAGGGGTCAATAGCTTAATTTAGTTTATGGCGATGTTTAGGGGTTAATAGGTTTCAGTAAGTGGTAGTGATGTGGGAGGCCAGAGGTTTAGGGGTTAATACATTTATTTAGTTGCGGAGGGCTCCGAAAGCAGTGGGATTGGGGTTAATAACTTTATTAGAGTTGCGGTGGGCTCCGGGAGCAGCGGGTTAGGGGTTAATAACTTTATTTAGTTGTGGAGGGCTCCGGCAGCGGTGGGATAGGGGTTAATAACTTTATTCGAGTTGCGGTGGGCTCCGGGAGCAGTGGGATAGGGGTTAATAACTTTATTTTGTTGCGGTGGACGCCAGTAACAGCGGGATGGGGGTTAATAACTTTATTTAGTTGCGGCGGGATAGGGGTTAAACATTTTAGTATAGTGGCGGTGTTTAGTGACAGGGTATAAATAAAGTTGGGAAAAAGCCGAATAGCAGCGAGATTGATGACTGTTAGTTAACAACAGTCCGCTGCTCATCGCCCCATACTTGGTGCGTGGCTATTTGACAGCTTTTTTTATAAATAAGGAGAGCGTATTCAGGTCCATGGCCGCATTGTTAGGCGAGCGTATTGGTGCCGTCGAATGCAGCACAGTTGACAGCTTGATAAATAGGCCTCATAGTTTTTTTTATTCGCACACTCACTATAACAATACAGCGGCAAGGCACACTGTTACTGGATGCCTCACTCCAGAAGACATTTGGCTTTAGCTGGGTCCCTTTCCCTAGATCAAATGCAAAATTCTAATGTTATTGCTCATACTTTTTTATTAGGTTTTAACTGAGTTTTCAACACCAAAATAGCACCTATAAAATGTCTTAGTCTGAAATGTCAACAGCTTTATGTCCCCACTACTGGCAACAAGGAGTTAACTTTGTTAATAAATGGCTACATAGCATCAGGGAACAGAACAAGTGAAGTCGGCACACGTTGCAAAAGTATGAGGATGAAATGGTCTTCCAAGTTAATTTGTGTAATCCATAATATTTATCAAGTGCGTACCTTTTAAATGTCTACAATTCAATATCCACCATGTGCTAAAAATAATTGTATTTATGCATGCTAACACTGAGTGCCAAACCTTGAATTTAGTTGGCAGATTGTATAGTTTGCCTGCTTGTTTTTTTCTGCACTTTTTCCATTTAAGGGGATACAAACTGAAGAAATTTGTGATTCAACCTTTAACAGAGTAAACAAGAAAACTATTTTGAGATTTTTTTAGGGAGTTTAACATAATTTCAAAGAAAAACATTGCAGTGCACAAAATACATGCTATACGCTTTATTAGCCAGTACTTATCTTTTGCAGGTCATCTTGACATGAGATTAAAGCATCCATGTTCTTTGTTGGCACATATAAAGTTGTACATTTGGAAATGTGTGTTTATTACTGCTTAGTGCTTAGTCTGACAAAATATATTAGTGGCTAAGAAGAAAAGTTGGCAATTTATATTAGCAAAATTAACAAATAGCATTAAAAGCACTATTAATATTCTAGGGCTGATTTTTATTGGTGGTTCTACATTCAGGTCTGATGAGTCTCAATTTCAGCTGCGACATTCAGATGGTAGGGTCAGAATTTGACAAGCATGAAAGCATGGAACATCCTGCCTTGTATCAACGGTTCAGGCTGGTGGTGGTGGTGTAATATTGTGGGGGATATTTTCTTGGCACAATTTTGGGCCCCTTAGTCCCAATTGAGCCTTGTTTAAACACCACGGCCTACCTGAGTATTGTTACTGACCATGTCCGTCCCTTAATGACTACAGTGTACCCATCTTCTGATGGCTACTTCCAGCAGGATAATGCACCATGTCAAAGTTCAATTCATCTCAAACTGGTTTCTTGAACATGACAATGAGTTCACTGTACTCCAATGGCCTCACTCACCAGAGCTCAATCCAAAAGAGAACCTTTGGGATGTGGTGTAACAGGAGATTCACATCATGGATGTGCAGCCAACAAATCTGCAGCAACTGCTTGATGTCAATATGAACCAAAATCTCTGAAGAATATTTCCAACACATTGTTGAATCTATGCCATGAAGAATTAAGTCAGTTCTGAAGGCAAAGGGGGGGTCCAACTAGCAAGGTGTACCTAATAAAGTAGCCGGTGATTGTATATTACAGTATGCTCCAATCTGTCCAGTTTTGTTCAGTCCACGCACAAACTCACAAGCACTAAAAATATTTTTCTCTATAATTGCATAACCAGTTGTTTTATACAACAGACACATTCCCTAGGGGAATTAAACCATGTTTGACATTATGTCTAATTACTGTTATCTTTAACATCTGTTCAGATTATCTCTGTGTATGAATATACAATATGTTGTGTTACATTGTGGTATTCTGCTATGAATAGCTCTTCAAAAGCTAATAATAGAATGATTTATTCTACTACAGTCTATCAATATAAAGGGCATTCCTTAAAGCTATAGGAAAAGAGATTTAACAAGAAAAAGGTTAAAATTAAACCTTTGTGATTCAGAGAGAGCACACAATTTTAAACAACTTTCTAATCGACTTTCATTATCTTAATGTGCATAATTTGATTATATGCACACTTTCTGAGGCACCAGCACCTACTGAGCATGTGCAAAAATTCACTGAATATTTTTAGTTACATTTTGTGATTGGCTGATGGCTGTCACATGATGCAGAGGGAAGGAAAATGGAACTAACTATGAAATTTGTCAGAAACAAATCTACTACTAATTTGTCTTTTTAATTGCTGATTATGCAATTCTAGTGTATTGGTCCATTTAGTAGATAGTTTTCAAAATAAGTGGTTAATCACAATCTTGCGCATGTTTTTGGAAGATAACAATTTCAGAATGTTGGACGACACAGTCACAAAATGCTTCTACATTTACCACACCTGAAGTTAAAAATTACTACCCCCTAAAAACAGGAAATCATCACCTGCAAGATAAATGACATAAATAGAGATATGTGTGTATATTTCTTTAAGAGATTTGAAAAGGTGCATTGTATTTATATTGTGAATGTGTGTGTTTTTGGCATATTGATTCAATTAATTTTATTAGTGCTAAAGTGCTTATTATTAAATGTTTAACTTTAATTGATTGAGCAGGTACGATTTGTATCTGTTTGGTAATGTTGCTTTCTAATGTCATCCAACATGGCCTCCTGTCATATGACAGTGTGTTTTTATCCATGTTCCATTCTAGAACATTTTAGGGTACTAGTTAAAGGGACATTAAACACCTCATGATATTAATATAAATAGTTTAATTACATGTAGTAAAACAACTTTGCAATATACTTTAATTATTTATTTTGTTCTCCTTTCCTGTAATTTAATACTGAATATGGTGGGCTTTCAAATTCATGTTAAACATAGAAGTGCAGACACAGCTATATTCTACACAGTCATTGGTTGCTCACTATTTATAATAATTTCTGGCCTCAGAAGATAGGTAACCTAAGTTACAATATGGTGGCGCCCACTGATTTATGGACATTAACTTTACCCATATTTTTTTTAATATTTAAATAACTAATATAATTTGTAAAAATACATGTACAAATTATTATCAGGCTAATCTTTCCTCTATATACATCATTCAAGCAATGATATCTTTAGGGCTAGATTACAAGTGGAATGCTATATGGCGCTTTCACTGTACCACTAATTGTGCTAAAAGTTAGAATATCACGTGCGCGCTCATGTATTCCCCCATAGAAGTCAATGGGATCACATCTTCTCAAGTGCGCTAACCCAACATAAAAATATGAATATTTCACATTCCAATGTTCTACACATAGAAAAATATGTTATGTTTATTCATAAATACATATTTCTATATATTTCTGATGGTATTTTGGTACAATATATATCTATATATATATATATATATATATATATATATATATATATATATATATATATATAAAATTATATATAGGTATTGATATATACAGATATATATAAGAATATCTATTTATAAATACTTAGAGCATATTCTTCTATGTGCCGAACATTGGAATGTGAGAATGTGAGATATTTACAGTAAATACATAGTTAAAATCTTTATTAAATATGAATATTGCATACATATGTTTTTTCGTGCACTTTTATATACAGTATGTCTATAAATGTGTACATATGTATTAATGTGTTTATATGTGTATACATGTCTGTAAATACATATATACACATATATGAATATACAAATAAATACATATGCACACATATATGAATAGATATATATACATACATATCCATCTTTAGACATATATATTTATATATAATTATATATATATATATATGTTCATATGTGTGTACATATCTTTTTATATATTTTATGTTCATATGTGTGTACATATCTATTTATGTATTTCTATGTGTATATATGTATGTATTTAAAGAAATTATATTTAATATATATATATACCTCTATATATACTGTATATATACTGTATATATATATATATATATATATATATATATATATATATATATATATATATATATATATATGTGCATTGGAGCCCTTTGCAGTTAAGTAAATGAAAACATGTAAAAGCATATTTATGCAATCTTCATATTTAATAAAGTGTTATACTGAGTATTTACTGTAAATATTTCACATACTAATGTTCTGCACATAACAGAATATGTTCTATGTATTTTTAAATAGATATTAATTTTTATATTTATCTTCTATGTGAAGAACATTGGAATGTGAAATATTAATATTTTTATGTCAGGTTAGAGCACTTGAGAATATGTGATCAGGTTTGCATGCGAGTTTCCCCCCCCCCCCCCATTTTTTGTCTCCATTGACTTCTATGGGGGAATACGTTAACGAGTTCGAGATATTCTAACTTTGGTTTTTTGTGTGCATCAGGTTAACGCGAAATCAAAAACTTTTTACTTTTAACTTGTAATGCGAGTACTAGCTGACGCATGCAAAAAAGCATTATTTTATGTAAACCTTCTTGTTTACATGGTTTTTATGTGACCAGAAATGTTCAGAATGAGTGGCCATACAATAGGCAAAATCAGCTTTATCAAATGAGAAAATATAAGTGAAGGAGCTATTTGTAAACAATTTAATACACTCCAGTAGGTAAAATGGGTAATTGGGAACACATTAAAAAGGGAGAAAATATTAGAGTGCACTGTCCTTTTACGCATTGATACTTTGGATTCTGACCAGCCAAACAGGACTGGCACATATTTAAGTCAAAATTAAACTCTCTGGAGCTGTATCTTAAGATATGCATGCAATGGCACATGACCCCACTACGACTCTTTAAAATATCCTCCATGAACTCCCCACTTTGCTGGAGAGGGTGCGGTCAGATAGGATCGTCGGCACACATATGGTGGGAATTCCCTGTCCTACAGCCCCTATGGACTATGCTATCACATAGATGTTCTGAAGTGGATCCGACCTTGTGGCTGGACCCTCAGAAACTGCTGTTCCACTTAGGCGTTGGGCTCCCTCTTTCCCCGGTGGGTCTCCTCAGCATTTATCTACTGACAGCTGTCAAGCTTATTATTGCTCGTAAGTGGAAACAAACCACTATCCCCAACTGGTCTGATCTGACCAAAATGATGGATTATCTTGAAGTGATGGAAGGCAAAAAAAAATTAAGAAAAAAAAAATTAAACTCTCATAATTCAGATAGAGCATGTAATTTTAAAACACTTTCCAATTCACTTCCATTATCATAATTTTCCTACTGAGCATGTAAAACAATTCACGGTAGATAAAAATATGCGTTCTGTGATTGGCTGATGGCTGTCCCATGAAACAGGGGGCAGGAAAATGGAAGTACCTGAAATTAGTCAGAAAAAATCTACTACTACTCACTGGCCCCGATTTATCATCGGTCTGTCCAACATATACGCTCAGCGGATCATGTCCGACAGACATCGATGAATGCCGACAGCATACTCTGTCGGCATTTATCATTGCACAAGCAGCTCTTGTGAACTGCTTGTGCAATGCTGCCCCCTACAGATTTGTGGCCAATCGGCCGCTAGCAGGGAGTGTCAATGTGCCTGATCATATACGATCGGGCGCATTGATGTCCGCAGCCTCAGAGTAGGCGGACCAGTTATGGAGTAGCGGTCTTAAGACCCTTGCTTCATAACTGCTGTTTTCCGACAAGCCTGAAGGCTTGTGCGGAAACAGGGGCATCAAACTCCATTCGGAGCTTGATAATTCGGCCCCATTGTGTTGTCTTTATTGTTTGTGATTATGCCCTCAGTTAGATTTATAAATGTTTTCAGTGGCTTTTCATCCTGTCCTAAGCACAGATTTATTTGCTGACCCCTTTAACCACCCACCCTACTCATTTTCTATCATAAATGTCTCATATATTTTGTTCTTAGAGCAGTCATTAACCCCTTTCTATGAAATAGTTATAGACCAGTGACTAACCCTTTCTGTCAGCCTCTGTGGGTCAGGTAAATTAAAATGATCTTACACACAATGTAAGACATTATTTACTCTTTACCTGTACCCGGCTTAATGAGGTGAAGGGTCACTTAATAATAACACAAAATTCAACAAAGGTGGCAGCAAAAAATGATTTATTTCAAAAGCACAGTCAAAAACAGCAGCAACGTTTCGGGAGAACCTCCCTTATTCATGCTAAATAATTACACTGATTTTCCATAATTTATACACATGTACCACTAGGTGGCGCTCCATGGTCCTCATTAAAGGTACATCTTACCAGGTACACATTACATCTATACATAATTTTAAATCTATACATAATTTAAAACCTATACACCATTCACCTATACATTAAAGGGACACTAAACCCAAAATTTTTCTTTAATGATTTAGGTAGAGGATACAATTTTAAACGACATTCCAATTTACTTCTTTTATCTAATTTGTTTAATTATTTAGATATCTTTTGTTAAATAAATAGCAAAGCACATGGTTGAGCAAATCACACGAGGCATCTATGTGCAGCCACCAATCAGCAGCTACTGAGCCTATCTAGATAGGCTTTTCAGAAAAGGATAACAAGTCAATGAAGCAAATTAGATAATAGATGTAAATTAGACAGATTTTTAAAATTGCATGCTCTTTCAAAATCATAAAAGAAAAAAATTTGGGTTTCATGTCCCTTTAAGCTTTTCAGGATCCTTACTTATAATTCAAATGGCATATTTACATACTCCAAAACCAATTTAAATTTTTTCACTATATACTTATCTCAGAGATGTATTATGGACATTTAAACAACTTCACTTAATAATAAGTCAGCAGCTAGGGAAGGCATGGAGTAGGAATGGGCGAATGTTTTGCAACATTTGAAAAATAAAACAAATTTTCACACATTAATTTGTTTGTTTCAAATGTTAAATGTTTGTACAACATTCTAACATTTGTTTAATTTAATAGTATTTCTAATGCTCTCTTTAAATGTAATATTCGAATGATGCAATATTCGAAATAGAAACATACAAATTTATATATTTGTATCTGTTATGTATCAATTCACTACCACATGAGCTATTGAACTTCTGAATAGCATTTGTTAAATCGAATGTAACATTTTAAATTTCTAATGTGGATATACGATCTAATTACGAACATTCAAAAAATGAAAGTAACATTCAAAAACAAGAAATAACATTAGATTATTGAATTTTAATGGAATTTTCATTCTTATCAACATTCGATTGTCCAAAACGAATGTCCACAGGACTATTGGTTCTAAAAAATGAATTACACTTTCGGCACATTCGCCCGTCCCTAGCATGGAGGCAGCATGTGCCCCTTAGTCAACCCATACAAAAGTAGTGGAACAGCTTGGTGAACATATTAAAAACATGTTTACTCCCCAAAATGAACTGAAAAAAAAGACAAAAAACCTGCTGTACCATGTTATTTTGGCCTTAAAGGGACAGTGTACTATAACCTTGACTCCCCTTTAATATGTTCACAATGATCCATTTTACCTGCTATAATGTTTTACATTGTTTACATATAGCCCCTTTTCATTTATTTTTTTCATGCGAAATAGCAGCCTTTCTAGTTGAAACCTCCACCTCCACTAACATTTCACTATAAGAGTACTGGCTATAGAAAAAGATACATCAGAAGAAATAAGCCTCCCTGGGGTTGGAAGGGGATTGAAAGCCCAGCCTGTAATGTTCATGGGATATTTCCCTATCAGACCAAACTTGGCCAGTAGTCTTCTTATACTGGCGTCAAGTGGCAAGATAAGGAAATATCCCAAAACAAAGAAGAAATAAATAAATGAGGATGCAATCCAATACTCACAGAAGAGATGAGAAAACAGGGAAGTTGTCCCAGACAGGGTGAGGAAGGCACCAGCGGAAGACAGTCCAATCCTTCAGGGAACCAATGGGTAATGCAGAGAGAGATAAATAAAGCAAAGTCAGGCAACAGGCAGGTAATCCAAATGATCAGCAGATCAGGGGTTAAAACAGGAGAGTGGTCAGAGACAAGCAAAGTTCAGCAACAATAAGACAATCCAGCAGTTTATGGGTTATTCAGTAGAGTGGTCAGAGACAAGCAATGTTCAGAAACAATAAGGCAATCCAGCAGTTCAGGGGTTAATCAGTAGAGTGGTCACAGACAGGCAAAGTTCAGCAACAGTAAGGTAATCAGCAGTTCAGTGGTTAATCAGTAGCCTGGTCACAGACAAGCAGAGTTCAGCAACAATAAGGCAATCCAGCAGTTCAGGAGTTAATCAGTATTATCAAACAGAGCAATAGAACAAAGCACCCAGGGAGCACAAGACAACCTATACTTGGGCAAGGTATAGAAAGTGAGGAGGTACTTACATAGATGCAGGTTCGCGCCAAGGATAGCAGACAGGTGAGTGGCATCAGGAGAATGACCCAGCGTGCGGTGATGATGTCATCACTGCATGCACAACAACCGCCGCAACCATAGCAATGGCCGTGGGAGGAGAGTGCTGGGCTGTCGCAGAGACAGAGCGCCTGACACAGCCCCCTTCTTAAAAGGGTACCTCAGGGACCCAGCGATGGCTTGGAGGGGTGAGTAGCATGAAACCTGGATACCAAAGATGAAGCATGCACATCACAGGCTGGAATCCAGGAACGATCCGCCACAGAGTAACCCTTCCAGTGCACAAGGTATTAAAGTTGCCTGTGCCTGTATCTGGAGTCCAGGATCTTAGCAACCTCATACTCTGGTTCACCATGAAGCAAGATCTGAGGAGGTCTAAGTCGAGTATATCTGTTTGTGATGTAGGGCTTGAGCAGTGAGATGTGAAAGACTGGGTGTATGTGCAGGATTCTGGGCAAAGCTACTTTGTATGCAACAGGAGATAGTCTTTTAAGAACCTTGTAAGTGCCAATATATCTAGGCCCTAATTTATGAAAGGGTTGACGTAGTCGAACATGTCGGGTAGAGACCCAGACGCGTTCACCTACTGAAAAGGCACAAACAGTAGCTTGATGATGATCGGCAAACCTCTTGTATATGTAGACAGCTGAACATAACTGAGAGCGAATTCATTGCCAATGAGTAGTGAGGTTAGTAAAGTGACATTCTACAGCAGGAACCCCTGTAGACTGGGTGAAAAGAGGAAAGACACAAGGCTGATATCCCTTTGCGGCTTGAAATGAAGAACATCACAGGGAAGAGTGCCAGTGGGTGTTCTTTGCCAGCTCGGCTAGGGGCAGCAATCCAGACCAATTGGTATGTAGAGAATTGACATAGGCTCTGAGATATGCTTTGAGATCCTGATTCGTTCTCTCCAGTAACCCATTGGTTTGGGGATGGTAATCAGAAGACAAGGAAACAGTGGTTCCAATCAACTTGCAAAAGGCTCTCCAAAAGGTAGAGATGAATTGAGGACCTCTGTCAGAAACAATATTCACAGGTATGCCATAAAGTCTAACCACATGTAAAAGAAAAAAAGTCAATAATTCTTGCGCAGACGGTAACTTGGTTAAGGGTATAAAATGAGCAAGTCTGGAAAATCGATTCACCACAACCCAGATAACCGTATGATGGTCAGAAGGAGGAAGGTCCAAAACAAAATCCATGGTTATATGTGTCCAAGGTTGTTTGGGAATGGACAATGGTTGAAGTAAGCCATGAGGCAAAGATTGGGTAGTCTTTCTAGCTGCACAAGTCAGACAGGCTTTTACATACTCTTGAGAGTCAGGCTTCATGGTAGGCCACCATACATGTTGGGAAAGAAGTTTAAAGGTTCTTGTCAAACCAGGATGTCCTGAAAGTTTGCTATCATGAGCAAAGGAAGGTACAAAAATATGAGGATTATCCAACTAGAATAATTTATAATTTATCATAACATTTCTAGAATTTGTCATATTTTAATTAATTGTTTACTTAATTAAATAATTACTACATGGCGGCAACCATGACTAGAGGGAGGCGGGTAATAAACGCAATGCTATGCTTATAAAATTAATTTAGGGCCTGTTTGTGCATGTTGGAAAGTAATTGAAAGTAAACGAGTTCACTCAAGCGCAATTTAATTTAACGTTAATTTAACGTTTTGGGTTAGCGTGACTTCAGAGCTCTGGTTAACTTTTTTGCTCAAATAAAAAGTGTCACAAAAAACATTTAAAAGTACAGTTACATTCATAATAAAACTGTCTGATAAAAAATATTGGGGGGGGAAATTGCATAAAAAAGTTATAAAGGGGGGCGTGTCCGGGCAGTGTCCTGAAGAGGACGCATTTTCTGTAGGCTCCAGCAAGATCCTTAATAATCCGCCGATTATTATACTTTTAATGTCTGGAATAGGAGCACACTATACAACACCTAATAGCTCTAGCAATTGTGACCTAGTGTGTCTTTTCCTGGCTGTTTTTATGACACTGGGAGCCCAGATCGGAACATATAAGCCTTAGGCGGCGGCCTGCTACTACAAGGCATCCACCTCCCCCCCGGGAAGAGCCGGGTCATCAGTGCTGTCTGCATATACGGACTTACTGAACCTCTTCAATATTCATCACAGACTGGACAATAACCTGACCTGCTGTCTAGCACAATATTTATTGCAGCCAGAACCAAGACACAGAGAAGACATAACCTTAAAGTGTGGCAGACATGATGGAAGAGAACTGTCTAGAATACACCGAGGACTTTCCTGCAAAACTAGCATCCCTCATGCACAAGCTTATAGAGGGGGTCCCATATGACTATTTGATGGCACGCATATCAGAGGAAAAAGATACAATGAGCTACTTGAAGGAACAAGCGGAGACAAAAAAGGACAACTACACCAGCACTGCTGTGTATTATATAGATATGTACCTTATTGTTATGCATAAAATCCTCAATAAAAATATTTAAAAAAAAAAAAAAAAGTTATAAAGGGGGATGCTCTTCGGAATCCAAACTAGATAAATTTTGTTATGTTTATGCACTACCTACTTAAATGTCTGCAAGCTTTGAACAAAATACTACGGCATATGTAAAAACGTTCATCCTGTTTCTCTATTCTTATCTTGTTATTACGTTCATCTATACTGAAACAAAACAGTTTCTTTATTTCTACAACAGCTGTTTTATGACTATTCATCAGTTCACATAGAGTGACCTCAATTGTTCCCTAAAGACCTTGGTCCCTTGACGGGATCTGTTGTACAAGGAGGTCACTGTGAAACTTTAATAACAAAATGAGGTGTTTAAGAATGACACGTCATATCAGACTGTTACGTGTTGTTGTATGTACAATTTTTTTTTTTTTTTTTTTTTTTATAATTTTTATTGAGGAATATTCAGAGGCATACAATAGTCATAAAAACAAGTTCTTGCATTGCATGTCACGTACAGTAAGATTTAGTGTTACAAGAATGAGAAAACAAACACAAAAAATAAACGCAAGTGTAATAATTTACATATCATGCAACCATAAGATACATAGAATGCCAAATATTGAAATGCCTTTTAAATAAAATCCTAGGCCGCTCTTGGACCATCACAAGCATTTAAGATAAAAGAAGGCATGTGCAAACAAAAGAGACCACTTGTGGGTCTCGTTGGTAAACCTCAGTTTTTTATAATTTTATCTCATACTAATATGGATAGTGTGTAAATTAAGTAAAGTGCTAAAGGGATAATAGTATTACGTGCATATATATATTTGAACAATCTTGCATAGATTAAGAAAAAAAAATAATGCTGAGTATAATGGTAACCTGCAAGATTTAACTAGAAAGGAGGGTATATAGGGTGCGGTATATGTGAGAAAAACCGCGTAGTCAGTCCTCCCACTTAAGGAAGGCATATTAAGTGGAGTGGGGGGGTGGAGGTGATGAGTTACCTACGAGAAGCAGATAAGAGATGTCAGCTTGTCTTCCAAATTTGCCAAACAGATGCACAGGACATAGGTTGTAATTGGGCTAACTACTATAGGTGGTTATTTAAACTAGGTGGGTACAACTTAACATGACTCTAATTAAGGCCTCAAGAGCATGTGGAAAACTAGGGGAGAAGTAAATATAGATTAGCTACTCATGATAGTAGTACTGCATTATGAGTATTGTAAGTATATAGATCCCAAATGATGGGAATGTTAATGCAGGGCCAGCCTGCAACAGGGACATACTTGGAGTATTGAATTGATGTTGTACTTCATATTGTAGTTGGGCGTGATTTTGATATTTATACTAATCAATATATTAATGGGCTAACAAACAAAAAATAGGGGATAATATTATTCCACGCCGAGATTGGTATCTATCTAGGACGAGGAGGGGAACAAAACTTACTATAGGCAGGCTCAAACCAGTTAGGTATTAATAATAGGAGCTAGTTATCTAAGGGGATTTTGCCCTTAAAGATAAGTGAACAGGGAAGCGTCTCCTCACCCCAAAAAATTACGCAGTGGGACTGAAGAGATAATGAGATTCACAGAAACATATAAAATGCAGATGTTATAAGGGGAAGATTTCTATAGGGAGAGCAAGCGCTAAAGCAGCTGAATAAAACATTAGTGTGCTTCTGCTGCCTAGGCACGGGCCCTATGCCCAGCAACAGGCACACACCATATATAAACTGTCACCCACATTTAAATGCACCTCCAATGTGGGAGATATTTAGGGCAGTATAATAGAGATGTGTAAGGTGTAAATAGAGTAAAAGAGCCATCTTTCAAAAGTTATAAAACATAAACAGCTTAGTCTGCTTTCAAACAGTTCAGAGGAAGTATGTAACCAAACAACGTTAAATAAGGAATGTTAGTATTAGCAAGGCATCTATCCCATATATATATATCCTATTACTTCACTTGAAAAACAAGATATATTTGTAGATAAATAGTGTCTCAGCTTGTATTGTTGATGTTAAGGAGGCCCAAGAATAATAGGACCCTTAAATGTAAATAGGTAAATAACACTTTAAATGTGAAGACAAGATACTAAAACAGATTATACATTCTAGCATGTATGCCCAGGAGAAAAAGTGCTGTCAGATCTTGTAATTGAGATAGCATCAAAAGTCAAATAGTAACATATAGGGAGAGTACTATTGTTGATCACTAAAACCAAAACTATAAGTGCCCCTGTTTGGAATAAATAGACTAAACTAATAAGATCTACTTTAACTGATTTTCCAATACAACTTAAGTATCCTAGAAATATGTGCATACCGATATAAACATTTTAACAACCTTAACATTTAGCATATGAGGTGTACAGGACAGTCTTAACCAGACAAGGGAAACATTGTCATAGTGAAATTTTTAAAAGAAGTCCCAGTGTCCAGATATCCCGGATACTATGCCCAGATTAACCAATTCCGCTTCGCTGGCCACATGGAGCATATTGCTCTTGTTGCAAATCACAAGTATGTCCCCGTAATAGGAGGTTGTTATAAAAATTCAGTTCTTGTAACCGGATCTTACTGTGCGAAGGTGACAGCAGCACAGGCCCCGCCAGAGCCGCAGGAGAGAAGTGATGCATGAACTCCGATGTATGAAGATCAGTTGCTTCCTCCGTATGGAACATCAGTGTGTCTCCTAAGCCTAACAGCTCGCCTATGCCCAAGTTTTCCTGAATGAAGCGCAGGACGGAGTCCGTTAAGTGCTTCTTGGTACAGGATACTAGGGCTCCGGATGTGTGGCTCAGGGCTCTCTCTGCATAGCTTAAGCCATCTGGTGTTGTTAGTAGTAGCGCAGCGTGATCTGCCCTGGAACAGTGAAGGCTAAGAATTGCCCGTGAATCCTTATCATGGACAGCCATATTTCCAAGCTCTATGCCTCTCAGGTCGTGAGCGAGCAGAGAGCTTGCGGGTGTGGTGGGTAGAGATGATTCCGGTGACTGGCTATCTGCATTACCCACTAGTGCCGAAGGGGCAGTTTCCAGATCGGTCTCCTGTCGTCTGACAACCGGCCTCTCCTTGAGGTCGTTATTGCTACCGGTCAGCGTATGGTCAGTGCTCCTAGTCTCCTGCGTTGTTAGGGAGGCCAAAAGCAAGAGTATATAATCCATCATACTCTGAAAATGTCTCTCCAATAATAGTTGTGTGCGTTGCTCCCAAGCTTGTAGGGCCTCCATATTAGCCGTATCAGTAATTGCACGGGAACTCCACGTGGTGTTTATGAAGAGGATATACTAGCGAAGATCCCCTATACGGCACTCTTTCCTGTTCTTGTAGCTTGGGATAGTCCTCATATGCTTTCAGTGAAGTTTTAGCAGTATCTAGATCATTTTAATCTAAAATATAGGCATTTTGTATAGTTATAGCCCAGGAGCTCAAGGAATATGCGACTGACTCCATCGGCTGCTGGCTCCGCCCCCGTATGTACAATTTTTTATTGTTCTGATATTCCTCTTGAAATTGGAACGAACTGTAACTTGTTTGATATGATTACTTTGTAAATGTATTTATCATTTCAATAAAAAAAAATATATATATAAAAAAAAAAGTTATAAGGGCTCAAAGATATGAGGTCTCAGGAAAAAAAAGACTGCAAAGGGCTTTAACAAAGGGATACATACATATACATGTCTAAATATGTATGTATATATATTATATATATATATATATATATATATATATGTGTGTGTGTGTGTATACAGATGTATTTATGTGTTTTACTGTATATTTACTGTAAATATTTCACATTCCAATGTTCTTCAATTACAGGATAATGTTATTTTTTTTCTTAAATATTCCTATAGATATATAGGTATAGATATGTATTTTACATGAAGAGTATCAGATATATATAGAAATATATATTTAATTATAAAAATTACATTATTTTGAATGTAAAAAACAGGAAGAATATGCATTGCGCATTGTGTTTCTCAATTTAGATCTTAACGTGGATGGGTTAGCGCACATGAAAATGTAGTATTCTTAAGGTGCGTTATTCAAATATTACATATATAATATAAAAAAAACTGTAAAATATATAGATATATTCTATGGATTATTTAGAATATTTTACAGTATGTTTAATAATTTTTACTATTTTTTATAAAAAAATTTAAAAAAAAGAACGCATATTTTATATTCATATGTTCTTCACATAGAAAATAATGTTCTTTTATTATTAAATATAAATTTCTTTACAATATATATCTGATACTGTTCATGTAAAATACATATTTATACCTAGAGGAATAGATATGCAGGTATAGGTATATACACATATATATAGAAATATGTATTTAAGAATAAAAATAAGATTATCCTGTATATATATTTCATGTCGGGTTAGCATAATTAATTAAACGTGATCAGATTTGCACAGCTTGTTGGAAGTTTATTCCCCCCCCCCTTTTCGCTTTCCATTGAAGTCTATGTGGAATACGTTGTGTGATACTGTCATTTCTGCTTTTTGATCGCATTGGGTTAGCGTGCAACTGAAAACTTTTTTACTTTGAATCCCCGCAAAAAGCTGAAGTCGAGTGCAGTTAGGGCACAAGGGGGGACAATAAATAACGCTATGTATATGTATATTGAGCAAATGATTTTAGGCTGTTAATTTAGTCCTGCATTTGTTGTACTGTTATCCAATGTCTTACTTCTAATGTTTTGTTAATTGCCATGTAATGTTCAATCCTTATCAATACTAGTATTCTTACATTTTTTAGCTGTCTTATGCCATAGTTTCAACCTCCTCCAAATTTTATTGTCTGTTTACTTAACATCTCACCCTGACCAGACCAGAATCTAACTTTCAAATTGGCCCTTCATTTGTCTTTGATTTATCAATCAAGTAATTTAGTGGACACAGCTGACTTCCCTGCCTATATATTTAACATAAGCTTGGGCTGTGCATTGCACTGGGCTGTGCATTGCTACAACAACATATGTTCACATTTCTAAAGTGAACATTTTATAAGTGAGGCATTAAGAAATAATTATACAAGAATTGGGCAAAGGGCAAGACACAAGGCAAGTACTTTTGTAATATTATGTTCGATGTATCTCATTGTTTCCTTATGTAATTGCTGCTGTAATACTGTGTCTTATGTGTTTAATTGGTTCACACTTTTGTAAAAATGCTCAATATATTCATATCCCTTTTGCTACCTCCTGTCTCTATAACAAACTACATGCAATGACTCCTTCTCCCTCTCCACCTGCACTGTTCATTAGGCCATATCTCTTAAACTCACATTACTTTTGTACTCATGAACTTTACCTATTCCTAAACACTCTCTCTCCCCACTGCACCTTGTCTCAAAAACAGTCTCATTACTGCAAATCTGTATCTCATGTCACTCTCCCTCTTGCTTTCACTAACAGCTGGTGACATCTCCCCTAATCCTGGTCCCCAACAACTGTCTAGGCGTGCACATCCATATGTACCATCCCATAGACTCAGACAACAAAACTCTGCCAACTTTACTCACATTCCTCTTGCATCTAAAGCCACTACCCCTTTTACTTGTGCACTCTGGAACTCTTGCTCTGTTTGCAACAAGCTCACTTCTATACATGACCTCTTTATCTCCCACTCCCTTAACCTTCTGGCCCTAACAGAAACCTGGCTCTCTCCCCTAGACACAGCATCCACTGCTGCTCTCTCACATGGTGGTCTCCACTTCAGCCTCACTCCTAGGTCTGGTAATAGACAAGGAGGTGGTGTAGGTATTTTACTTTCCTCTCGTTGGACCTTTCAACAAATACAACCAATCTCTTCCCTCACATTTTCCTCATTCAAAACCCACATGATTTGCTTATTCTCTCCCCTCTCTATACGTGTTGCAGTCATATACTGACACCCTGGCTGCTCAACTCAATTTCTAGATCACTTGGCTGCCTGGCTACCTTATTTCCTTTCCTCAGACACCCTGCCCTCATTCTTGGTGACTTCAGCATCCCTCTTGACAATCCCACTGCCTCCTCTGCAAAACAACTTCTGCAACTCACTTCCTCTTTCAGTTTGTCACAATGGACTGATTCTCCCACTCACAAAGACGGTCACTCCCTTGACCTGATTTTAGCTATCGATGCACTATTTAAAACTTCACAAACTCCCCTTTTCCTCTTTCGAACCACCATCTCCTCACTTGCAACATATCATCCATTCCTACAACTCTCCCTACTCCTCACACCAAACTTCACAAAATCATTATGTCATTAGATCAGCAACAGCTTGCTAATTCCCTTGAACCTCTCCTCTCATCCTTCTCCTCCTTTTCCTGCCCTGACCAATCTATTTGCCACTATAATTCCACCCTTACATCAGTCCTTTACAATCTGGCCCCTCTTACCATAGCTCGGAAATCACACACTCATCCTCAGCCCTGGCATACTCCTCTGACACGGTACCTACTCAGATGTTCCAGTTCAGCTGATTTTATTCATTACAAATTCATCTTGAACTCCTACTATTCTGCCCTTAATCTCAATAAGCAACATTACTTCTCTACTCTTATCTCTAATCTTTCTTCAAACCCAAAACTTCTGTTCTCCACTTTCAATACTCTTCTCTGCCCACCCCCACGTCCTAATACAACTTCTCTGTCAGCTCAAGACTTTGCCAGCCACTTCAATAACAAAGTTCACTCCATCATAAACAAAATCAGCTCTCAACATAATTCCATTCTCTCACCCCCTCAAACGCTCGCAAACAACCACAAACCACATAGCCATAAACTTAGCTCTTTCTCCCCTGTTACTGAGGAAGAAGTTTCGGCACTTATACTGCGCTCTCACCTCACTACCTGTCCCCTTGACCCTATCCCCTCACAGCTACTCCCCTCCCTCTCTTCTACCCTTATCCCTATACTCACACACATTTTCAACCTTTCCCTCAGCACCAGTATATTTCCCTCATCTCTGAAACATGCACTGGTCACACCTATCTTCAAAAAACCTTCCATTGATCCAACCTCCCCATCCAACTACCGCCATATTTCCCCCCTCCCTCTTGCCTCAAAGCTTCTCGAAAAACTAGTATATGCACGCCTATACCATTTCCTTAAATTAAACTTCCTCCCTGACCCACTGCAATCTGGATTTCATCTCCATCACTCCACAGAGACAGTAATCATTAAGGTTACCAACGGCCTACTTACAGCAAAATCAAAAGGCCACTTCTCTCTGCTTATCCTTCTTGATCTGTCCACAGCCTTTGATACTGTTGACCACCCTCTTTTGCTCCAAACACTCCAATCCTTCAGCATCTGTGACACAGCCCTCTCGTGGTTCTCTTCCTACCTGTCAAACTGTACCTTTAGTGTAGCCTTCTCTGGGGCCTCCTCTGCCCCGTCACCACTTTCTGTCGGGGTACCGCAAGGCTCTGTCCTTGATCCCTTACTCTTCTCAATCTACACATCATCATTAGGTTCCCTAATAAAGTCCCACGGTTTCCAATATCATTTGTATGCCGACGACACCCAAATCTACTTCTCTGCACCAGATCTATCTCCTTCCTTGCTAACCCATGTCACTAACTGTCTTTCTCACATCTCTTCCTGGATGTCCTCTCACTACCTCAAGCTAAATCTCTCCAAAACTGAGTTCCTTATTTTCCCCCCTTCTTCCAAAATCTCCACCCCCAATCGCTCTATAACTGTCGACAACTCAATAATTACCCCTTCCCCACATGACCGATGTCTCGGGGTCACATTTGACTCAGATCTTTCTTTCACTCCTCACATTCAGTCCTTGGCTAAAGCCTGCCGCTTCCACCTTAAAAACATCGCTAAAATTAGACATTTCCTTACACAAGACACAACTAAGATTTTAATCTACTCTCTCATCCTTTCCCGCCTCGATTACTGCAACTCCATCCTCTCTGGTCTCCCTAGCTGCCGCCTAGCTCCTTTACACTCCATAATGAATGCCTGTGCCAGGCTCATCTTCCTTACACGTCGCTCTTCATCTGCTGCACCTCTCTGCCAATCCCTTCACTGGCTTCCTCTTGCCTCTAGGATTAAACACAAAATTCTCACTTTGACATAGAAAGCCCTCAACTGCACTGCTCCCTCCTATATCTCAGATCTTGTTTCCAGATACTTTCCCTTCCTCTTCGCTCTGCTCATGACCTCCTACTCTCCTCCTCTCTTGTTACCTCATCACACCGTTTACAGGACTTCTCTTTCTGGCTCCCATCTTGTGGAACTCTCTGCCTCGCTCCACAAGACTCTCCCCTAGTTTTGAAAGCTTCAAGCGCTCCCTAAAGACTCTACTGTTCAGGTATGCATACAACCTACACTAACCTTTCTTTATATCAGTTCCTCTCCTCCATTGCTATCCCCTGAACCCCCTTAGCATGTAAGCCTAAAAGTCCAGCTGTTTGTAGATCACCTTCTTAAGAGCTGACTACAACAGTGCAACTCTTGGCAGGGCCCTCTACCCATTTGATCCCTATAATTGTTTTGTTGTACTCTGCCTTTGTTTATAGCGCTGCGGAATCTGTTGGCGCTCTACAAATAACCGATAATAATAGCGCTACACTCATAATCTAGCCTTTAGTGTTTAATGTCCGTTTAAGAGTTGACCATAATTATATATTTTTCACATTGGTTAACGTAATCAATGCTTTATCATATATCTTGCAATGAAAAAAACTTTCATGTTTCACATAGGGCATGTAATTTTAAACAACTTTCCAATTTACTTTTATCACCAATTTTGCTTTGTTCTCTTAGTATTCTTAGTTGAAAGCTAAACCAAGGAAGGCTCATAATTTCCAAGCCCTTGAAGGCCGCCTCTTATCACATTCTTTTTTATTTGCTTTTCACTAGAGGGGAGAGCTAGTTCATGTGAGCCATATAGATAACATTGTGATCAGGCCCGTGGCTTGTGGCAGACACTGCACTAATTGGCTAAAATGAAAGTCAATAGATAATAAATAAAATGTCATGTGATCAGGAAAGGACTTGGATACAAGGTAATCACAGAGGTAAAAAGTACATTAATATCACAGTGTTGATTTTCCAAAACTGGAGAATGGGTAATAAAGGGATTATCTATCATTTTAAACAACACAAATTCTGGTGTTGACTGTCCCTTTAAGTTAATAATGTATGATTTAGATCAGAACTTTAGAACAATCTGGGCTGTAGTACGTGTTGTACTGTCAGATCATTTACTATACTATTTCTGTAGTATCTGCTGATGTTATTTATAAACACAGACATACAGTATATGTAGCAAGTACATGATGGGTATCTATAAATTATCCCACATCATCACCAGTCTTAAAATACAGCTTTCCATACAGTATAAAGTATGTGAGATCAACACAGGATATGCATAGACTGCTGGTTTCTACATTTATGGATTTAAATGGATTAATCTTTGCTTAGTCTACATAAAGATTCACAAATGCCATTTTATCTATTCATCAACTTACAAAATATCATTGAGGAACGTATCAGTGAAGTGTGGTTTCTAGGATGAAGTCTCAGTCTCAGACCTAGAAAAAAAAAGCATTAAAAGGGCATGATACTCAAATATTTTCTCTGTTCAATATGAAAGACAATGATTCAAAATGTGTTATAGTGTTTTTTTAATGAATGTTGCGGTGCTGAGTAACCAGATTTTAAAAGGGAGCCCCAATCGTGCACATCCTGTTAATATCACGTTACATTTAAATACTTTTTAAAGTATTTTAACAGGTTCAGCCGCTACTCTTTTAAATACATGAAGAAAACTTGAGTACTGTATCCCTTTAATGCTGCCTGTTTCTTAGTCGTTAAAGGGATATTAAACAGTCTGTTTCATTGTTGAAGTAAAAGAAAGACTTGCAATAATAAAAAGCATTTGAATATTTTTTATTTATTTTTTTAACTTCATTTGTGTAGTCTCCATTACTTCCTGTCACAGCCCTAGAAGGGGGCTGGGGTCTCTGCAAGAAGGCATATATAACATGATGTCATAAATCTTCTAGAGTGGCATGAGCTGGTTTACTATGCAGTGAAAGCTAGACAGACAGGAAGTCAGGTTTTGCCCATGCTCAGAAGAGTCAGAATGCAACCTAAGTTCTCACCAGTTCTGCTCCTTTATCTAGCTGTAGGCAGTGGAGCACTGCTTTGTATCCCTTTAAAGGGGCATGCAATTGGTGCATTAATTTTAAAGTGACATTAAAGCCAATTATAATACAATTTACAAAAAAAAATACTGATTCTGTTATCAAATCCATCTCTTTTTTCTTGGTTAGCTTTTGTTCCATGTGATAGGCTCAGGAGTGTGCATGTGACTTAAGGTGACTTAAAGGGAAATAAAAGTGCAAAAGGAAAATGCTCCATTAGAGTATTTTATTGTTGCAGTATTATTTGTATATAACTGTACGTTTAACCCCTGCAAAGGGACTAAACACAGAAAGTCAGCAGCAAAGCGATGTCAAGGTATTTGAAATATTATTAAATAATATATAGAAATATATTTAACTTTATCTAATAAATCTGTGGATGTGAACATGGTCTGTAGGACAAAGGATTAGATCTCCCCCACTCCAATTGCACAGGAGACATTCTTGGCTGAAAGGAGAACAAAGGATTATCTCTGGCAGATCTCACACACTCAATATGTTAAATTATGCAATTGTATAATTTAGCAAGGAACTAAAATATAACAGTTTCAGGATACAGGCAAATATATGGAGACGAAATGTCTGAATTACCCTTTTGGAACTGATCAAAATCATGGAGAGGCAGCTTTTATGCACATGGTGTTAATTTTTAAATCCACATCTGCACTGCTGGCTAAACAGGAAATATGCTGCATTAAGACTTTTACAACTACTCGTGGATTGACCCCATGTGGTGAGTATGAGACAAAAAGTCTGGCAACTGAAGTTACTGAAAAGTTAGAATGTTAGGATAATACAGTGAAGGCCCATGACTTACATTATGATTTCAAAACAACTATATATATTTTAATGGATATGAGATGTATATTTATGTGATATCAAACATTAACATCTAAATATATATATATATATGGAAAGTAAAAGATTGAATGATATATATATATATATATATATATATTTTGAAGGCATGAATATCTTAGCCTCTGTGTGTTTAAGAACATGAATAGATGTTTATGGACCTGAAGAGAAGTGATTATTAACATTTATTTTTATTTCAGATCGACATAAACAGGATTTATGTATTCAGGAAGAAATACACAGAAATGTCACATACTATATCTGGGTGGATGCAAATATCAGGAGTTTTAAATACTACCAATCTGGAGATATAAAAATAAGCTGTTATTTGCAAAGAAATGCCAGAATACTGATAAAATTATAATGCATTTTAAGCTAATAATTAGCAGTGTTAAATTACCTTAATATAATAAAATGTTAATAATATAACATATTTGGTATCAGAATAATCAGAAAAAATAACCTAATATTAACCATCTGTAATTGGGGTTATATATGATTAATGCAGAGAGTGTGATCTGATTAAATAACCATTTTATAAAAAAAAAATTAACTTGCTTAAAAATGTCAGAAATGCTGTATTGTATTGCTATGTTGTACTGTATGCTGCCACCTAGTGTTATGATGCGGAATTGCAACCATGAGATGATTGGTTGTTGCAAAGAATGCATTTCCTTGACAACACATTTACCAAATAAACCAATCCATGTTCAGTTGCAAAGAACTAATCCAAGACAAGGCCGTGGGCGTTTCCAATATTCACCAATGACTGATAAATAATCAAAAAGGGGAGGGGTGAGATCAGATGATTTAACCCCAGCATAGAGACTAAGAAGGGGTTGTGTTATTTTGATCCAGAAAGGGGTAACTGCGGCAGTTATTAATCAAAAGCACACACCTACCATATGGACTCCATATGCTTTACCCCAATTTTGAATTTCTGAGGTGAATTGGATCTGTTGCAAAACATTGGGAACCGGATTGCTGTTTATTTGGGTGATGTATATAGAAGTTTTATTGTGGGATGGGTTGTGTGCATGGTCAATTTGTGTTTGGTGGATTTGAAGAAACAGTGTGTTTTAGTTGGCATTTCACAGCCTATATATATATTGTTTAAATCTGCGTCTGATTGACCAAGTAACTCATCTATGCAAGTTCTGATATTGTCAGTTAATTTTGTATTAGGATAAATTGCAGTTAAATAGCAGAATATATATATTATCCTATTGTTTTATAAACACTGTTTAGAATTGTATTGCTTGGATGTTAAAGGTTTTTAGTCCCATTGTGTTAAATAAATAAAAGGCTGAATTGTGAAGGTATATTTTTCTGGGTTTTGTAAGAAGGATAGCATATCTTAAGAGTTGGTTTTAACGCATATAAACTCCTATTTAGTTTCCTTTTACTGCAAATATAGTTCAATATGTTTATGGATATTAACTAAATAAAAGAATTCAGATATTTATATTAATTGTATGGTCTAGTAGGTGCATGGTTGATAAGGGTTTCTATTTCTTTGTATTGTGTTTATAACCCTGCCATAAACTTATATATTATTTGGATAGCACTACTAAGATTTTCATAAATATACTGACATAATAATTGGAGGCACTTTTTCTGAGATTTATTAATATTCCATCATAATTGATATAATATATTTGTAAGTAAATAGAAATTATTATAAAAGAGAAGAAAAAAAAAAAAAAAATCATATTTCGATATTAATATTTTGAAGATATAATTTTTTTTTGAAAAGTTGAAATATTAATTTTCATATTTCGAGATTTACATTAATATCTTGAAATATTATTAAAGATTAATTTTGAAAAATTAATAAAAATATTAATTTTTCATATTTCAAAATTAATCAAAAATATTGATTTTTCATATTTTAAAAGTTAATAAAAAATATTAATTTCTCATATTTTGGAATATTAATTTTTCATATTTCAAAATTAATAATATTTTTTTTTTTGAAATATAAAAATTTTCCTTCTCTCTTTTTATTGGCAAAAATTGTATTAGCGTTTTAGTTTAACTAAGTACTAAACCAATATAATAATGTCTGTAGCCAGAAGTGACTCATTTAATTCTGTACATAGCAATGAAATTGGTCCCATAACCATACCTATTACTAAAGGTCAGGTCCTTAAGAAAGATATCTTAAGTTACATTAAAGGGAAGTTAAATATTGCTGGTGAATTAAATGATTTTGTGGATATGCTTGAAACTAGGGCTAAAAATATTACCGTTAATAATAATATGTGGAATGAAGAGAATGAATTCTTCCAGGAATTATTAATGATTAATCAATGCGAAGCTCCCAAAAAGCGAGACGAACTAATACTAAAATCCTGGCCGCTTTTAATATGCATAATTGACGAAATGTCGTTTTGTGTCACAGACAAACGATTGCAAATACAGGAGCTAGAAAATAGTATTCGTTCCTCGCGCAGACGCGAAGAGGGTTTAAAAATAGCCAAAAATAAAATGGATGAATTTGCCCAAAACCTAGCCACCTTAGATAAGCACAATATGGACTTAATCGCGCAGATACAAGATTTAAATAAACAGCTTGCGCAAAGCCAGAGAGAATTAAGCGATTTAAAAAGGTCATATCGCCATAATGAAAACCCCTATATTAGCAATGAGAATAATACAGATAATGCTAACTCCTTTAGCGAACGCGTCAGGGACGAGGTACGAAAATATATAGAACAACATAGACAAATGACCCCTAACGGGTCAGAAGTAGATTTCCCAAATAGACAATCCCCTCAGGATGTAAATCCAGAGGACAGCTGTAGCGCAGCTGATGCAGGGGAGGGAAACTCTAACAGAGAATCCCAAAATAAGTCTGATAAAGTCTATGATTCCCATAAAATAATCACTTTTGTACAACGCGCAGTACCTATATTCTCCAATAAGGGAACAACATCTGTAATTGATCATTTACAGGCTTTTGAAAATGCGTTAGCTATAATGAATGTTACAAGTGAGAAATTGAAAATTGAATTTCTACCTTGGGTATTTGACAGTAAGCATCACAAATTCTTTGCCTCACTAAAGGATATGAATATTCATTCCTGGAATGGGGTAAAACGACAATGCAGAAAAGAATTCGGGCAATATCGCACTAAAACTGCCGCGAAGATAGCGGTATATGGTTTAAAGTGTCGTGCGAATCAGAGTCCAATCGAATTCCTTTCTGTATTGAAAAATGCGTATAGTATGGCTGAAGATAATCCCAAATTTGACGGCTCAGAATTTGTAAATTTATTTTTTGAAGCACTGCCTACACCCATCAAAATTAACTTAGCTAGAGATTTTGATGAGGACTGCTCATTGGAATGGCTGATCAAAGAGAGTACAAAATTATACTCTATTCAGCAGTCCAGTGAGCAGGGGGTTAAAAAGGAGTCAAAACCCAAAATTGTGGCAGAAACTAGGGTGTCACCTAGCCCCCTCAATTTGGAGTCTAACAAGAGGACTTATGCAGAGGTGGCCAGTCAAAACAGGCCATCTCCACAGAGGTTTAATTCTGCCCCTCCCCCTACACAGGTTGAGGCGCAGGAAGACTATAACCAAAGTGGGGGACATAATCAGGTGAATAATTACTCACAAAGAGAATACTCACCAAATAATTGGTATCCGCGCAAGGGTAGATACAATAGACGGCGAAGATATTCTCAGGGTAACCAGACACCCCAGGTATATAATGCTCCCCAAAGTACTAATGCTGAACAAGCTGAACCCCAGGGGCAACCACGCCAGAATAGAAATAGTGGCCCTGATTCTGAGGGAACCCAATGGTCCAGGAATCAGTACAATGGGGCACCAAGAGATAGGCCCAGGGGTAGAGGTAACTTGTACAATCAGGTAGATATGCTGTTTACCCAATTAAATCGGTTGAGCGAACAAATCGCTAATATGAGTCAAAAATCTACGGCTCAGCAACCGAACAATACTTTTTTAGGGGTACAGCCAGTGGTCAGCAGTGGACCACAGGCATAGTCATAAATACTGCAGTATCACCTGAAGGGGAGGGGAGAGATATACAAAATGTAGTAATAAATATCAATGATACTAATCATGTTATCTCCCCACAGACCGGAAACGGACAAATTAGCTGTGACAATGAGCGACATCAGCCGGAAAAAGTTAACAAATCTCTTCCTTTGCAGCTCTCTCTTAACCTTGTTTCCACAGATGCAGTACAAAAGAATCCAGCCGACCCTGTCATAGAGGAAACAGGTAGGTATGAAGCTTCTTCTGCATCGGAAAGCATGGCAAACTCAGGTAATACGTGGCGAAGCCCACAAATGTATGAGAATGCAAATTTTATGTGTGAAATGATAGAAACTGCAGGAAGATATTATGTACTAGTTGAGCTGCAAGATTCAGTCTCCAACCCTATCAGGGGATTAATTGACACTGGGTCACAGGCAACTATCTTATCCCACAGATACTACACACAGCTAAATGAGCTAACACCCCACAAACCTAAAATAAAAGAATTTGACGGTTCTCTAATAGGTGTTGGGGGTGACTCCCTAAAAGTTTACGGTACTGCCTGGTTAAAATTTAAATTGGGGAACAGGGTCATAAGACACCCTGTCATTATAGTGGATCTGCCAACTGATCGTTTAATTATTGGTAGTGATCTCCTGAAACGATTAAGCACCATAATTGATTGCATAAATAATGTAATTTGGTCGCAAGTTAAACGGCCTATCAATTATGAAAAATCTGGTATATCTCACGCCCGACATAGCTGTCACGTGGTGGAAGAGAAACCAGATGCTGTGGAGATTCATTTCAGGAATAACTCTGCACCTGAAATCACTATTCTACAAATAGACGATCAGACTCCTTTTAGTGGTTCTGATGGTAATACTTTTAAAATTTCGCCTGGAAAGATAGCGAATATTTCCCTAGATGGCGATGTATTAACCATATCACTCCACAAGGGGGATCATAAAATCCCTAAGGGGGGAGGCCACACTCAATACCTCACAGGGATTGAGAGAGTTAAAGAGGATCTATTTATCCCTATACAAGTGCATGACCTTGGTAAAACCGAGTATGCTAAAATAAACTTAAAACAGGAAGCTAGCTATATAAGCGAAGGTTTATTAGCGCAGATAGCTGAACCTAAAGTGATTAAATATCTTTCTCCCCAAGACCACAGTGTCAGCAACCTGGATGACAGGTCTGAAAGCTATAACATCACCGCTAAGTGCTTATTATCTATCTCTATAGGAAATAAGTCAGTGAAGCACCTGTTTTTAGTTTTAAATACTCCCCATAATCAAATATACATTGGCAATGATATCTTACATAGATATGCCATACAAATAGATTTGATTAATTCTTGCCTCTGGAGCAGGTTAAAGGGGGACCCTGAAGTATTTCAGGATGAAAATGCAGCCCTGAAATCAAACCAGCAATTGCCATATGCTGTGAATATGCAGGTATCTAGCGATGTCATAATTCCTGCTGGGGCTGATAAATTTCTTTTACCCTTACAGGTAAAGAGAGGTCAGAAATTAAAAACTTCTGAAACACTGATTTGCCTCTCCCATAGAATACAAAATCTGGGTGTCTCAGTAACCTACACTCCTATGGTGAATATTGGAACTGTTCCAATAAATATTATTGTGCATAACATGACCCCACAGGATATAACATTATCCAAGGGAACTACCATAGGATATGCACTGGAATCAAGTTATTACACTTTTGGATTCCAGAATAATGTAATTGGGCTAATACCTGAAGGATACCTAACTGAAGAACAATTAATAGAACAATCCTTTGCATCTATGCCAGAGGGTCTATTTAATATTCAGTCTATTTATCCCTTCAGCTCAGAGGAAGGCATCTGTAAAATTGAAGAAGCCTCTCTAGTGTTTGATCAGCCAATCAAACAGCAAGATTACCCCAATACCCAGAGTCATGGGAGCAATGTAAATTATAATCAAGGGGATCTCACCTCTAGACTGGAAGAAGCCTATGAAATAGGACAGCCTGAAATCTTTCCAGGATTTCAGCAAATAGTCGAAGAGCAAATATCCTTAGCTAATGGCTGTTCCAGCGATGATGAACGCCAACAGCTGCGAGAACTCCTAATGGAATACAAGGATATTTTCGCTAAGGATTCTTATGACTGTGGTACCACAGACTTGCACATTGCAAGAATACAAACAGATCCTAATGCGCCACCTGTATTTGTCAAACAATACAGACTTCCCTTAGCCTCATATGATTCTCTTGCAGAGATCATAAGGAATTTGGAAGAAAGAGGTATTATCAGACAGGTGCACAGCTCTTATAATAATCCTATTCTAGGTGTCCTTAAGCCCAATGGACAATGGCGTTTGTGTGCTGACTTAAGACAGCTAAACAAACGAGTATACATGTCTGGCTGGCCTGTACCATACATTGACCAGTGCCTAGCACAAATGCAGGGATCCAAAATATTCACTGCCATTGATTGTGCACAGGGATATTGGACCATAAAGGTACATGAAGAGGACCAATATAAGCTAGCATTCTCCTTCCAAAAGATTCAGTATGCATTCCAGAGACTTCCATTTGGATACATAAATTCTGGACATGAATTTGCTGTATTCATGCATAAGGCTATGCCTGACGCACTGGAAAGGGGGACCTTATCTTATGTGGATGATGTTTTAATCAAAAGCACAGACTTTGAAAAACACATTGCAGAGCTTAAACACGTCCTCAGCCAACTTAAAAGGGCAGGTGTCAAATTATCCCTGCAAAAAGCTCAATGGTGCCGCACTCGTGTAAACTTCTTGGGACATGAAGTTACCTCTGATGGATTAAATCCCCAGAAGAAAAAGGTGGAAGCTATAGTGAATTCTAAAAACCCAACTAACTTAAAGGAATTGAGATCATTCCTGGGTATGACGAATTATTCTCGCAAATTCATTGATAATTATGCGGAATTAGCTAAACCACTACTACTTCTTCTAAAGAAGGATGTGAAATGGCACTGGAGTGAGTCTCAAGAGACAGCCATCAGAGAGCTGAAGAGAAAACTCACTCAAGCACCTTGCTTAGCGTACCCTGAAGGTGGTAAACCTTTCTACTTAGAAACAGGGTACACAGATGTAAGCATGAGTGCTGTGTTATACCAAAAGCATGATAATTTGAACAAAGCCATTGCTTATGCGAGCAAAAATCTATCCCCAGTAGAAATAAAGTTTAACGATTGCGAAAAAGCCCTCTTATCTACTGTATGGGCTCTACAAAATTTCCGCAGCTATATACAGGGCGAGAAAATTATTGTAGAAACGGCCCACCAGCCTTTGCTATATTTGCAAAGTGAGAGAATAAGAGATGGGAATTTGTCTAATAGCCGCATAACAGCGTGGACTCTTTCCTTGCAAGGCTGGCCATTAGAAATTCGCTACAAGCAGAATAAAAAGAATCCAGTCGCACAAGGACTTGCTGAGCTCCACGACTGTACTGATAGAGATCCTGGGGAAGAATTATCAGAAGATGATTTTCTGGAGGAACAATTGCTTTCCCCATATAAAATGTACAATGAGGAAAATTGCCAAACATTACCTTGGGTGTATGTTGATGGTTGTTCTTACCATGCCACTATTGATAATGAGCGCAGATTAGTCGCTGGCATTGGTATAACTGGGGCAAATGGATTCCCAAATATATCTGTAGGTTTCAACATTGGACCAAGATCCAGTCAAGTTGCAGAACTAACTGCTGTTTTCAAAACCATTGAAATGGCTATTGAACATGGTATTCATGAATTTGTGATCATAACTGACTCAAATTATGTGCGTGACAGTTTTGTTGAATACCTGCCAACTTGGAAAAGAAATGGCATGCAGAAAAGCAATAACAAACCAGTCAAGCATGGCAAATTGTTCTGCGAGATTGATAATCTGGTAGTATCCAATGATTTAACCATACACTGGAAAAAGACCAAGGGTCATTCCAGAGTTTTAGGTCCTGATAAGGAAGGCAATGACCTTGCGGATTCATTAGCCAAACAAGGAGCCATAACTGGAGAACTCCTTAATATTGACCACTTAATGGGTGCAATTCAGGTAGAAGCCATTACCAGAAACCAGGCAAAACAACAGAGTGAGCCTAACTTGGTACAATGGAGTCAGGATTCTCCTAGTGAGGACCTGATCACTAGTCAAAAAGAAGACCCCATTGTAGGCATCTTCTATAAACACATAGAAGATCCTGAAAGCAACCCCATCTCAAAAGATGATTGTATTGGCAAAGAAGATCTGAGAATCTTAATAAAATCTAAATCACAATTCAAATTGCAGGATGGTTTGTTAATTAGAACCTCCAAAACTGGCATCCAGCAGTGGGTAGTACCCACCAAGTTCAGAGGTCTAATGCTTCAACATGCCCATTATGCTCCCACATATGGTCATCGTGGTGCCAAACTCACGTATGAAATATTACGTGATTATGCTTTTTGGCCACACATGTTGAAAGATGTTCAAACCTACTGTCAAGGGTGTTTAATCTGTCCACAGTTCCAACCCACTGCACCAACGCATAGAGCGCCATTGCAGAAAAGGGGGATGG
Source organism: Bombina bombina (assembly GCF_027579735.1). Classification (NCBI taxonomy): domain Eukaryota; kingdom Metazoa; phylum Chordata; class Amphibia; order Anura; family Bombinatoridae; genus Bombina; species Bombina bombina. The sequence goes on along the minus strand of NW_026510828.1, from coordinate 97,257 downwards.
TAATGCCATGGTCAGATATACAAATTGATTTTATTGGCCCGGTAACAAGATCATCAAGAGGTAACAAATACATGTTAACCGTAACATGCCTGTTCACTAAATGGGTAGAGTGCATTAGTGCACCTAACAATAGTGCTGAAACATGTGCAGCATTGCTCATCAACCATGTATTTTCCAGATTTGGTTTGCCCCAAAGAATCGAATCAGATCGGGGGACCCACTTCACTAGCGAAGTAATGACAAAAATGTGGAAAATACTAGGGGTTAAAAGAAAGCTCCATATTGCTTATAGAGCTGCCTCAAGTGGTGGTGTAGAGCGTTACAACCAGTCTATTGTTAAAATCCTCAAAAAGTTTGTGAGTGAGACAGGTAAAGACTGGGATGTAAAACTACCTCTAGTCTTAATGGCATTAAGAGCAACTCCAAGTAGTGCTACCAAGATGTCACCTTTTGAACTGATGACTGGTAGAAGAATGGTTCTACCTCAGCATCTGCTGTACCGTACATCAGACCAAAATTTGATAAACGCTGCCAATACACATCAATATGTGGAAAACCTAAGGAGACACCTGCAACATGCCTTTGCATTTGCTCAAAGGAATTTAGAAAGAGCCGCAACTGCCACTAAAACCTATTATGATCTCAAAACATCCAAAAAGGAATATGAAATAAATGATAAAGTTTATCTTTATAACTTTGGAAGAGATCAGGTTAGGGAGAAGAAATTTCTTCCCTCATGGAAAGGTCCTTTTGTCATTACTGACAAAATATCTCCAGTGGCCTATAAAATACGGATCCCCAAAAATGAAGGTTTCATAAATAAATGGGTCCATATCAATCAATTGCGAGCGTGTCATCCCAGATCCCAACTACAAGTCATAGAGGGAAAATGAAGTGTCCTATCCCCAAATGAACTAGAGACATACTATAGTTTAAAGATGCCTAACTGATAAACATGAAGGTTCAAAATTGACAGACTATCTACATAGAAGACTGTCCATGATGTGTACGGTCAACATCCTCACCAAATACCACTAACCTTGATCCAATTCAAATACATGTGTCCTACATATTTTTGAATTGGAAAGGGGGATTTATGTCAAGGTATTTGAAATATTATTAAATAATATATAGAAATATATTTAACTTTATCTAATAAATCTGTGGATGTGAACATGGTCTGTAGGACAAAGGATTAGATCTCCCCCACTCCAATTGCACAGGAGACATTCTTGGCTGAAAGGAGAACAAAGGATTATCTCTGGCAGATCTCACACACTCAATATGTTAAATTATGCAATTGTATAATTTAGCAAGGAACTAAAATATAACAGTTTCAGGATACAGGCAAATATATGGAGACGAAATGTCTGAATTACCCTTTTGGAACTGATCAAAATCATGGAGAGGCAGCTTTTATGCACATGGTGTTAATTTTTAAATCCACATCTGCACTGCTGGCTAAACAGGAAATATGCTGCATTAAGACTTTTACAACTACTCGTGGATTGACCCCATGTGGTGAGTATGAGACAAAAAGTCTGGCAACTGAAGTTACTGAAAAGTTAGAATGTTAGGATAATACAGTGAAGGCCCATGACTTACATTATGATTTCAAAACAACTATATATATTTTAATGGATATGAGATGTATATTTATGTGATATCAAACATTAACATCTAAATATATATATATATGGAAAGTAAAAGATTGAATGATATATATATATATATATATATATATATATATATATATATATATATATTTTGAAGGCATGAATATCTTAGCCTCTGTGTGTTTAAGAACATGAATAGATGTTTATGGACCTGAAGAGAAGTGATTATTAACATTTATTTTTATTTCAGATCGACATAAACAGGATTTATGTATTCAGGAAGAAATACACAGAAATGTCACATACTATATCTGGGTGGATGCAAATATCAGGAGTTTTAAATACTACCAATCTGGAGATATAAAAATAAGCTGTTATTTGCAAAGAAATGCCAGAATACTGATAAAATTATAATGCATTTTAAGCTAATAATTAGCAGTGTTAAATTACCTTAATATAATAAAATGTTAATAATATAACATATTTGGTATCAGAATAATCAGAAAAAATAACCTAATATTAACCATCTGTAATTGGGGTTATATATGATTAATGCAGAGAGTGTGATCTGATTAAATAACCATTTTATAAAAAAAAAATTAACTTGCTTAAAAATGTCAGAAATGCTGTATTGTATTGCTATGTTGTACTGTATGCTGCCACCTAGTGTTATGATGCGGAATTGCAACCATGAGATGATTGGTTGTTGCAAAGAATGCATTTCCTTGACAACACATTTACCAAATAAACCAATCCATGTTCAGTTGCAAAGAACTAATCCAAGACAAGGCCGTGGGCGTTTCCAATATTCACCAATGACTGATAAATAATCAAAAAGGGGAGGGGTGAGATCAGATGATTTAACCCCAGCATAGAGACTAAGAAGGGGTTGTGTTATTTTGATCCAGAAAGGGGTAACTGCGGCAGTTATTAATCAAAAGCACACACCTACCATATGGACTCCATATGCTTTACCCCAATTTTGAATTTCTGAGGTGAATTGGATCTGTTGCAAAACCGGATTGCTGTTTATTTGGGTGATGTATATAGAAGTTTTATTGTGGGATGGGTTGTGTGCATGGTCAATTTGTGTTTGGTGGATTTGAAGAAACAGTGTGTTTTAGTTGGCATTTCACAGCCTATATATATATTGTTTAAATCTGCGTCTGATTGACCAAGTAACTCATCTATGCAAGTTCTGATATTGTCAGTTAATTTTGTATTAGGATAAATTGCAGTTAAATAGCAGAATATATATATTATCCTATTGTTTTATAAACACTGTTTAGAATTGTATTGCTTGGATGTTAAAGGTTTTTAGTCCCATTGTGTTAAATAAATAAAAGGCTGAATTGTGAAGGTATATTTTTCTGGGTTTTGTAAGAAGGATAGCATATCTTAAGAGTTGGTTTTAACGCATATAAACTCCTATTTAGTTTCCTTTTACTGCAAATATAGTTCAATATGTTTATGGATATTAACTAAATAAAAGAATTCAGATATTTATATTAATTGTATGGTCTAGTAGGTGCATGGTTGATAAGGGTTTCTATTTCTTTGTATTGTGTTTATAACCCTGCCATAAACTTATATATTATTTGGATAGCACTACTAAGATTTTCATAAATATACTGACAGCGAGCTAGCAGAACCTGGTGAACCAATGAAAACAGGCAAATGTTTATAACCACCAATCACTAGCTAGCTTCCAGTAGTGTAGGATATGTACATACTCTTTTCAAGATACCAAGACAACCAAGTAAATTTAATAACAGAATAAATTTAAAGGTGTCTTAAAATGTCATGCGCTATCTGAATCATGTACGTTTAGTTTTGACTTTCCTATCTATTTAAGCACTTTAAGGCAGCTGTGTTGTAATAATGTTTGTAACAACATATTCATTCTGTACATTTTTATTGTACAGGGTTATTTGTAGAGCGTTAACAGAATTCCGCAGTGCCAACAGATTCTGCAGCGCAGGGTTTCTTCAACCAACCTCATCTTCTTTTGTAAACTCTTTGGTTACAGGTCTTAGCTCCATACCTAGACCTCATGGGGAATTTTTGCACTGTAGCTGCCAGGCAGAGATCTTTAAAGTTCAGGTAAAAAAAAAAAACAGGGCGCAGATTTGAAAAACATTTCACAAATATGAAAAACAAAATGGACAAAAGATATTGGAAAAATGCAGCTTAACCCTTTGAGTGCTAAGCACTTTCCCACCTGGGTGCTGAGGTAATTTAAGTTTTTTTTACTTTTTTTTTTTTTACAGATCCCCAAGACTTATACCGTTGGAAAGGTTAGGTAATCACCTTTCCAACGGTGGATATTGCGGGTCTGTAGCTGCTTAGATGCCTGAGACACAGGCTTTTAAGCAGTGTGCCCCCTTTCCCTATACTTTGTATTGTCAATTTTTAATAATGATGCGCTGTGACGTCATCACGTCATTGTACGTGACATCACCACGCAAAAAGTGAAGCCCCGGCGATGCCTGTTACTATGCAGGCCCAATCGCCGGGGTAGGAGCGGGTGGGAGCCCCCAGATCTCCCTCAAGGTGGGAGAGTGCTAGCGATGGCTCTGAGTCGTCGTTAGCACCAGAGTGGGAAACTCTGTGACGGCTCAGAGCCGTCGTTAGCACTCAAGGGGTTAAAGGGACAGTAAAGTCATAATTAGGCAATCGTGATTTAGACAGAGCATACAATTTTAAACAACTTTCCAATTTACTTATATTATTTAATTTCCTTCTCTTGTTATCCTTTGCTGAAAGTTTTATTTATCTAAGCTCAGGAGCAGCAAAGAACCTAGGTTCTAGCTGCTGATTGGTGGCTGCATTTATATACCGATTGTCATTGGCTCACCCATGTGTTCAATTAGAAACCAGTAGTGCATTGCTGCTCCTTCAACAAATGATACCAAGAGAATTAAACAAATTTCATAATAAAAGTAAATTGGAAAGTTGTTTAAAATTGTGTGTTCTACCTAAATCATGAAATAATTTTTTGGGGTTTCATGTCCCTTTAAATTTGGTTATGGAGACATATATAGTATTCAGAAGTCAGCATTAAAATGCAGTAAGTAGATAGTAAACAGATGGCCATATGTTTTATAATTTAGATCTTGTGTTAACATTAGCTAATACTATTCATTTTCTTTACTATTATTTGTTTCCTTTTCATGTGTTTTTCATTCTGACACTGTCACATATTTAAGCAAAACCACTAGATGTCACTGTGTACTAGACACGATGAAACTATGACACTATTTATATGTCTGAATTGTTTCACAGACACCCCATAATGTAGATTTTCAGAACATATCTCGCAATAAGGCATAAGTTTTCCATCTACACACAAACCAAATGTTACAATGATCTTTGCCTGTTATTGTAGTTGTAGAATTTCAGTGATAAAGAAGTGTTTTTGAGAATCTATCTGCATACTTCATTTGTGCTAAGGAACAAAAATGGGAAGTCACCTAGCAACAGCTAAGCAGGATCAGGGAAGTGCACATTTGTTAGCATCACATCATGAAACTGAAGGTCTTACTTTTTTAAATTTGTGAACATAAGACTTTTTTTTTTGTTTGAGAAACCAACTAACTGGCCCAGGGAAAGTTCCGGAAATCCCATCCCATCTCTCCTCAGTTTTGTTCTTGGCCTCTTAGGAGTAGGATGAGAATAGAGCTATTCCAGCTACTTGCTTATGAATTGATACAGTATATGGGAGCTCAGATCAATGTGAGACCCTTTAACCCTGGGACATATCATTCAGAAAGAAGAAAGAATAGATGTCAAGTACACTGAGTGTTACAGGGACATAGGAATACCCTGTTATGTGCACAGTATCTCCCTATGTGATTTTTAACTATCCTCAGGGGACATGTTCCTTAGCCTCCCCCTGTGAGATAATGGTATTTCCTCTAAAATCCTCTGATGTACTTGTACATGCACTGGATTGGCTCTCTATCGGATACTGCTACAGTTTGGTGCCTGGTAAGATGGTGGAGAGATGTTACTTCAGGAAAGTCACTTACCAGAGACCAGGCAAAGCCCACAGCCTATTAAAATCTACTTTCATCACAGACACAGCATAGCCAGGGGACTTAGCCTACTCTCCATCTGAAATATTTGTTTGCTGATTTTAGGTCCCTGAATGCCCTACCTCTTTACTCTTTGGCGTTCCTGGGGGTATGGCCCTTTAGGTTCTCTCAGCAAGCATGCGATCCAGCTCTGTGGCACCTTAGGATTGTTTGTGTTATTTTTTTAGTGTTTTTTTAATCAAATTTATTGATAATTCATGTTTTTAATGTATTTGGCCTCTCTATGGCATGGCAGGAAGTGTCCCAAATTCTGTCTTGGGCAGAGAATATTCAATGTTCCCTGTCAGTCATTCACATCCCAGGAGTGAACAATTGGAAAGCGGATTACCTCAGCTGTCAGTCAATTCATCCAAGAGAGTGGTCTCTCCATTAGGACATCTTCGATAAATTATTGTTTGAATGGGGTCTACCAGAAATAAATCTGATGGACTGACATTTAAATCACAAACTTCTGTCTATTGTGCAAGATCATGAGATCCAAATGCTCAGATGATAGACGCATTGGTGTTTGCATGGAGCTTTCATCTAGCGTACCTGTTTACTCTGTTCTACTTCCAAGAGTTATTGCTCAAATCAAACAGGAGTCAGCTTTGGTCATTTTGATTGCTCCAGCCAGGCCCTGAAGAACATGCTACATGGATCTAGTGCAGATGTCCTCTTTTTCTCCATACCCTCTTTTCCATCAGGATCTCAAATCTCCAAGTTTAACAGCGTGGAGGTTGAACACCTAGCCTTAAAACACAGAGGCCTAGATTTAGAGTTGGGCGGTAGCCGTGAAAACCAGCGTTAGAGGCTCCTAACGCTGGTTTTTACCGCCCTCTGGTATTTGGAGTCAGTCAGGAAAGGGTCTAACACTCACTTTCCAGCCGCGACTTTTCCATACCGCAGATCCTCTTACGTCAATTGCGTATCCTATCTTTTCAATGGGATCTTTCTAACACCGGTATTTAGAGTCTTGGCTGAAGTGAGCGTTAGAAATCTAACGACAAAACTCCAGCCGCAGAAAAAAGTCAGTAGTTAAGAGCTTTCTGGGCTAACACCGGTTTATAAAGCTCTTAACTACTGTGCTCTAAAGCAGTGTTTTTCAACCAGTGTGCCGTGGCACACTAGTGTGCCGTGAGAGATCCTCAGGTGTGCCACGGCAGACTGACAACAGTGTGACATATTTTTTAAACTTTGCTTGTTTTTTACTCCCAGAGCAGGGGTAGTTTGTAGGAGGCATGGCATAACAGCACAATACATATAGTATGTGTGTGTTTGTGTGTATGTGTATATATATATGCTGTATTAGGCTACAATGTGTGATTTTTTAAAAATTTGGGATGGTGGTGTGCCACAGGATTTTTTAATGTAAAAAAGTGTGCCACGGCAAAAAAAAGGTTAAAAATCACTGCTCTAAAGTACACTAACACCCATAAACTACCTATGCACCCCTAAACCGAGGCCCCCCCCACACCGCCGCCAATCTATTAAATTTTTTTAACCCCTAATCTGCCGCTCCGTACACCACCGCCACCTACATTATGCCTATGTACCCCTAATCTGCTGCCCCTAACACCGCCGACCCCTACATAATATTGATTAACCCCAATCTGCCGCCCCCAACGTCGCCGCTACCTTACCTACACTTATTAACCCCTAATCTGCCGACCGAACCGCTACTATAATAAATGTATTAACCCCTAATCCGCCTCACTCCCGCCTCAATAACCCTATAATAAATAGTATTAACCCCTAATCTGCCCTCCCTAACATTGCCGACACCTAACTTCAAACATTAACCCCTAATCTGCCAACCGTAGCTCACCGCTATTCTAATAAATTTTTTAAGCCCTAAAGCTAAATCTAACCCTAACCCTAACACCCCCCTAAATTAAATATAATTTAAATCTAACGAAATAAATTAACTCTTATTATATAAATTATTCCTATTTAAAGCTAAATACTTACCTGTAAAATAAACCCTAATATAGCTACAATATAAATAATAATTATATTGTAGCTATTTTAGGATTAATATTTATTTTACAGGCAACTTTGTATTTATTTTAATCAGGTACAATAGCTATTAAATAGTTAATAACTATTTAATAGCTAAAATAGTTAAAATAATTACAAAATTACCTGTAAAATAAATCCTAACCTAAGTTACAATTAAACCTAACACTACACTATCAATAAATAAATTAAATAAACTTCCTACAATTACCTACAATTAAACCTAACACTACACTATCAATAAATTAATTAAATAAAATACCTACAAATAACTACAATTAAATAAACTAACTAAAGTGCAAAAAATAAAAAAGAACTAAGTTACAAAAAATAAAAAAATATTTACAAACATTAGAAAAATATTACAACAATTTTAAACTAATTACACCTACTCTAAGCCCCCTAATAAAATAACAAAGCCCCCCAAAATAAAAAAATGCCCTACCCTATTCTAAATTAAAAAAGTTCAAAGCTCTTTTACCTTACCAGCCCTGAAAAGGGCCATTTGCGGGGCATGCCCCAAATAATTCAGCTCTTTTGCCTGTAATAAAAAACATACAATACCCCCCCCCCCAACATTACAACCCACCACCCACATACCCCTAATCTAACCCAAACCCCCCTTAAATAAACCTAACACTAAGCCCCTGAAGATCTTCCTACCTTATCTTCACCATGCCAGGTTCACCGATCCGTCCTCGGAAGTCTTGATCCAAGCCTCCGAAGTGTTGATCCAAGCCCAAGCGGGGGCTGAAGAGTGACGTCCATCCTCCGGCTGAAGTCTTGATCCAAGCGGGCAGAAGAGGACATCCAGACCGGCAAACATTTTCTTCCAAGCCGCATCTTCAATGTTCTTCAATCCGATGACGACCGGCTGATCTTAAAGACCTCCAGCGCGGATCCATCCATCTTCACCGACGACTTCCCGACGAATGACGGTTCCTTTAAGGGACGTCATCCAAGATGGCGTCCCTCGAATTCCGATTGGCTGATAGGATTCTATCAGCCAATCGGAATTAAGGTAGGAAAATTCTGATTGGCTGATGGAATCAGCCAATCAGATTCAAGTTCAATCCGATTGGCTGATCCAATCAGCCAATCAGATTGAGATCGCATTCTATTGGCTGATCGGAACAGCCAATAGAATGCGATCTCAATCTGATTGGCCGATTGGATCAGCCAATCGGATTGAACTTGAATCTGATTGGCTGATTCCATCAGCCAATCAGAATTTTCCTACCTTAATTCTGATTGGCTGATAGAATCCTATCAGCCAATCGGAATTCGAGGGACGCCATCTTGGATGACGTCCCTTAAAGGAACCGTCATTCGTCGGGAAGTCGTCGGTGAAGATGGATGGATCCGCGCTGGAGGTCTTGAAGATCAACCGGTCGTCATCGGATTGAAGAACATAGAAGATGCCACTTGGAAGAAGATGTTTGCCGGTCCGGATGTCCTCTTCTGCCCGCTTGGATCAAGACTTCAGCCGGAGGATGGACGTCACTCTTCAGCCCCCGCTTGGGCTTGGATCAACACTTCGGAGGCTTGGATCAAGACTTCCGAGGATGAATCGGTGAACCTGGCATGGTGAAGATAAGGTAGGAAGATCTTCAGGGGCTTAGTGTTAGGTTTATTTAAGGGGGGTTTGGGTTAGATTAGGGGTATGTGGGTGGTGGGTTGTAATGTTGGGGGGGGGGTATTGTATGTTTTTTTTACAGGCAAAAGAGCTGAATTATTTGGGGCATGCCCCGCAAATGGCCCTTTTCAGGGCTGGTCAGGTAAAAGAGCTTTGAACTTTTTAAATTTAGAATAGGGTAGGGCATTTTTTTATTTTGGGGGGCTTTGTTATTTTATTAGGGGGCTTAGAGTAGGTGTAATTAGTTTAAAATTGTTGTAATATTCTTCTAATGTTTGTAAATATTTTTTTATTTTTTGTAACTTAGTTTTTTTTTATTTTTTGTACTTTAGTTAGTTTATTTAATTGTAGTTATTTGTACGTATTTTATTTAATTAATTTATTGATAGTGTAGTGTTAGGTTTAATTGTAGGTAATTGTAGGTAGTTTATTTAATTTATTTATTGATAGTGTAGTGTTAGGTTTAATTGTAACTTAGGTTAGGATTTATTTTACAGGTAATTTTGTAATTATTTTAACTATTTTAGCTATTAAATAGTTATTAACTATTTAATAGCTATTGTACCTGATTAAAATAAATATAAAGTTGCCTGTAAAATAAATATTAATCCTAAAATAGCTACAATATAATTATTTTTTATATTGTAGCTATATTAGGGTTTATTTTACAGGTAAGCATTTAGCTTTAAATAGGAATAATTTATATAATAAGAGTTAATTTATTTCGTTAGATTTAAATTATATTTAACTTAGGGGGGTGTTAGTGTTAGGGTTAGACTTAGCTTTAGGGGTTAAAAAATTTATTAGAATAGCGGTGAGCTCCAGTCGGCAGATTAGGGGTTAATTATTGTAGGTAGCTGGCGGCGACTTTGTGGGGGGCAGATTAGGGGTTAATAAATATAATATAGGGGTTGGCGGTGTTAGGGGCAGCAGATGAGGGGTACATAGGTATAATGTAGGTTGCGGCGGTGTACCGAGCGGCAGATTAGGGGTTAAAAAAAAATGCAGGTGTCAGCGATAGCGGGGGCGGCAGATTAGGGGTTAATAAGTGTAAGGTTAGGGGTGTTTAGACTCGGGGTACATGTTAGGGTGTTAGGTGCAGACTTAGGTAGTGTTTCCCCATAGGAAACAATGGGGTTGCGTTAGGAGCTGAACGCTGCTTTTTTGCAGGTGTTAGGTTTTTTTTTCAACTCAAACAGCCCCATTGTTTTCTATGGGGGAATCGTGCACGAGCACGTTTTTGAAGCTGGCCGCGTCCGTAAGCAATGCTGGTATCTAGAGTTGCAGTGGCGGTAAATATGCTCTACGCTCCCTTTTTTGGAGCCTAACGCAGCCATTCTGTGAACTCTAAATACCAGCGGTATTTAAAAGGTGCGGGGGGGGGGGGGAAAGCACGTGTAGCTAACGCACCCCTTTGGCCGCAGAACTCTAAATCTAGCCGAGAGTGTTCTTTGACTCAGTTATTGACACTCTGGCCTTTGATTGGTATTCTTCCCGAGAATGTTCTTGGTATTCCTTTAAGATTCCTAGAATTCTTCAGTTTCTACAAGGGTTTGTCTCCTAGCTCTCTGAAGGGTCAAACTTCTGCTTTATCTGTTTTCTTTCATATAATTTAGGTAAACTGCTTGACGCTCAATCTTTTGTCCAGGCGAGAATTAGTCCATTTGTGTGACCTATATCTTCGCCCTGTAATTTAAACTTAGTCCTGCAAGGTCCTCCTTTTGAACCGATGCACTCCATAGATATCAAGCTATTATCCTAGAAAATGCTTTTCTTGCTAGCCATTTCCTCTGCTAGGAGAGTTCCTAAGTTATCGGTTTTATTTAGTGATTTTCCCTTTTTAGTTTTTAACAAGGATAAAGCAGTTCTTATCTTAATTGATTAATAAGCACCTCTTAAAAATGTTTACTGTGACCTTCAGTAGAAAGTACATATCAGCCAATAAGCATTAGTAGGAAGCGCTTTCAGCCAATGAGAATTAGTGGTAAGTGCTTATCAGCCAATGAGCATTAGTAGGAAGTATTTAAAATATCAACCAATAAGAAATAGTAGAAGGTACACAACTCATACTACTGTAATAGTTTCCATTTCAATTTAAACAACTTTTACATCAAAATGTTTGACTTAAAAAAAAGTAGATGATAGAATATTTTTGAGTACAAATTCCCTTTACCCTGGAATATTAATATTTTTTTTCTGTGCATGAAAGAAAAAGCCCCCCTCCCCTATCATATATATCTCACATTTCTTTTAAGACCCCCATCTCTCATTCACCTCTCCCAGGACTATATAATTTAAAGCATCTTTACCATAACTTGTCTGTGATTTTATTTGTGAAACATGTTTTTCTGCTGCCCTTTTTGTTCTTACAGAAACTGTACAAAATGTTAATGCAAATTTCTATAGTACAGTAGGTTGTAGAAAATGAAGTTTTATAAAGAGGCATTGATTCAAGGGAGGAAAGCATAATTCTGTCATTATATAAAGCCCTGGTAAGACCTCACCTTGAGTTTGGAGTGCAGTTCTGGGGACCGATTGCTAAAAAAGATATTGCAGAACTAGAAAAAGTTCAGAGAAGGGCCACAAAGCTAATAAGGGGATTGGAGAAATTAACCTATGAGGAGAGGCTAGCCAAACTGGGTCTGTTCTCTTTAGAAAAAAGGCGCTTGAGAGGTGACATGATTACTTTATATAAATATATTCAAGGCCCATATACAGAGATGGCAGAAGCTCTTTTTAGTCCAAGAAAATTGGTTCTGACAAGAGGTCATAATTTAAGGTTGGAGGAAAGGAGATTTAATCTCCTGCAACGGAAACGTTTTTTCACTGTAAGAGCAATAAAATTGTGGAACTCATTACCAAAGGAGGTAGTGAATGCCAATACCATAGATACATTTAAAAATAGTCTGGATAAATTTCTGTATATAAACAAAATTTATGGATATGATTGCTAGTATTAAATGGGTCACATTTTAATGGGGTTATTTAAGCTTAACTGGAGCTTTTTGTAAGTATTTTAGATTTGTATAGGTTGAACTCGATGGACTTCAGTCTTTTTTCAACCTTATCTACTATGTTATGTTACTATGTTATGTAAAGAAGGTGAGGTCCAGTCATTTGAAAGTAATACAGCATCTCTGTAAAAAGCTGACTAGTAAATATCACTTGAACATATATTATATCTCAACATTTCTTTAACTCACTAAAGTAAGTGCTCTGTGAGTAATTCTCCTTCAGCTACTTGTTTTAGTGTCATCTTCATGGTGAAAACAAAACAGCCATTTGCCTCATCACTACTGAGTTCACTTTACACTTTGCTTCACTTTCATCAAAATCGTATGAGATTTGTTAGTAAACTACCTTAAAGGGACAGTCTACACAAAAATTGTTATTGTTTAAAAAGATAGATAATGCCTTTACTACCCATTCCCCGACTTTTCACAACCAACAATGTTATATTAATATACTTTATAACATTTAAACCTCTAAATTTCTGCCTGTTTCAAAGGCTCTATAGACAGACTCTTGATCCCATGCTTTTGTATTTGCTTTTCGCAACAGGAGACTGATAGTTCATGTGGGCCATATAGATACCATTGTGTTCACGTCTGAGAAGTTATTTAAGAGTTAGCACAACACAATACTAAGGGGCATATTTATCAAGCTCCGTATGGAGCTTGATGCCCCGTGTTTCGGCTCCCTGGAAACAGAAGTTATGAAGAAGCAGTCTAAAGACCACTGCTCCATAACCTGTCCGCCTGCTCTGAGGCGGCGGACAGAAATCAACCTGATTGGCCGCGAATCTGCAGGGGGCGGCATTACACCAGCAGTTCAACAGAACAGCTGGTGCAATGATAAATGCCGAGAGCGTATGTTGTCGGCATTTATCGATGTGCAGCGGATATGATCCGCAATATTGGATCATGTCCGCTCACACATTAATAAATAGGCCCCTAAATGCAAGTCAATAGATAATAAATAGTCACAGTCATGTATTAATATCACTGTGTTGGTTATGCAAAACTGGGTAATGGGTAAAAAAGGAATGATCTATCTTTTAAAACAATAACAATTATATTGTAGACTGTCCCTTCAAATTGAATCATTTCATAATCAGAAGTTATTTTGTTACGGTAAAGTTCTTCAAAGTGACATGTTGGTTACCCAGAACTAGCAGTCTCCTGTTGTGAAAAGCAAATAAAAAAGCATGTGATAAGAGGCTGTCTGTAGTGGCTTAGAAACAGGCAGAGAGTTAGAGGTTTGAATGTTATAAAGTATTAATATAACAATGTTGGTTGTGCAAAGCTGGGGAATGGGAGTAAAGGTGTTAGCTATCTTTTTAAACAACAATTTTAGTGTTGACTGTCCCTTTAATTAAGAGCCACCACATTCTGTACTGCTGGATACATTTTAAAAGGTTCTTAACGACACAGACTCATAGTAAAAAAAATGCATGTAACAGACTAAACAAAACAAATTAACTCTGGAGTGCTTGCAATAATGTAATCTTGTCCTTATTAGTAAGTCCCAGGAAATTCTTTGTTTGATTACTAGGCAAGATGTTGACAGGCACAGATGAGAATGTATAAAAATAACTTGTGACTTACATAAATCTATGGACATTTCCTATATTTCTTGCTGGGCTCTAGTTTCTAGTTTGTTCTAAGAAACCCTTTGTAGAAGATGAAACAAGTATTGGGATATCCCACCATTAAAGTGCAGGAATGCAATATATTCCTAAACAAGGGGAAAACATTACAGTATAGCATTTTAACAATAGTGAGCCTGCAACGCTGTGTGTTTAACCCTTACAACAGGGTTAAACATATAATGGGGCATATTTATCAATGTGCGAGCGGACATGAAACGAAGTAGCGTATCATGTCCGCCGCACATCGATAAATGCCGACAGCATACGCTGTTGGCATTTATTATTGCACCAGCAGTTCTTGTGAACTGCTGGTGCAAAGCCGCCCCCTGCAGATTTGCGGCCAATCAGCCGCTAGCAGGGGGTGTCAATCAACCCGATTGTATTCGATCGGGTTGATTTCTGTCCGCGGCCTCAGAGCAGGCAGACAAGTTATGGATCAGTGGTCTTTAGACCGCTGCTTCATAACCTCTGTTTCTGGCGAGCTTGAAGACTCGCCGGAAGCAAGGGGCATCAAGCTCCATACAGAGCTTGATAAATATGCCCCAATGAATTTACCACCAGTCACCGAACCCAAAGTAGTAGTCCCACAACACTAACTGTTAACCCCTGCAAAGGGTTAAAACTCATAGGGCCAATTTATTAATATCCGCCCCTCATCGATAAATTCTGACAGCATTCGCTGTCGGCATTTATCATTGCACAAGCAGTTCTTGTGAAATGCTTGTGCAATGCCGCCCCCTGCATATTCACGGCCAATAGGCCGCTAGCAGGAGGTGTCAATCATCCCGATCGGATCCGTTCTTGATGATTGCTGTCCAACGCATCAGAGGTGGCAGACGAGTTAAGGAGCAGCGGTCTTAAAGGGACATGAAACCCAAATTTTTTCTTTCATGATTTAGAAAGAGCATACAATTATAAACAACTTTCTAATTTACTTCTATTATCTAATTTGCTTCATTCTCTTGATATTCTTTGCTGAAAAGCATATCTAGATATGCTTAGTAGCTGCTGATTGGTAGCTGCACATAGATGCCTCCTGTGATTGGTTCACCGTGTGCATTGCTATTTCTTCATTAAAGTATATCTAAAGAATGAAGCAAATTAGGTAATAGAAGTAAATTGGAATGTTGTTTAAAATTGTATTCTCTACCTTAATCATGAAAGAAAATGTTTGGGTATAGTGTCCCTTTAAGACTGCTGCTTCTTAACATCAGCATACGCTGCTTCTTAAATCGGCCCCATTGTGTGTTTTAACAAGGGGTTAACAGTTAGTGTTGCAGGGTCGCAGGTGTTAAAATGATATGCTCTAAAGAACTGGAGCAATTTTTCCACTGTAATGGCTCTTTTAAGGAAATAAGAATATGACAGCTAAAAGTGCTCTGCACTTCTGTAAGGTTTCTGGCAAAGCCAGTTCAATTTTGATAGTTACTGGGGCAGTTTTAGTGGATTTAATCCACAGCCAAATATGTTACTAATTGCTTTGAATCCCAGCTGGATTGCTTATTAAAAACAAAGCCAATGAACTTTCTAACATCAGCTAAGAAAAGTATGTGCAGACTGAAAAAGTAAAACAAATATAATGAATGGCTAGTGCCTATAAAACACTCCTAAAACGGTACATTTTACTATGCAGGCAAAAAGTATACATGTATTTCTTGTATATATGCTCCTACTACAAGCTTTAAAGGCTTAGACCCCCAGTATCTGTATTTAGTGACCCTTTAAAGGGACATATAATGCCTTTTGCCTTTGTGTGAAAAATGTGTTTTATCCCACGCTCCCTAGGGAGGCCAAAAATCAAATGTGTAACCTAGGTTTTCAAACTGTTGCAAATAGCTAACCAACTATTTGATTTGCAGTATTTGGAGGTTACAGATTTTTTTAGATTTTTTTTTTTTTTTTTGGCCTTGTAGGGAGCGTGGGACATACATTTCACCGTAATTAATGCAAAAATGATCATGTTAAACTGATATGCTTCTCTGCTTGCTATGCCAACAGCTTTAAAGGGCCATTAAACCCAAAATCTTTCTTTCATGATTCAGATAGAGAATAGAAATTTAAACAACATTACAATTTACTTCTATTATTTATTTTGCTTCATTTTTTAGATATCCTTAGTTGAAGAAAAAGCAATGCACATGGTGAGCCAATCACACAAGGCTTCTATTTGCAGCAACCAATCAGCAGCTACTGAGCATATCTAGATATGCTTTTCAGCAAAGAATATCAAGAGAATAAAACAAATTAGATAATAGAAGTAAATTAGAAAGATGTTTAAAATTGCATTCTCTTTCTAAATCATGAAAGAAAAAATGTGGGTCTCATGTCACTTTAACTAAACTGCTGCTTTCACACTGATTCATAGCCACAGCCTTGTTCTTCTTGAATGACAACCATGGAACATGTGTATAGCTACCTGGCTGTTTTAAATATGGTAAAATTCACCAACAAATACTGCTCCAATTATATTTCCGGGGGCAGGCAGAATCCCAAACCTTTTTCAAGTAGTAATAGGACTTTTTCACATCTTTTTTTTTTTAATTCAGTCATCTGGGCAGGATGGACAGTTTGCACTAACGCATTTGGCTATCAATAAAGCACAGCGGTGCAAAGTGAGAGTGAAAGAGAGTGAGAGTGTAAAAGTGGGACAGAGACTGAGAGTGTGACCGAGTGGGAAACAGTGAGTGTGTTAGAGTGTGGGGGAGAATGTCAGAGAGAGAGTTTGAGACATTGAAAGAGTGAGGGAGTGAATGAGATTGGGAGTAACTGCGAGTGAGTGTGTTCTAGAGTGCGTAATTGTGAGTCAGTGAGTGTCAGAGTATGGTGCAGAGAGATGGGGTGGAACATTGATCGCAAGATGATTTATTGATCGGAAAACTATCATTATCATACCTCCCAACATTTGTCGCTGAGTATGAGGGACACTGGAGGTTGATAGGAGCCCTTCACCATTTTGTAGATGGAGCCATGTTGGAAGGGGAGGGATAATGGGTGGTTAGTCGGCAGGATTCTGTGTCTTTCTGGGTGGTTTGTGGTTGTGTCAGGGCAGTTTGTTGGTGTTTGTGGGTATTTTGTGGGTGGAGCTATTGGAAAATCTGTAAAGAGGGCATATGACTAGCTCAGAGCTCAGAATCAGGGACTGCCACTTTCACATAGGGACAGTTGGGAGGTTAGTGGGTATTTTGTGATAGGGGTTGGGGCGGTTTAGGGGTTAATAGTGTAGTGGGGTATTTTGTGATGCAGTGCAACAAAGTGTTACAATCTGTTTGTTTCTTATATAAATCAACAGATAAAACCCCACTGCTCTTAGAAATTGTAGTATCAAAAAAATGAAGGCACTCCTCACTAGAGGGGGTGGCATGGAAAAATGATTAAGAATGAGAGAAGCTTTTTGGATACATAAATGGGGCACCTTGGTGCCAGATGGCATAAATAGGGATTCTGATTGGACAGTCTTTGTATATATTGTTTTTAATATGTTACATGTAATTCCACCTTTTTTCCTTTAGGGGCTACTGTTGTAGAGCACAATGTGGCGATGTCATGAGGGGTGTGTTGTTTGATGTTTATTTAAATGTGATGCTATAAGAGTTGTAACTAGACATGACTAAAGCCTAATTTTCAAATTGTTGTAATTTTCAATTCTGGCTCAATAAAGATTTTGTGACTTGACTACTGGTCTGGTGGTGCTGCTATCATTTGGAGTGGATTTATCTTGGGGAGGTGGTTCTATGCCCCATTAGATTGCACACCTTTGAAGACTATTTACCCAGGTGCTGGGATCTGGCTTAATGAATGTTTGCACACACGCTTGTAACCAGTCCGGTGCACTGTGAACACATAAAGCAAACACCATAGGGCCAATTTAGCATGCTGCGAATGCAGCTGTTTCTGCGCGAGCCTTTAAGCTCACTGGAATCATAAGTTAAGAAGCAGCAGTTGTAAAACTGCTGCTCCTTAACTCGTCCGCCACCTCTGAGGTGATACAATCGGGATGATTGACACCCCCTGCTAGCGGCCAATTGGCCACGAATGTGCAGGGGGCGACATTGCACAAGCATTAAACCAGAAATGCTTGTGCAAAGTTAAAATTTGCTGTCGGCATTTAGCGATGTCGGGCGGACATAGCGGATAATTTCCGCCCAACAGTTAATAAATTTACTCCCATGTCTTCAGAAGACAGTCACAATGTCAGCCGAAGTCACTCATGATAAAAAAAAATTGCCTTTATTTCATCCCTTTATAATCTCTTACATCTCTGCTAAGAGTAGAGCTTTTATCAAATGGTGCAAACACATTATATTTTAACATCCTTATTTGATGCAGGTCCACTCAAGACTTGTATCTACAGAAACATTATAATTTATTTATAATAATTATTTTTGTACTGAATAAATACAGCCCCAGTTGTATAACTTTAACATTTATAAAGGTTCTCTCCTACTTATGTTCATTATGCACTAAACATGCACAGATAAACTTGAGTTATGTGACTTATATCCTGCCTGCCCCTACTTAAAATCATTTGGAGCCTAATGCCTTATTGGAATGTGATACATAGGAAGATGATTGTGTAGAAGATCATGCTAAACTTATTACTAATCAGCCAATGTCTTGTATTCATGTGAATCTGAACAAGTGCCTGAATTTCCAATTTCTCCTACGTTTCTACATTTATTTCAGGATGACTGGGGGAATAATTATTATTATTGGTTATTTGTAGAGCTTCAACAGATTCCGCAGTGCTATAAACATAGGCGGAGTACAGCAAAACATTTGTAGGGATCAAATGGGTAGAGGGCCCTGTCAAGAGTCGCACTGTGTAGTCAGCTCTTAAGAAGGTGATCTACAAACAGCATAACTCTTAGGCTTACATGCTAAGGTGGTTCAAGGAGATAACAATGGAGGAGAGAAACTGGTATAATGAAAGGTTAGTGTAGGTTGTATGCATCGCTGAACAGTAGAGTCTTTAGGGAGCGCTTAAAGCATTCAAAGCTAGGGGGGAGTCTTGTGAGCGAGGCAGAGAGTTCCACAAGATGGGAGCCAGTCTGGAGAAGTCCTGTAAATGGGAGTGTGAGGAGGTAAAAAGAGAGGAGGAGAGTAGGAGGTCATGAGCAGAGTGAAGGGGACGGGAGGGAGAGTATCTGGAGACAAGGTCTGAGATATGGTGGAAAAGCAGTGCAGTTGAGGGCTTTGTATGTCAGAGTGAGAATTTTGTGTTTAATCCTAGAGGCAAGAGGAAGCCAGTGAAGGAATTGTCAGAGAGGTGCAGCAGATGAAGAGCGATGTGTAAGGAAGATGAGCCTGGCAGAGGCATTCATTATGGATTTAAAGGAGCTAGGTCATCGATAGCTAAAGATCAGGTCAAGGGAGTGACCGTCTTTGTTAGTGGGAGAGTCAGTCCATTGTGACAAACTGAAAGAGGAAGTGAGTAGCAAAAGTTGTTTTGCAGAGGAGTCAGTGGGATTGTCAAGAGGGATGTTGAAGTTGCCAAGAATGAGGGCAGGGGTGTCTGAGGAAAGGAAATAAGGTAGCCAGGCAGCCAAGTGATCTAGAAATTGAGTTGAGGAGCCAGGGGGTCAGTATAGGACTGCAACACGTATAGAGAGCGGAGAGAATAAGCAAATCCTGTGGGTTTCAAATGAGGAATATGTGAGGGAAGAGATTGGATGTATTTGTTGAAAGGTGCAATGAGAGGAAAGTAAAATACCTACACCACCTCCTTGTCTATTACCAGACCTAGGAGTGTGGCTGAAGTGGAGACCCCCATGTAATTATTATTATTATTATCATCAGGTATTTGTAGAGCGTCAACAGATTCTGCAGTCCTATAAACATAGGCAGTATACAAGATAACATTTATAGGGATCACATGAGTAGAGGGCCCTGCCGAGAGTTGTACTGTTGTAGTCGGCTCTTATTAAGGTGATCTACAAACAGCTGGGCTCTTAGGCCTACATGCTAAGGGGTTCAGGGGTATAGCAATGAAGTTAGGAAAGGTTAGTGTAGGTCGTGAGCATCCCTGAATAGTAGAATATTTAGGGAGCACTCGAAGCCTTCAAAACTAGGGGAGAGTCTTGTGGAGCAAGGCAGAGCGTTCTATAAAATGAGAGACAGTCTGGAGAAGTCTTGTTAACAGGAATGTGAGGAGGTAACAAGAGTGTAGAAGGTTGTGAGTAGAGTGAAGGGGACGGGAGGGAGAGTATCCGGAGACGAGGTCTGAGATGTAGGGGGGAGCAGTACAGTTGAGGGCTTTGTATGTCAGAGTAAGAATTTTGTGTTTAATCCTGGAGGCAAGAGGAAGCCAGTGAAGGGATTGGCAGAGAGGTGCAGCAGATGAAAAGGAACGTGTAAGGAAGATGAGCCTGGCAGAGGCATTTAGTATGGATTGTAAAGGAGCAAGGCGGCAGCTAGGGAGACCAGAGAGGATGGAGTTGCAGTAGTCAAGGTGGGAAAGTATGAGTTTGAAATCTTAGTTGTGTCTTGGGTAAGGAAATGTCTAATTTTAGAGATGTTTTTAGGGTGGAAGGAGCAGGCTTTAGCCAAGGACTGAATGTTAAAGAAATATCTAAATCAAGTGTGACCCCAAGACATCGGGCATGTTGGGTAGGGGTAATGATGGAGTTATCGATAGTTATAGAGAAATGGGGGGTGGAGATTTTGGAAGAAGGGGGAAATAAGGAACTCAGTTTTGGAGAGATTTAGCTTAAGGTAGTGAGAGGACATCCGAGATGAGATATGAGAAAGACAGTTGGTGACACAGGTTAGCAAGGAAGGAGATAGGTCTGGTACAGAGAGGTAGATGTGGGTGTCATCTGCATTCAAATGATATTAAAACCCGTGGGATTTTATTAAGGAACCTAATGATGATGTGTAGATTGAGAAGAGAAGGGGACAGAGGACAGAGCCTTGCGGTACCCCAACAGAAAGTGGTAATGGGGCAGAGGATGCCCCAGAGAAGGATACACTAAAGGTACGGTTAGACAGATAGGAAGAGAACCATGAGAGAGCTGTGTCGCAAATGCCGAAGGAATAATATATATCATTTAAATGTTGCTGATAAATATATTTTATATTCTATATAATAAATAATCCCAGCCAAAGAGACTTTGAAATTTTTTTTTTAATTAAAGTGTAAGATAATACCTTAATGTTCCACTTGCTCACATCCACACAAACCCCATCCACCAGACACATCCGTACCACATACAAAATGAATAACCTAAAAAACAAAAACAGTTTCCAGAAAAATAGTAATGATAATAATATGGTTCCCACTCCTAGGCGTCCCCAGGGAGTGAGAAAGAACAGTATCACCTGAATCACTTAAAAAACAAATAGAAATGTTGAAGCAATAATTGTAACAAAAGTCCTCTGTAAAGTCTGGAAAGAAACAGGAATCAAATCATTTGTATCAAAAGTAAATATTACAGTTGCGCTATGTCAGGCAACATTTTCCTCTGTATGATTCCCCATATAGAGTATCCGGTTATCTTCTTGCAACTCAATAGACTTGACAGCAGTCCATACAGCTTCGCTATAGCAATATATATGCGCAAACAAAGAATAATGTCTCAATCCATAACTCTTGAGGACAAACTGAAGACTTGAAAAAGGTATAAGCTGTTTTGTCAAATTTATATGTTAAATCTCACAATATCCTGTTATCAAACTTAAAAGATATAAGCTGTTTGCCACACTGTGTAATGGATCACACAATATATTATACTGAATTGCTGTGAAAGCAGTGCTTAGCGAGGTATACCGCTAATCCAACTTCACACTCTTTATTATATCTTCACTCACGTAATATAAAGCCCAGCATATGCAGTTTCCACCAAATATTGCTTATAGTCGTCTTGATATCATAGCCGTCAGTTATAGAATGCCTTGGATGTTGAAGACAAAAGCAAACCAGTAAAGACGCTATCACCGAATCTTACCTGCTGTGCTGAAGCCACTCTGTGTATCGTCTACATGAAGCGTGCTTGAGGTAAAAAGAGCGAGATGGGATGCGGTCCATTTCCACACTGAAGATTTCTCCGGTGACGAGTCTCACGGTAATATTGGCTACACTGGCCGGGTAAGGCTACACCACACCTGTTTGTTTGCTTTTGTCTTCAACATCCAAGGCATTCTATAACTGACGGCTATGATATCAAGACGACTATAAGCAATATTTGGTGGAAACTGCATATGCTGGGCTTTATATTACGTGAGTGAAGATATAATAAAGAGTGTGAAGTTGGATTAGCGGTATACCTCGCTAAGCACTGCTTTCACAGCAATTCAGTATAATATATTGTGTGATCCATTACACAGTGCGGCAAACAGCTTATATCTTTTAAGTTTGATAACAGGATATTGTGAGATTTAACATATAAATTTGACAAAACAGCTTATACCTTTTTCAAGTCTTCAGTTTGTCCTCAAGAGTTATGGATTGAGACATTATTCTTTGTTTGCGCATATATATTGCTATAGCGAAGCTGTATGGACTGCTGTCAAGTCTATTGAGTTGCAAGAAGAGAACCGGATACTCTATATGGGGAATCATACAGAGGAAAATGTTGCCTGACATAGCGCAACTGTAATATTTACTTTTGATACAAATGATTTGATTCCTGTTTCTTTCCAGACTTTACAGAGGACTTTTGTTACAATTATTGCTTCAACATTTCTATTTGTTTTTTAAGTGATTCAGGTAATACTGTTCTTTCTCACTCCCTGGGGACGCATAGGAGTGGGAACCATATTATTATCATTACTATTTTTCTGGAAACTGTTTTTCTTTTTGTTTTTTAGGTTATTCATTTTGTATGTGGTACGGATGTGTCTGGTGGATGGGGTTTGTGTGGATGTGAGCAAGCGGAACTTTGTATCTCTCCTGAGATTGATACATTAGGTATTATCTTACACTTTAATTAAAAAAAAAAATTTCAGGGGCGGAGCGCAGCCGTGCAGGAACATGGCCGCACTTTGACACAGCTCCGTTACACATTCCCACTCACTGGCTCTAATATGGTGATCTAAGGGGCAAATGAGGGTCTAAATAACGACTATATCACCTCTAACCGAAGGGCACATAGTCCAAGTTGTTGCCGCACTCCAGATGTACTTTAAAGAGCAGAGAGACTCCTCCGCAAATACAGGCCTGCTTCGGCGATTCCCCGCCTAGTGATCTCCGACCGGGGGACCTCACGACCTACCTGCCTGAGCTGACCTGCCGCATCGAAGTGCCCGGAGTAACGGAGAAAGACCCGGGGCAGAACAATCGAACGGATCCCCGCGATCAGCCATACGCCCGCACATTACCCACGTGGCGTCTCTCCTAACTGAACAACGGCAGCCTGCGCTCACTCGCCCGGCCACGAACATCCTCACCAGGCCCATCAGCGCACAGGTATAAAGCCGCATAAGGCCCCTAACACCACACCAGTAAAGTTGTGCCTTTATGACCCGGGCCCATAGTTTACATCTTGACAACTGGGAGGAGGGTTCCTTTGGGCCTACACACCATCCCATAACCACGATAAACGCAGACCTAGTTGGTGGTCACGGAGGGCCCCGGATTGCCTTGTAATCGCCCTGCACAGTCGCTTCACCACCTGACAGCCCAAATCCTGATACATACTACAGAAAGAAACGGGTTAGCTCACCATACTAATGGCGACTAGGCAGAAGCCGAAAGCAGATAAAAAGGCCTCCATCCCAGCCGCTGCTACTATGTCCTCATTCTTCCATAAACAGGATAACGAAGCCCCTGACCCTGCTAAGGAACTCCTGATGGCTGATACACCCATATTACAAGATCAGGACCCTGCTCCACACTCACAGCAGCTCAATCTGATACAGCAGACTATCTCCCAGCTTCCCTCCAAATCCGACCTTGCAGATCTAAAATCTTTCATTAAAACGGAGATGTCTTCCTTGAAAAAGAACATTGGAGAACTTGGGGCTAGAATAGAATGTCTAGAAGAGGGACAAGACACCTTAGATACCATGATGTCCAATGCTAACCACCAAATGATTAGACAGGATCTCACGATGCAAGCACTCCAACTTAAAATAGAAGACCTCGACAACAGAGGTCGCAGGAGTAATCTGAGGATAAGAGGAGTCCCTGAAGAAGCAACTCAGGACTGCCTTGTCTCCTACCTGCTACAACTATTCGAATACATTGCCCCAGCCCTTAAACTTACTGAAACATCACTGGAACGTGCTCACAGAGCACTGAGACCAGTCCCAAAACCACCTAATCCTCCCAGGGACATTATTGTTAAATTTGCTCACTACTTAGAGAAGGAGGAGATTTGGAGACAAGTACGCCTGCAGAAGGAGATTAAGTTCCAGACCTATAGTATTCAAATATTCCAGGATATTAGCCCAGCAACAATTGAAAGGAGAAGAGGAATACGTTATATTACCCAAGTCCTACAAGAAAGGCGAGTGAAATATAGATGGGGGTTCCCATTCAGCCTCATAGTCCAGCATGATGGAAAAACACACGTCTACAAAGATACCGAAGACTTGGACGCTCTCTCAAAAGGTCTTAACATTCAATTCCCTCAACCGAACCCTAAAGACTCGGATCCACCCTCCACAAGCAATCAAGCAGACCCCAAGCCGCAAAGACCACAGTGGTCCCAAGCCATCAAAAAGAAAAAACTGGACCTTCTTTCATCCTAGGTCCCCTTCACCCGCCGCGCCCACGGGCGCCTGACTGCTATGCAGAAATGCAAGTACAGAAGACACAGAATCTCTCTCTCAGGACACGATAAGTATAATATGGCACAATGTAACTCACTAGTGGGGAGATGGGAACTGGGATTAATGTTGGACTGCCTTGAAATGTTGCTCACTTTCTTTGTAACTACCATGTTTTTTACTGCTTTTAAAAAAAAAAGGAAAAAAAAAAAGGTTTTGACTTCATTCCTCCCCCTCCCCATCTCCTATCCCCCTCCCTCCCCTCCCACGCCTTTCCTCCCCACCTACCTGCCTACTACCTACAAAATCTTCCCACGACACGTGATCTGTAATTGGCATGATTTCCTTTTTTTTTGCTTTGAAATGTGGGGTTACTGTACTGTAAGAGATTCTTGCGGGAGGGTGGTTATTGTACAATGTAGATCCGTAACTGTATAAGATTTTGTTTTAATTGCATTCCCTTCCATCCCCCACAAATATAGGCTACTAACTCTCCCCACCCCAACCCTTCCAAAATAAGCACTAACCAGATTTGACACGAACCCATGCCCCCCCCCCCTCCAACTATTATAACCAGAGGAAAATTCATCTTCCACCTTTAAGTCTTGCCCCCAGGGCCTGTAACCAGATTTACTTAAATCCACACTAATATTACCTGAGAGTCTAAGCGGTTCGCCCCCTTTTCTTGAACCCTGCCACCCAAGGCAAGATTATATTACTACCTTCATACACGGACCGCTATAACTGTAGGCGACCCACCCCGTAGTCCCTAGAGGAACTCCTCTCATCTACCCTTTGAACTAAACCCTCTCCCAAAGTTTGCCCCCAATCAATCAATCACTCAAAATTCTTTTCGATGAGTCAGTACCAGTTGGGATGTGACACCCCCTATCCCTTAACTCATGTTATTGATGGTTCTCTCAATAACTCTTGTTCTTTTGTTAAATGTTTTTCGTTTTAAGAGATTGTATGTTATGTTTAATGCTACCTCAAAACTGCATGGCCAGTTGTTTAGGCCGTGCTTGGGCCCCCCCGGTCCGTCCCGTGCACAGATACTCACACCCATAATACAACAAATAGAAACCCTACTAGTCACACACTATACAATTCCACCCCAAAACATAGATAATGGCTAACCTAAAGACTAGACCCCATGCTAGCAATGACATAACTATATACTCCATCAATGCAAAAGGCCTGAACATACCCTCCAAGAGGTCGACAGCCTCCAAAGACTTCCACAGACTTGGAGCAGACCTTGTGTTCCTACAGGAAACCCATTTTCGCAAAGGGAAAGAACCCTCCACCTTCACACGCACCTTTGGCAGATGCTTCTGGGCATCACATTGTAGTAACAAGAAAAATGGGGTGGGGATCTTACTTAAGAAAAATATACCCTTCACCTCAATACAAACGATAAGAGACAGAGAAGGCAGATACCTTCTTCTAACTGGCCTATTATACGGGAGACCTATTACACTGGTCTCAGTATATGCCCCCAACACCGCACAACATTCCTTCATGAAAAAAATCAAAAACCTAGTTTTAGACCACCAGAAGGGCACACTCATCATATGTGGAGACCTAAACACTGCTCTCAACCCTAAGTTAGACTGCTCAACACTCCACTCCTCCACACCATTATCGAGGATCTCCAAAATTAAATCACATTTAGAGAAAATCGTAGCCCAAGATGTGTGGCGGACCTTACACCCGCAGACTAAAGATTTCACCTACTTCTCATACCCACATGGTGTTTACACCAGAATTGACTATGTGTTTGCGGATGTGGGGGGCTTATCTCTTTTCAATTCGGCCTCGATATCCCCAATCACATGGTCCGACCACGCCTCCATAGTTTGCTCAATGACATGGCCTTCTAAACCCATAAAAGATTTCCTCTGGAGACTCGACGAACACTTACTGACAGATCCGGGAGTGATCTCCAAACTGACAGAATCCCTCACAGAGTACTTCACACATAACTCCCTACCTGAGACCCACGCCCACACTCTCTGGGAAGCGCATAAGAGCGTCATAAGGGGGAATCTGATAGCCCTTAAGGCACACATGAATAAATCCAAGAGAGAATACACAAACTCCCTGATAACACAAATACTCCACTTGGAATCCCGACACAAGAAATTCCCCTCCGACAGAAACCTGTTAGACGAAATAACGGCTCTCAGACAGACTCTA
Organism: Bombina bombina; assembly: GCF_027579735.1. Lineage (NCBI taxonomy): Eukaryota > Metazoa > Chordata > Amphibia > Anura > Bombinatoridae > Bombina > Bombina bombina. The sequence goes on along the minus strand of NW_026510828.1, from coordinate 70,353 downwards.
GCTTCCCATCTCGACAAGACACATAAAAGGCAAGCTTTCCTCACCCAACAAAAAAACTACGAAGGAAGAAACAAATCAGGCAGATTATTGGCGAGATACCTCAAGCAAAAAACACACCAAAAATACATCATGCAGTTAAAGGATAACAGAGGTATCCCCCAATTCTCCACTCAGAACATCTCTAAAGCCTTCAAATACTTCTTCCAGAAATTATATAACATACAACCCACCGACCCCAGTAACCCATCCCAAATCTCCACCAGGGCACAGTTAATAGAGGGATATCTCAACAAACTACATATACCACAATTAAACGACCAGCAGAAAGAAAAACTAGAAAACCCCATCTCCCTGTCTGAACTTAAATTAGCCCTGAAGCACCTGCCCAACGGAAAAGCGCCAGGCCCAGATGGCTTTAGCAACAAATATTACTCAACCTTCCAAGATACTCTCACTCCCCACATGTTGAAATATTTTCAATCTATAGATGAAAGTAATTCATTCCCCTCTTCCGCACTGGAAGCCCACATAATTTTAATCCCCAAACCAAACAAACCCCAAGACCTTCCCAGTAGCTATCGGCCAATATCATTGCTAAACACCGATGTAAAGATATTTGCTCGCATATTGGCACTCAGATTGAATGACGTCCTCCCAGACCTGATCCACCTGGATCAGGTCGGGTTTGTACCTGGAAGGGAAGCTAAAGACAACACGGTCAGGGCCTTAAATTTGATCCACTACGCTAGAACTAAAAACATCCCCTCTGTAGTATTATCCACCGACGCAGAGAAGGCCTTTGACCGTGTTGCCTGGGACTTCATGCGGGCCACATTGACCCACATGGGTCTGGGCACGAAGACCCTTACTAGGATCTTTTCATTATACTCTTGCCCCACGGCTAGATTGTTAGTCAATGGAACTCTATCCCCTCCATTTCCTATTAACAACGGCACACGCCAAGGCTGCCCCTTATCCCCCCTTCTATTTGCCTGCGTCATAGAAGCTTTAGCAATTAAGATCAGGCAGAACCCTCAGATAACAGGTATCAATATTAAAAACCACAGATACGTTGTGTCACTATTTGCCGACGACATGCTCCTTACTCTCACTAATCCTGACCACTCGATACCCCATCTTCTGGACGAATTTGCAAACTTTAAACTCCTTTCTAACTTTGTTATTAATATGTCCAAATCAGAAATTTTAAATGTCAACATGAAAGGCCCTTCCCTGGACGCCACACGAGCAGTTTCCCCCTTCACTTGGTGCACTCATTCTCTAAAGTACTTGGGAATCCATCTGACCTCCTCACACGACGACCTATTCCACCTCAATTACACCCCTATCAAGCACAATATCATACGAGACCTCTCCTCATGGGGTTCCAAGAACCTAACGTGGCTAGGACGTATCGAAACCATTAAAATGAATATTTTCCCACGCATATTATATCTTCTCCAGACACTACCGATCCCACTCCCCAAGACATTCCTTCCATCCCTTCAGAGAGCATTCAGCGACTTCATTTGGCGTCGCAGACCGCCAAGAATTAGCAAACAAACAATGTTGACTTCCAAATCACAAGGGGGGCTGGGGGTCCCCGACCTCGCCGCCTACCGCCAAGCGATCTTTTTACAACGCATTGTAGACTGGAATATCCACTACAACCATAAAAGGTGGGTCACACTAGAACACCTATCGATAGATAAACCTCACTTAGGAAGGCTGTGTTGGAGCAGCCCTCGCCTTCTAAAGTCCATCAACTCATCCAACCCAATAATACAGGAAACATTTCAGGTCTGGGAACATACAATCAATACATCTCACTTCATTTCATCAATCCCTTCACCCTTGACCTCCTTGATAGAAAACGGAGAGTTTATCATTAGACCATACACCACACAAACCACCACAGGAGCCACAAACAGAGATCTTACAATACACGACCTAACCAGTAACGAAATCCTCCTCTCACAAAATGACTTGGTAACAAAAGGCCTCGCATGCTTTGAAGACTGGTTTACATATGCACAGGTAACCCATTTTATCACCAAACACCAGGGCTATAGAAATATGACCAGGCCCCTGACCTCTTTTGAAACCCTTTGTACCCAAGAACCCCCCCTACGACATACACTCTCGATTATATATAAGATCCTGACCCACACTCCCCCAGGCCATATCCCCCCTTACCTTGAAAGTTGGGAGAGGGACCTGGGAGTAATCATCTTACCTCACACGAGTAGATTAATGTTCCAGGGCACAAAAAAATCCTCTATCTCATCCTCAATTCAAGAAGTTAATTTTAAACTCTTGCATAGATGGTACCTAACCCCGAGAAAGCTAAACCGTCTCTTCCCCTCCCATAGCAACAAATGTTGGCGCTGCGGTCATGTTAACAGTGACACCGCCCACATGTGGTGGTGGTGCAACAGCATCCAGAATTTCTGGAGAAACACCATCTCCGAAATGGAGACCATTTTGACAACCCAATTCCCGATTGACCCCCTCATTTGGCTACTACACAAACCCCCCCCAACACTTAAATATAAACCCTACCTACACCTCCTCAACATTATGACCAATGGGGTTAAAGTATTGATAGCTAAGAACTGGAAAAGTAGGGAGGCCCCCTCTATGAATATGTGGATCACAAAAGTCACGGAAATACTAGATCTGGAGGAATACTACTTCCTCAAAAATGACAAAATGGACTCCTATGCGGAACTCTCCCAACTTTGGACCACTTACATCCAAAATAAACACAAAGGCACCAATTAGTTAGTCTTCCCAAAAATCAGTCAGGTTTCCTCCCATTCACTACCTCTACATAACACGCTAGCAGGGGATCCAAAAGCATCCCACACCCATCACACTCATGTTCTGTGCGCGGGCGGAGCGGGGGCGCCCAACCTCCGTTCATGTAAATTGTTTTGTATTTAAATTCTCAATTTTTAAAAAAAGGATAATCAGGACAATACCCTTTGGTAGTTACCTCCCAGTTTCTTGCGATCCTACAACAGGACTCTATCACAGACTTTTCAACCATAACCTGATATCGCAGAACACTCAGAACGGACATCCTGGGAGGTCCTGCCATTTTGTGCCGATAGGCACCTTGCATTTCGACTTTATCCTTAAAAATTAACCGCTGTTGTTGTACCAGGCGACCTGGAGCTGCGTCTCCAACTACTTGTAACCTCATTTTTTTATCCTACAATAAAGCTGTTTCAAAAAAAAAAAAAAAAAAAAAAAAATTTCAAAGTCTCTTTGGCTGGGATTATTTATTATATATTATTATTGAGTTGAGGACTGACTCCATCCCGTGCCTGAGCATTTATCATATTTGGAAGTGCGGTCCCTTTTTATTTTTATGTATATTTTATATTCTATTCCACTGTCAGTCATCAAATCTGCGGAGCATCCAACTAAGATGGAACTTGAAGATGCTCTTTTGAAATGGGAAAAAAATGATTTTATTTATTCTATGGAAGTTGCTGGAAATTTTTGAGATCTCACGGTTAGGATAATGGTGATTTCTAACCTAGACATTTTGGTCTCAAGGTACAATATATCACCCATTTCTGGCTGTGTCTTGTATTATGAAAGCCTCACAGTGTTGGTCATCTGACCCAAAGTAGGGTTTCCTGGCAGGTGTATGGTCACAAGGCTTGCTTGATACAGCTACAAATAAACATTTGTCTTGTGTCTTATAGCTATAGTTACTGCCATAACAGCAAAGGTATGGAGGCAGCTCATATTGCCTGCCAAAAAGATGCTCGGAATCAAAACATTGGGTAGCACTAGCAGTTCCAAATAATTGTGGCTAGTGACTTGCCTTTAAGCCATAATACATATCTAGAGAGAACAATGTGTTTCTTCCTGTCTGTTTCTAAAACACCAGCCGCATAGGATTCAAAATGAAGAAAGAAAAAATAAGAAAGAGAGAGGAGAGAGAAAGAAATTAAAAAAGAGAGAGAGAGAAAGATTGAGAGTTAAAGAGAGAGAGAAAAAGAGAGAAAGAGTGTGAGAGAAAAGAGAAAGAGAGAAAAGAGGGAGAAAGAGAAAAAAAAGAAAAAGAGAGAAAAAAGAGAAAAGAAAGAAAAAAAGAAAGATAGAAAAAAAGAGAGTGAGCGTTAGAGAGAAAAGAGAGAGAAAGAGGGAAAAGAAGAAAGAGAGAGAAGGAGAGATAAGTGTGAAATTGAGAGAAAGACTGAGAGAAAAGAGAGAGAAACTAAAAGAGAGAAAAAAAGAAAGAAAGATTTCGGATACTGCAGCTTTACAGAAAAACTGGTATTACATTTTGGCAATGTGAAGAAAAGGATCTTTATGGTGCTTGCTCAGAGGATTATAAATTCCATTTAATTAGTTAATGCGAATAACTTTAGTTTGGAATCCAAGGACAACTGCAATGTCTTTCTGATTTAACGCTTGTTAACTCCCTAACATACAGTGTCTCCTACATATCTTGACGTTTCATACTAATTTTCCCTGTCACGTTGATATACATAAGCCACTCTGAGGTCATATTTGGGCAAATACTTTTGGTTCAGAGGTTAAAGGGACATGAAACCCAACAATTTTCTTTCATGATTCAGATAGAGAATACAATTTTAAACAAATTTCCAATTTACTTCTCTTGTTATCCTTTGCTGAAAGGCTTATCTAGGCAAGCTCAGGAGCAGCAGAGAACCTAGGTTCTAGCTGTTGATTGGTGACTGCATATATATATTGATTGTCATTGGCTCACCCATGTGTTCGGTTAGAAACCATTAATGTATTGCTGCTCCTGCAACAAATGATACTAAGAGAATGAAACAAATTAGATAATAGAAGTAAATTAGAAAGTTGATTAAAATTGTATTCTCTATCTGAATCATGAAAGAAAAAATGTGGGGTACATGTCACTTTAAGGTTGTTTAGCATGTATTTTTTCTTAAAGTGAAACTCAATCCTAGAGTTTGTGAAACGATAGGATTGACCATTGAAACAAATAAAGGGGACTTTCATTCATGAAGTATAATATACTTCATGCTGAAAGCTCCTTTACTTGCTTCAAGTGATCGCCATTCTGGGGCGCGATCCGATATAGATCGCAGTTTGCGGCGCAAGCGAGGGAACCCACGTCGCCCGCAGTTTCAGCTCGCAACTCGAGCCATCCAATATGCGGCGCCGTCACTTGCTAAAGTGGCGCAAGTCTCACAAACCAGCGATGTCCAGAAATCTGCGTAAGTACAGATTTTTGGAGTCGCCAGTGACTTGCGCCACGTTAGAAACTGCCGGCGCCTACAAAACCTGACTAAAGTCTAAATCACCCGCACTGTCTAACACGCCTCCTAAACATAGCCCGACACGTCTAACACGCCTCCCTAACATAGCCCGACACGTCTAACCCTCTATCCGCTATCCCCCCTCACTATCCTAACAATAAAAAAGCTATTAACCCCTAAACCGTCGCTCCCGTACCCCGCCGCAACCTAATAAAGTTATTAACCCCTAAACCGTTGCTCCCGTACCCCGCCGCCAGCTATATTATATCTATAACCCCCTAAAGTGAGCCCCTAACACCGCCGCCATCTATATTAAAATTATTAACCCCTAATGTAAGCCCCTTACACCGCCGCCATCTCTATTAAAATGATTAACCCCTAATTTAATCTACCTACCCCGCCGCCAGCTATATTATCTATATTAACCCTAAGTATATTATAGTTAATATAGGTATTACATTATATATATTAACTATATTAACCCTAATTATATTAGGGTTAATATAGTTAATATAGTTACTATAGTATTTATATTAACTATATTAACTCTATCTAACCCTAACACCCCTAACTAAATTTATATTAAATTAATCTAATTCATTTATAAACTAAAATATTCCTATTTAAATCTAAATACTTACCTATAAAATAAACCCTAAGATAGCTACAATATAATTAATAATTACATTGTAGCTATGTTAGGGTTAATATTTATTTTACAGGTAAATTGTTAATTATTTTAACTAGGTATAATAGCTATTAAATAGTTATTAACTATTAAATATCTACCTAGTTAAAATAATTACCCAATTACCTGTAAAATAAATCCTAACCTAAGTTACAAATACACCTACACTATCAATAAATTAAATAAACTACAAACATCTATCTAAAAATACAATTAAATTAACTAAACTAAATTACAAAAAAAACAAAACACTAAATTACCAAAAATAAAAAAAAGATTACAAGATTTTTAAGCTAATTACACCTATTCTAAGCCCCCTAATAAAATAATAAACCCCCAAAATAAAAAAAATTCCCTGCCCTATTCTAAATTAAACAAATTTCAAAGCTCTTTACCTTACCAGCCCTTAAAAGGGCCTTTTGTGGGGCATGCCCCAAAGAATTCAGCTCTTTTGCATACAAATACAATACCCCCCATTACAACCCACCACCCACATACCCCTATTCTAAAACCACCCAAACCCCCCTTAAAAAAGCCTAACACTACCCCCCTGAAGATCTCCCTACCTTGTCTTCACCACACCGGGCCGAACTCCTGATCCGATCCGGGCGATGTCTTCCTCCAAGCGGCAAAGAAGAATTCTTCCTCCGGCGATGTCTTCCTCCAAGCGGCAAAGAAGAATTCTTCATCCGGCGACGTCTTCCTCCAAGCGGCAGCAAAGTCTTCATTCTTCCGGCAGCATCTTCAATCTTCTTTCTTCGCTCCGCCGCCGCGGAGCATCCATCCCGGACGACTACTGAACTACGAATGAGGTACCTTTAAATGACGTCATCCAAGATGGCGTCCGCCGAATTCCGATTGGCTGATAGGATTCTATCAGCCAATCGGAATTAAGTTAGAAAAATCTGATTGGCTGATTGAATCAGCCAATCAGATTCAAGTTCAATCCGATTGGCTGATCCAATCAGCCAATCAGATTGAGCTCGCATTCTATTGGCTGTTCCGATCAGCCAATAGAATGCGAGCTCAATCTGATTGGCTGATTGGATCAGCCAATCGGATTGAACTTGAATCTGATTGGCTGATTCAATCAGCCAATCAGATTTTTCTAACTTAATTCCGATTGGCTGATAGAATCCTATCAGCCAATCGGAATTCGGCGGACGCCATCTTGGATGACGTCATTTAAAGGTACCTCATTCGTAGTTCAGTAGTCGTCCGGGATGGATGCTCCGCGGCGGCGGAGCGAAGAAAGAAGATTGAAGATGCCGCCGGAAGAATGAAGACTTTGCTGCCGCTTGGAGGAAGACGTCGCCGGAGGAAGAATTCTTCTTTGCCGCTTGGAGGAAGACATCGCCGGAGGAAGAATTCTTCTTTGCCGCTTGGAGGAAGACATCGCCCGGATCGGATCAGGAGTTCGGCCCGGTGTGGTGAAGACAAGGTAGGGAGATCTTCAGGGGGGTAGTGTTAGACTTTTTTAAGGGGGGTTTGGGTGGTTTTAGAATAGGGGTATGTGGGTGGTGGGTTGTAATGGGGGGGGGGTATTGTATTTGTATGCAAAAGAGCTGAATTCTTTGGGGCATGCCCCACAAAAGGCCCTTTTAAGGGCTGGTAAGGTAAAGAGCTTTGAAATTTGTTTAATTTAGAATAGGGAAGGGAATTTTTTTTATTTTGGGGGTTTATTATTTTATTAGGGGGCTTAGAATAGGTGTAATTATCTTAAAAATCTTGTAATCTTTTTTTTATTTTTTGTAATTTAGTGTTTTTTTTTTTTTGTAATTTAGTTTAGTTAATTTAATTGTATTTTTAGATAGATGTTTGTAGTTTATTTAATTTATTGATAGTGTAGGTGTATTTGTAACTTAGGTTAGGATTTATTTTACAGGTAATTGGGTAATTATTTTAACTAGGTAGATATTAAATAGTTAATAACTATTTAATAGCTATTATACCTAGTTAAAATAATTAACAATTTACCTGTAAAATAAATATTAACCCTAACATAGCTACAATGTAATTATTAATTATATTGTAGCTATCTTAGGGTTTATTTTATAGGTAAGTATTTAGATTTAAATAGGAATATTTTAGTTTATAAATGAATTAGATTAATTTAATATAAATTTAGTTAGGGCTGTTAGGGTTAGATAGAATTAATATAGTTAATATAAATACTATAGTAACTATATTAACTATATTAACCCTAATATAATTAGGGTTAATATAGTTAATATATATAATGTAATACCTATATTAACTATAATATACTTAGGGTTAATATAGATAATATAGCTGGCGGCGGGGTAGGTAGATTAAATTAGGGGTTAATCATTTTAATAGAGATGGCGGCGGTGTAAGGGGCTTACATTAGGGGTTAATAATATTAATATAGCTGGCGGCGGTATAGGGGGATTAGATTAGGGGTTAATAATTTTTATATAGGTGGCGGCGGTGTAAGGGGTCAGATTAGGGGATAGATAAGGTAGATGACAGCGGTGTAAGGGGTTCTAATTAGGGGATAGATAAGGTAGATGGCGGCGGTTTTAGGGGCTCACAGTAGGGGGATAGTTTATGTAGATGGCGGCGGGGTCCGGGAGCGGCGGTTTAGGGGTTAATAACTTTATTAGGGATTTCGGGGGGGGGGGGGGATCGCGGGTTCACAGGTAGATAGACATTGCGCATGCGTTAGGTGTTAGGTTTATTTTAGAAGATCGCGGTTGACAGGGAGATAGACATTGCGCATGCTTTAGGTGTTAGGTTTATTTTAGAAGATCGCGGTTGACAGGGAGATAGACATTGCGCATGCGTTAGGTGTTAGGTTTATTTTAGCAGCCAGTTTAGGGAGTTACGGGGCTCCAATAGTCAGCGTAAGGCTTCTTACGGCTGCTTTTTGTGGCGAGGTGAAAATGGAGTAAGTTTTCTCCATTTTCGCCACGTAAGTCCTTACGCTGCATATTGGATACCAAACTGCGCTGGTTTGGTATATCTGCCTATAGCCCAAAAAACTACGGGCGACGGCAGAAATATACGCGCGTAACTTCTAGGTTACGCCGTATATGTGATACCAAACCCGCGCAAATATTGGCGTCGCCGGCTTTTGCGGGCGACGATTTTTATCGGATGGACCCCCTGAGCTGTTAAGGCAGCCCATAGCAGAACGCTGTTTCCACCTATTAGCAAATAGCATGCGGTAAATCCGGCTCCCAAAGGCGTCAAGCTAAATTTCCTGCATGGCTATTGGTTAGAAGTATTTTTGCTAATACATATTAAATCAACAATATAGATAAGCAATTCAGCTTTAAAGGCGCAGTAAAGGCAAAATTAAATGTTCATGATTAGCACAGAACATGCAATTTTTTTTTTTTTTTTTATAATGTTTATTTATAACCAACAGAGTGTACAATCAAATTAATTCAATCTCTTTGTGCCTCGCAGGGCCAGATAACACGAAATATATTACAAAACAAAACAATTTTAAATGGAAAATTTCACATAACACATACCAAATTACTGATCCCTTTATATGAAATATTTGTACACCTAGTTGGGCTTTTCCTGATTAAGTAAAATACAAAAACAAATGAACACTCATAAAAACACAGAAACATCTAATTAATGAAAAGAAAAAAGAGAACAGAAAAAAAAAAAAAAAAAAAAAAAACAAAACCAGACAAAAACCAAAAAAAGAAAAAGTATACCTTATGTAAGGCTAACCTGCCTAATGTGAAATTTCAGTGTTTGTTCCACTCAAATAAATGATCACCTGTTGGAGAGGTTTAACTTTCCCCCTCTAACTTAAAATACGTCCAGTTAAGAGATGACAATAACTTAATCGGCAATCCTCATCCTTAACTGGGGTGGACCCAGCAACAACAAACAGCCGACGTACATACAGACAAGTAATAGAACTAAGAGAAAAAAAAAAAAAAAAAAAAAAAAAAAAAGGGAAATAAGGGGAAAAAATAAACCAGGAAAGAGAGTGAGTGAATTACCATAGGCCCAACAACACCATTTCTGAGTTTCTAAATGGATGAATCAGGAGGTCAATTTCACTTGAGGGAAAAGATTTAATAAAAAGTGCCCACTTCTTAAAGAATGAAATGACCTCTCGTTCCTCATTTAAATTAGTATCCATTTGCTCAAGAGTACATTGTTTTTTTAGACAATTTTTGACCTCCGGGATACTGGGGACAGTCCCTCCCCGCCATTTTCTGAGAATTAAGTATCTGGCTGCTAATATGGCCATATTAACAATTTTGGAATTGCCTATCTGCGCTTCTAAGTCCTTCCATAAAAATATAATGTGAGATACCTCTAATCTCAGAGAGGAGGTTCCCAGAATAGTATTAAGCCAGTATTGTAATTTCGACCAAAATTGTTGAAGTTTTGGGCAATCCCAGAACATATGTATAAGATTAGCAGAAGGAAGGGAACATTTAGGGCAAGAGCTAAATTTAAAATTACCGTACCGCGCTCCCTTTTCTGGAGTAAAAAAAGTCATTAATAATAATTTAATGTGGGATTCTCTCCATGTGGAAGAAAGAGTGACTCGTTTAGTTTCCGCAATTGAGAATTGGATACAACTAGTCTCTATAAAACTTTGCCTTAAAGCAGGAGCCCAGTTAGTGGAGATTTTTTCCAGATTAGAGGCTCCTTTTATAGAGCTCAAATCTGTATAACTAGTTGAAATTGACATAGTACCAATTTTAGCTAAGATAAGCCATTTCTCTATTGGCCCCTGTGACCAATTCCAACCGTAAGTGCTTATTATATTAGATGCGAAATGCCTTGCTTGTAAATACGCAAAGAAATCTTTTTGGGGGAGTTTATATTCCGCTCTCAGTGCACCAAAGGTTTTTATGCATGTTCTTTCAAAATCTAGTAACTGAGAGAGCTTTCTTAGCCCTACCTTATACCATCTCTGGAAAGGTGAAAATTGAATTCCCGCTTGAAATTGAGGGTTACCTGATAGTGGCATGAACTTAGAAATCCTATGTTCAACACCTAAGAGTTTGCACACTTTCCACCAAGCTTGAAGGGGGTTATAGATTGTTCTCATCTTTTTCACCTCCTTCGGTAATTGAGCAACAGTACAGTGAATAGTTGCTAAAGGGAGATATGGATGTATTATGTTCCTTTCTAGATTATTGTTAGTGACGTAGTCTCTCTCATGTACCCAGTCCAAAATTAGGCGTAGTAAAAAGGCATAGTTATAAAGTTTTAAATCTGGTAGCGCCAGGCCCGCTAGTTCTCTGGGGAGAGAAAGTTTAAGTAAGGAAATTCTGGGTTTTTTATTTTGCCACAGGAATTTTCTCAGAGAAGTGTTAAATATTGTCAAATCTCTTCCCCTTATGATCAATGACATGTTTTGTATTACATATAAAATTTTGGGAAGACAAATCATTTTATATAAGGCTATGCGGCCTGACAACGAGAGGGGGAGATTCTGCCAATTTTTAAGAGTCTTCATAACTCTATTAAGAACTGGGGTGATGTTAAGGTTATACCATTTTTCCGGATTAGGTGAAATCATTAACCCTAGATATTTAAAAGCTCTGGAGACTATTTTGAAGGGTATGTTTAGCATAGGTTCCTTGGGGGGTTTAATCCACATAAGTTCCGATTTTGTGGTATTCACTCTATACCCGGAGAAGGAACCGAATTGTTCAATGATGGATATAAGTTTAGGAATATTGTTGGCACTGTTAGACATGTAAATTAGAACATCATCGGCATACAGAGCTATTTTCAGCTCTTCCGTGCCAATCTTAATCCCCTCCAGCTGTTGCCTAATGCATATGGCCAAGGGTTCAATGGAAACATTAAAGAGAAGTGGGGAAAGAGGGCACCCCTGACGAGTACCTCTTTTAAGCCAAATATCTGAGGAAATCGAGCCATTAATTAACATTTTTGTAGACGCTACATTATATAGATTGCTAACAAAGTTAAGGAAATTACCATGAAAACCGAAATGTTGCAAGGAGTGAATTAAATGATCATGGTGTATTGAATCAAAAGCCTTCTCGGCATCTATTGCTATAACAGCTAGATCAGGAGTGACCCCCTGCCCTCCAGCCCCCATACTCTCCCCAGTACTGAAAAAATCAATAGTAAGAAGCAATTCTCTTATCTTAGCTGAAGAGTTACGCTTGGACATAAAGCCCGCTTGGTCCTTATGAATAACACCAGGAAGAATTGTTTGGAGTCTCGAGGCCAGAATGGTGGTAAGAATTTTGTAATCTGAATTAAGCAAGGCTATGGGTCTATATGACTCCTTCCTCTTTGGATCCTTACCTTGCTTAAGGATCAGCGTAGTACAGGAAGCTGCAAAATTAGGAGAAGGGGGGTTACCCTTTATATATATGTTGTTATATAATGAGGTTAGATATGGCAAAATTGTTAACTTTGCAATTTTGTAAAATTCGTTGGGGAGGGCATCCGGGCCTGGAGCTTTATTCAAAGGTAAGTCATGAATTGCTCTTGATACTTCCATTTCAGTGATCGGGAGATTCAGATTTTCAATCTGGTCAGATAATACTGATGAGGATACAATCTTACTCCAAAAATCTTCACGAGCAAGTATATTTGAATTTTTTAAAGAATATAAATCTTTATAATAGGATGAAAATATCTGTGATATATCGTCCATTTTTGTTATCAGTTTACCATCTTCAAGTAGGGAGTCAATTAGGGAAACCTCTTTATCTTTTTTAACTAATCTTGCTAAAAGTTTACCCGACTTACTACCATATCTGTAAAGTTTAGCTTGGAATCTCAGCTCCTTCTGAGAAGTCTTATAGAGAAGAAAAGTATCTCTATCTTTCAGCGCCTGGGTATATCGTTCCCAGGTGCTGGATGTTTTTTGTAGAAGATAACCATTGTATGTATTAGATACTGCTTTTAAGATTTCTTTCTCCCTAAATTTCAATTTCTTTGTCCTCCTAATACAATATGCCAGAATCTCACCTCTGATCACTGCTTTTGCTGTCTCCCAGAAAATGGTGGGACGATTGATATAATCCTGATTGAAAGATATATATTCTTCTAACTTAAGTTTTACCCAGTTCTTAAATTTGAGATCCATGGCTAGGTAAGATGGGAAGTGAAATCGATTACTTGTGGTAGTGGGGTCACTAGCTTGGAACTCCAAGAAAATAGGGGCGTGGTCAGAGATACATATGGGAAGAATCCCTGCCATTACTCTCGTTTTGCATAATTCTTCGTCCAAAAGAAGAAGATCTATCCTTGAGAGTGATTTATGCACCTTAGAAAGGCATGTGTAATCCCTTAAGTCCGGGTTTTGTGACCTCCAGATATCCCTAACCCCTAGATTTTGAAAAAGTCTGTTAAACAGTTTGGATTCAATATTATCTCTTTTAGTTCTGGGGGCCAATGGGTGTTGTCTTAATCTATCTAAGGGGTATTGGGGTGCCATATTAAAGTCCCCTCCAACTATCAGGTAACCCTCTTTATAGATCATAATGTCTGCCTGCAATGATTCCCAGAAAGACCAATTAATAACATTAGGGGCATAAATGTTACATAATGTGTATATTACTTTATCAATCTTAATTTTTACCATGATAAATCTTCCCTCAGAGTCATTTTTTGTATGCAGAATTTGATAATTTAGCTTTTTCCCCAAAAGAATTGCTACTCCTCCCTTTCTCTGTTTGCTAGGTGAAAATAAAACTTCTTTAACCCATGAGCATTTGAGTTTTAATATTTCTTCTGTCTTTAAGTGGGTTTCCTGTATAAAGGCAATATCAGTATGAATTCTTCTTAAGTGTGCTATTATTGTTTTTCGTTTGATTGGGGAGGTAATACCCCCAATATTCCAGGAGGTCAGTCTAAATCTGTTAAACGTGTTGGCCATCTATATTATCGTAAGGGAAAAAAGAAAAGGAGAGAGAGAGAAAAGAGAGAGAGAAAAAAAAAAAAAAAAAAAAAAAAAAAAAACCACAACAATAACACAGAAACACAACCGAGGACCACCGAGGGCCTCGTTTACCATCCTTATGGTGAACTGCCATGAAAGAGAGAAAGAGAGAGGCTATAACTCAGGTTTAGTTAACTATGCTTAGGTGTTAGTCATTGCCTGAAGTCTTAGCCCTTGATCTGGAGCAGGGGGTTGATTTATAAATTTTTCTGCTTCCCTGGCTGAATCAAAGAAATGTGTCTGGTTCTCTATAATGATTTTCAGTCTGGCTGGGTAAATGATGGTGGCTCGATATCCTTGATTTATTAATCTAGTACAGATTGGGGCCAGCTCCCTCCTCTTGGCTGATGTTTCAGCTGAAAAATCCTGAAAAAGCATTATTTTAGTTTCCCCTAAGAGGATAGGTTGATTTTTTTTATAAGATTGTAATAGTAAAACTTTATCTTGATAATTAAGTGTTTTTGCTATAATTGGTCTTGGTCTAGGGTTTTCTTTGTCTGGAGGTTGCCAGCCTAACCTGTGTGCTCTTTCGAGGACTATCTGTGGGTGAGTTAGTGGAATTTGGAGTAACTGTGGTAATGTTTTAGTTAAGAATTTAGTAAGATCTTCGTATTGTTTTTCCTCAGGGACCCCTATCACCCTAAAATTATTGCGTCTTGCACGATTTTCTAGGTCTTCCAATTTAGACTGGGTTTTGATGAGTTTAGAGTGCAAGGAGTCTATTTTATCAGTGTGATTGCCCATCATATCCTCTAAGTCAGAGATTCTTTGTTCCGCCTCGCTCAATCTACTAGCGAATAGGCGAATTTCGGTTGTCAGTGACACTATATCCTGTTTTATTTCGTTTTTGAGGGCATCAAATTTAGGTGTTAAGGCTTCTGATATATTTGAAACAAGTGTTTGTAAATCAAGTGATGTGTTTGTGTGAGGGAAGGTAGTGATGGTAGAGTGAATGTCGGGCGTGACTTCTGTTGGGGCCTTAGATTTTTTATCCCTTTGCCTCGCTGACATATTTAGGGGGGACGTTTTGACCTGTGTATTAATAAATTTGTCCATCAATCTGTGATTGTGATGTGAGAAAAACTGGGGTATTAACTAATTCAAAGGGGTTAAGCCCCTTAAAGTGATAACGTATAGTAAGGAACAGTGAGGGAAGGGGGGTGAATGAGAATGTGAGAGAGTGATTAGGGCTTTTCTTTTCCTTTCCTTTTCCCTTTCTTCTCTCCCCTTCCTCTCTCTTCCTCTCTTTTTTTAGAAGTCCTTAGCCTAAAATCAGAATATATCCAGAAATATTATACCCTCTGATTTACCTCTAATTCTAACTTATAAGGAATCTCCTAGGTTTCTGGGTGCGAAATATCCCAGAATTAATGGGAGTCTCCCTTCCTTAGTCCAAGCCCTTAGGTCTACCTCTCAGGCTTTGGGGTCTCTTCTCAGCACGTATATAAGAGAAAATATATATAAGCCACAGAGGTATTACAATACCTAGGTACAAATAATTTTACAATTTCTGACGCACTAATTTGCTACCTATAAGACAAAAAGTTGTTAAACAGTCATAATCCAGTAACCAGGGGACTAGAATTATCCCCTCAGTAAAAAGGGAACACAGTCAGAGATAGGAGTTTCTAAACCCATTATCCACTGTATAGAATTTACAAAATTCTAAAATTTAGAACTTATAATTTCTTGCTTAGTTATCAGCAACCCCAGTTAATTATCTTAATTCAGGATTCCTTACCTCTGCATGAAAACTTAGGAAATAAATGTACTAACTTAACAATTGTTTGCTTAGGGGCGGTATGAGAATCTAGACCAAAATTCAAAGTCTGAGTATCAGTAGGGGGAGGAACAAAAGAAAGCACCTCCCTAGGGTTAATTAATATACACAATTAATCCCAATATCCACAATTTAAATCATTAACTTAATATGTACAGATCCCACTTGTATTAGTTTAAAATACTAAGCACACTTAAGATTGACCAGTTTTGAGTATTTTTAGGTCTGAACCAGGCAAAGACAGAAAGAAACCCCTAAGTCTGCCTCTCAGGCTTTGGGGTCTCTTCTCAGTACATATATAAGAGCAAGTACATATAAGCCACAGAGGTATAACATTGCTTAGATATAAATGATTCCAAACCGATTATCCACTGTATAGAATTTACAGAATTCTAGAATTAGAACTTATAATTTCTTGCTTAGTTATCAACAACCGCCGTTAATTATCTTAGTTCAGGATTCCTTACCTCTGCATGGAAACTTGGGCAATAATTGTACTAACTTAACAATTGTTTGCTTAGGGGCGGTGTGAGAATCTAGACCAAAGTTCAAAATCTGAATATCAATAGGGGGAGAAACAGAAGAGGGCACCTCTCTAGGATTAATTAATAAACACAATTAAGCCCAATTTCCACAATTTAAATCATTAACTTAGTATATACTAATCCCAATTGTATAAGTTATTAGCTTAAATCACTAAACACACTTGAGATTTGAACAAATTTGGGTATTTTTAGGTCTAGACCAGGCAAAGACAGAAAGAGAGAAAAAAAAAAGAAAAACAAATGAACAACAATAATATAGGTGAGATCAGTGTCATAACCAGCTGCCAGGTGAAACAATGTCATTGAACTTAAGCCTTATCCGGCCTTGCTTATATATACCCAGATACAGGGTGTCCGTTTTTACTTTCCTCTTCTCAAAGTATCTCCTGCTCTTTCTCCTTTGGAGATATAATTGTGTCAAAAAAGAGGAAGAAAAAAGAGGGGCACAGAATTTTCAATCAGTACGTTACCCCCTGCCAGTTTCCAGGCATCTTGAACAAGGTGCTCCTCTTCAGCACAACCCCCCTCTCGCAGCACCGGTGGGAAGGGGGTGCACCTAACCACAGCTGCCGGAAAGGTCAAACAGCACTCAGACAGACCAGTGCTGGAATCAACGGGCAGCAGAAGAGACAGGCTGTGACCTGAGAGAACAACCAGGATCAGATGGCGGTCCGTGTCCCTCACGCAGCACCGGTGGGAGGAGACAGCGGACCGGGAGCAACCGCGAGGCAACCTTCCACCCCAGAGACAGAAAGCGTGATGAATCCACTGGGGGCCGACTCGTCCGGCGTTCTCACCCCCACAACAACCCAGCGGAACTTGCAGGTGGGGCCAGGTAACTGTCTGAGAACAGTTTACTGAAGTCAGTATGAAGGAGGCGGGTCACCGCGCCGGATTCGACCGGCAAGCCAGGGGTAACCCAGGTGGAGGCTCCAGACCGGGAGACCTCCTAGCTTAAATCAGGGTCCGTCCTCTGCTTCAATTCAGATATAAGGAAGCACTTTCACAAATACATTGCAACATAGTTTCCTTCTGTGTCTTCCTTCTTCCTTCTATAGCAGCATGAGATGCACGGGTAGGGCTAATAACCAGATGCAATGAGTATGGCAGCTTACAGTTCTTGTGCGGTATAATAGCACTATGTCAGCTCCAGCAGCGATAGATTTGCTTGAGCAAGCCTCCCACAGTGTAAGGGCTTAGGCGCGAAAATACCACCAACTGCTTGCAGTGGAGGTAGTGCTGAGCAGGTGTCTCACCTGACCATACACCTGGGCTCCTCCTCCGGAACTGATCTCACAGAACATGCAATTTTAAACAACTTTCCAATTAACTACTATTATCAAATTTGCTTAGTTCTTTTGGTGTTATATTTTAATGAGTAATTCTAGGTGAACTCAGGTGATTGCATGTGTCCATATCCATCTGGCAACAGTGTTTGCAACAATGTTTTTAGCAATGTTTTACATGTTTGCAAACAATGTATATCTACACGGTATGAATGACAACAATAACTATTTCTCATATTTATAGTTGTCAGGTATCGCTATCATCATATATATCTCACACTTGAAGATGTTATTAATAGGGTACACACATATATGGACTTCTCCACATCACTTCACTTAGGCTAATATGTCTCACATCAGAGGCTCCTTTTTCACATTAGGGGGGATATTTATCAAAGCTTCAACTGAAAATATGCTTGAATCCTGTGTCATATTTGTTGCAAGATTGATCCGCCGTAGTTATCATAGCTTCAAGGTCGTCAAATGTTGAAATTTGTGACATAATATACGCCCCCTCGATCTCAATCCGATGCAGATCGATGCATGCGTCATTACAGATGTTTCGAATTCAGATTCAACTCTATTTGACCCTTTTCCAAATGTATCAAACATTTAACAGGTACGCTCGCGTCTATTCCGACACAGCGTACCTAGTTTTCAATCCGCCACCCTTGAGGCCGCAGATGCCATAGAACTCAATGGGAGTCTGAAAACACAGAAAGCTTATGTTCGATTCTGCAAAAGATTTAAGTATATTACATAATAAAAGTAAATGAGAAATTTTATTAAAATTGTACACCCTTTCTAAATCAAACTATTATTGCTCCACATTTGGTGCACTAGTAGATATAGGGATAAAAATGAAAAATACACTACTACTTATGGATTATGTTACAACTTTGTCTCTCATTACAAAGCAAGGGGACAATATTATTTCTTTAAATTTGTTGCAAAGTTTTGCCCCAAACTTGTCGCACTAATAGATATAGAGATAAAAATGAAATAAATACACAACATAATATAGCTAACTTCCTTTTTATGTTTTGGGAAAAATCTATGTGCACCATGTTTAAGCCATGTAAAACAAGTCCCACTCTCCACTTCGCACCAATTTTGACGCAACACTTTTCGCACCAATTATGACGCAAACTCCTAAACAACCCACATACTAGTGAATTTTTCAACCACTTTTGATTGGAATATTCATAATCTTATGATTTATGACATCAGCCAATCTGATTCAAATATACATTTTAAACTATTACTAACGGATGAAATTGCTCGATACTTGTGTCATTGATCACTCTTCAAAACTTGTAAGTGCCATTTGTTACATTGTGTATTATACTTTGAAAGTATGTATATGTGAAATTAGTATTAAAGATAAACATTGATGTTGATATTAAGACACACACTATAATATTTTAGACAATGATTTTAAAATTCGAATTGATGTTTGATATAATCTTAAGCTGATAGCTTAAAGGGGTAGCCCACATAACATTAAACTGTCATGATTCAGATACAGCAGAAAATAAAATCACCTCTTTACGGTCATGCTATTTTCAGTGTATTTCTTCCTTCTCTTGAATTTATTTTTCAGTAAGAAATATCATCTTATATGCCAGGCCATTTTATAACACCTGTGTAGGGGTGGTTTTTAAAACTAGATGCAATCAGGAGGGGTTACACAGGTACAGAGAGAAAACTGGCCCAGATCTTAACCCCTGGCCCAGCTCTTATGCCCTTAAGGACCAGCAATATACCCTGTACATCACTGCAGTCCTGGGCTTCTCTCTGCAGCAATCACGATCAAAATAGTGAGATTGTGCTTTTTCTGCATGCCCCACGAGTGGGGCACTGCAGAAATACAGTTGCAGAGTTGTCGATGCAGAGAGGGCCACTCTGTGGCCCTCTCTGCATCGGCAAGAGATGGTGCCAATCGTTGGTGGGTTTGAGCCAGTGCTGGAAGGCGGGTGGGCACTGGTGTGTGCTCCGGATCCTATGATGAAAGTGTCCGTTAGTTCACAAGGAGGGCGGGGCTCGGGAAAATGCATGCGCGTGTGCGTGTACGTGCACGGACATTATACTGAAGGAAAGGAGGGAGAGGGGAAGGGAAAGGGAGAGGAAGGGTGGAAAAATTGTCTGGAAAGGGATCCGGGAGGCGGAGGGGGTAGGGTATTTAGGGGGGAAGCTAAACTACAGAAAAATAGGGTTTGTTTTATTTTATTTGAAAAAAACAACAAATTATATGGACAACTGGGTACTGGCAGACAGCTGCCAGTACCTAAGATGGAGGGCAATAAGGTAGAGGGGGAGGGTTAGAGAGTTGTTTGGTGAGAAATCAGGGAGGTTGGGGGCTAAGGGGGGATCCTAAAAGGCAGAATAAATATATATATATTTTTTTTTTTAATAATTAAAAATAAATAAAAAAAGCCTTTGATTTTAGTATTGGCAGACTTTCTGCCAGTACGCAAGATGGCGGGGACAATTGTAGGGTCGGTGAGGGAAGAGAGCTGTTTGAGAGGGATCAGGGGGTGGGATGTGTCAGGTGTGGGGGGCTGATCTCTACTCTAAAGCTAAAACTAACCCTACAAGCTACCTAATTAACCCCTTCACTGCTGTGGTGTGCAGCGGCATTTAGCAGCCTTCTAATTACTCAAAAGCAATGCCAAAGCTATATATGTCTGCTATTTTTGAACAAAGGGGATCCCAGAGAAGCATTTAAACAATTTGTGCCATGATTGCACTAACTGTTTGTAAATAATTTCAGTGAGAAACCTAAAATTGTGAAAAATTTCACGATTTTCTTTATTTTATCGCATTTGGCGGTGAAATGGTGGCATGAAATATACCAAAATGGGCCTAGATCAATACTTTGGATTGTCTACTACACTACACTAAAGGTAAAATTAATCCTCCAAGTTACCTAAAAGCTCCCTAATTAACCCCTTCACTGCTGAGCATAATACACTTGTGGTGCACAGCGGCATTTAGTAGCCTTCTAATTACTAAAAAGCAACGCCAAAGCCATATATGTCTGCTATTTCTGAACAAGGGGGATCCCAGAGAAGCATTTACAACCATTTGGCCATAATTGCACACGCTGTTTGTAAATAATTTCAGTGAGAATCCTAAAGTTTGTGAAAAAGTTTGTGAAAAAGTGAACAATTTTTTTTATTTGATCGCATTTGGCCGTGAAATGGTGGCATAAAAAATATACCAAAATGGGCCTAGATCAATACTTTAGGTTGTCTACTAAAAAAATATATGTACATGTTAAGGGATATTCAGGGATTCCTGACAGATATTAGTGTTACAATGTAACTATCGCTAATTCTGAAAAAAAAGGTTTGGAAATAGTATAGTGCTACTTGTACTTATTGCCCTATAACTTGCAAAAAAAAGCAAAGAACATGTAAACATTGGGTATTTCTAAACTCAGGACAAACTTTAGAAACTATTTAGCTTGGATGTTTTTTTGATGGTTGTAGATGTGTAACAGATTTTGGGGGTCAAAGTTAGAAAAAGTGTGTTTTTTCCATTTTTTCATTATATTTTATCATTTTTAAATTATAAGATATGATGAAAATTATGGTATCTTTAGAAAGTCCATTTAATGGCGAGAAAAACGGTATATAATATGTGTGGGTACAGTAAATGAGTAAGAGGAAAATTACAGCTAAACACAAACACTGCAGAAATGTAAAAATAGCCCTTGTCCTTAAGGGTAAGAAATTTAAAAATGGCCTTGTCCTTTTGGGGTTAAAATATCCATTGATTGCAAAAAAATACATATGATACCCTGATTACATGCTATATTTGCAATCATTTCTGCTCAGAATAATAATACATTTACACTATATACATATAGTGGTATAAATAAACAAAGAGATATGACAGACAACATTTAGAACAAAAAAAGGAACTTAGGGACATGTAAATATGTTTGCAAAAGTTTGCTGACATAACACACACACACACACATATATATATATATATATATACACACACACAAGTATGTGCAAAGATATATGTACAAATTCTAGCATTAATAATCATTTATAAAAAAAAACATGAGATAAAAGCATACCATGACTTCTAGAAATACAAATACACATTAATTTATGTGAAAGTATCATATAACAAATAAAGATACAAATAACTTTCTATGAGATATTGTTGTTTGAGGTATAAATCTATTTTTTTCTTGGACATTAACAGATGAAAAATAAAAGATTAGCTTTAGAGAAATGTGCTTGTTTATGGACAGTAATGAAATGGTATGAATAAAGTTGGGAAAAACCCGAATAACCGCAACATTGATGACTGTTAGTTAACAACAGTCCGATGCTCATTGCACTGTACTTGACGCTTGTGTTTTTTACTTTTTTTTTATAAATAAGGGGATCGTATGTGGATCCGCGCCACCGATGTCTGGCGAGAGTATTGACACCGGCGAATGCACTAAGATTGACGTTTTGATAAATATCCCCCTAGAGGTCTTTATCAATAGGTTATTTATACAACAAATCACTTCTATCCGAACAGTATTTATCACACAATATAACAACCACAGCTTAAAGCAAGCAACACAATTAACACTGCTTAAATCCTATTGGCTGGTCCTATTTGGGATCAGAATGGAGGATAGTCCAGTGTTTGTTTGTTTTTTTTGCTATTTGGCCCAATTGTGTTGTGTTAGGAGCAAATGTAGTAGTCATAATCAGTTTTGATACTTCATCTTTGTTGACATTCAGCTTTTGAAGAATATTGTCTTGGGTAAGTCCCTTGGTTTGTTCAAAGATAGGATCAATTATTTTAGGTTTATATCCCCTATTGAGGAATTGTGTCTTCATGTCAACTAGTTATGAGACCCCTCTTTCTGTGTTGGAATTATTTCTAATTGTACGAATCATTTGGGACTTGACAATACATACATATACATCTTTAGAGGTTTTGTGCAATATTTTTTTTTTTAATAATTTTTATCAGATGGTGTTATAATGCGTCTAACTGTAATTTTTAATGAATTATTGATGTGTTTTGTGAATTTTTTTTGTTTCGCAAAACAGTTAACCAGAGCTCTGAGGATGCGCTATCCCAACAAGCTTTATCTTCAATTGAGCTCAAGCAATCGCGTTTACTTTCAATTTGTTATATGACCGAAAAACCCAACGTGCGCATAAACCCCTTTTTGCTCGCGCGTAACTGTTAGCGCTCCATTCGTAATCTGGCCCTAAATGATAAATACATTTTATTTATCAGTGGCCTAGATTACGTACAATCTGTTTGTGAAACTAATATCTTACTGAAAAAAAACTTGCTACAACATCACAGGTTGAAAACCTGTCACTTATTACAAATTCAGCTCCTTTATAATCTGTGGAGCAGCCGTTTACTTCTCAAACCCAGGTAGCACAAAAACACATTCAAAAGTTTACAAAACAAATTAATTAAAAGTGAACTACTTGTGCAATCCCGCCCCCTGCAGATTCGTGGCCAATCGGTCGCTAGCAGGGGGTATCAATCCGATCGTATGCGATCGGGCGGATCGATGTCCGCAGCCTCAGAGGCGGCCTGAAGGCTCGCGTGGAAACAGCTGCATATAGCAGCATTCAGGGGTTAGTAAATCTGCCCCAAGGTGCTTAACAGGAACAATAGATTATAAATTACTAATGCTCTCTTAGGTTTACATAATAAAAAATAAATAATAATAAAAAAAAAACTATCAACCCCCTGAAGAAATATCTACCGTAAGACCCAGATTGTATCCGCCAGGTTCCTTAGACACTGACATGCACAATTTTTCATGCTTAAAACATTTACATTTATTGTGCAAAGCGTCTTTCTGAATTTGTTGCTGTAAGTGTTTTAACCAGCTATCAATTTGCAAGACTTTGGTGTCAATTACAATCTTTTTTTTATTTATTCACTTATTTTTTTCTATTTCAGAAAAACGTGAAAAAAATGTATTTTGTTAACAAAGTGATCAGATCTTTCCGAATCAAAAACAGCCGAGCTGGATAACTGCCACTAGATTCAATCTCCATTTTCCCACAACAGCATCCTGAACTACCAATAGCGGATGCCAATTACAGAAAACCTACTGTATATGAGTTAATAGGGTTAAAGGAATCCATGTGTGTGTGTTTTCCAGTTGGATAGAGTGGTCTTTATGATACATATTAACAAATCTGAATGCTATTTGTATATAGGCATGATGGGTAAACTGGGCATGTTTGCTCAATGATGGGTTTTTTTTTATAAATCTCTTTATTGAGGTAAAGTGATTTATACATCAACATATCAATAAAAAAACATACAAATGACTTACAAATTATTAAAAAAAATTGACAATAGAGTCAAACAATCTTTTGCTCAATTATGTTTTTAAAATTTTTAGGCCTAGATTACAAGTGGCAGGATATTTTTTTCCCGGGCGGTCGCTAAAACTCAGCTAGAGTTAAGCTTTTTGCGCTAGTCGGGTTGCGTTCATATTACAAGTTCACAAAAAATTATTTTGCACTAGCGGTAACCCGACTAGCGCAAAAATCCTAACTTAAGTTTTTGCGTGGGCATGCATGTATTCCCCCTAGAGATCAATGGAGAAAAAAACACCCTAAATCACGCAAAGACCATTGCATTTTCACATTCCCTAGAAGTCAATGGGGGGAAATTGTTTTTTAAAAAAAAACATTGCGCAAACAACATAGCATATTCTCATTTGAAAATGTGAAATATGTACAGTAAATACATAGTTAAAATCTTTATTAAATATGAATATTGCATATATATATGTATATATATGTTTTTGCATCTTTTCATCTACTTAATGGCAAAGGGCTCTAATGCACTTATATATAAGTCTATATATCTATACATTATTTTGTCACCTTTTCCTGTAATTCCATTCTGAAATTATGAGCTTTTCAGTTCCTGTTAGAAATGGAAGAAGGTAACCTAAGTTACAACATGGCAGTTCCCATTGTTTTATAGACACTAAGAGGCCAATTTATCAAATATCTGTTGGACCTGATCCGACAGTGCGGATCAGGTCCAACAGACATCGCTGAATGCGGAGAGGAATACGTTCTCCGTATTCAGCATTGCACCAGCAGCTCTTGTGAGCTGCTGGTGTAACGCCGCCCCCTGCAGACTCGCGGCCAATCGGCCACCAGCAGGGAGGTGTCAAGCAACCCGATCGTACTCGATCGGGTTGAATTCCGGCGATTCCTATTCGTCAATATTTAAACAGCTAATGAAACTTTATAAAATACATTTACTTATTATTCTCAGACTAATCTTTTCTTTAAATGCATCATTCTATCTAGCATTTATTTGGGGCCAGATTACAAGTGGAGCACTAAATATCGCTTTCATGAAAGTGATATTTGCGCTCCACTGTGTAACACCAACGTACGCTATTGTGTGCTGGTATTACAAGTTGTCAGCAATGCAAACGCGAGCTCGCATTTGTATTGCTGGGAAGCATTGTGCTCACTTAACTGCTATTCCATAGGCTCCAATGAGAGCCTCGTTCTGATGCATCAGAACCTAAGCGCAGCGTAGGGGGTAAGTAGAGCAGCGAAGGCAGCAAATATAAATATATATGTATATGCTTATATACATATATATTTATGTGTTAATATGTGTATATACGCATATATATATATATATATATATATATATATATATATATATATATATATATATATATATATATATATATATATATATATATATATATATGTATATAAGAATATACATACATAGTTACTGGGAACACACATAGACACACATAGACCGCAATGTAATGGAACTTTTCAGTGCGTTTTTTTTCTTCTAACTTTACCTCTAAAATACTGCCTAGTGCAGTTATTTTATTAAAAAATACACTGTTTTTTGGGGGGCATTTGGGGCACATTTATAAAATTTACCAAATTATCTGATCTCTGGCTAATTTTATAAGCGCTAATTGCTACCCTGAGCTCGCGGTAGCAATAGCTAGCCACAATAATTTAGCACTCCTCTCCACAGGCGTGCGATAATTTAGCTCTCCACTTGTTACCTAGCCCTTAGTGTTAGTGGAGAGCAAATATCATTCTTGCATAAGTGCAATTTTGCTCTCCATTCGTAATCTAGCCGTGTGTGTGTGCCTGTGTACAGCTGGTACTTAATCACTGTGACTAATCACCAACTACAGACAGTGACATGCCCCACAATACAAAAAAGTGGGGGGGACGGGATTCTTACTGCAGCTGTTCTGTCAGAAGAGCGAATTCATCAGACTAGTGAATGGAAGTGACGTTCCGTCAACTGTCTGATAAAAAATATGCACCGCGCATGCGCTGCTCTTAGTCATAGTATTCCAATGCCACTACGTCACAGCCCATCAGAACAGTTAACCGAATGGCGCACTAACAACATTTCTGTATTGAAAGTGCTGCAAGTGGGAAAGTAATAGGAATCAGCTGTAGTTTCCCTCTGTATCTCTGCTCTGATGTTGTAATCTCTGCTCTGATGTTGTAAAAAGGTTCAATAGGTGGAGTTGTTACCTGAATTTAAACAGAAAACAAACAAAAAAAATTGTTAAGTTAAAGTAAGCATAAAAAAAACAGAAAACAACTTACTTGTTTTATTACAAAATTAGCACTTACAATATCTCACTGTAGCCCGTTGCCACGTGTGATAAGAACATTTTTTTAAACTTAAGTTTTATTCTGACAGTTCTGAGCATGAGCAAATCTGAATTCCTGTTTACCTAGTCTATTCACTTAAAGGGATAGTAAACCCAAACAATATTTAGCCATTTTTCAAAACATCAATTTCTGTTATTGCAATCAGCAAATGACACCTATTAGTAATTTTTTATGTACATGCAATTTACAAAAGAAAATATAAATGCTGCCAAACCCTTTTTTTTAGATCATTATGCAGCAAAATCGCCAAGTTCTACCTAGGTAGAATAAATATGGTGTCACGCATGTGCATTTTCAGACATTACTTACAATTGTCTTCTGCTGCTTCAGCAGAGCACTTCATCAACATTGAACTGGATGCTGACGAAGAGGCGTATGTCGTAGGACTGGGCGTTGCGCACCAGACAACTGAACATTGAGGGAGGTTGTGGTAGCAGTTGTCAATAATATATGCGTATGCGATATTGCTGATATACAAAAATGAAAGACTGTAGCTTCCCAATGCATTGCGCATGCGAGTGCCCACAAGTTACAGTGCGTATCCCGTGACTGAGGATGTCACTTATTTAAATATTGAAATTACAATATCATTTCTGCAGTGTAATTGGATGAAGGGCTCTCATAGAATATCTAAAGCTACTGCCTACATTTGTGGGTGGGCATTATGGCATTTTACAGGGGTAAATAAAATATAATTTTTGAACACATAAAAGCTTTGTTTCAAGGTAAGAAACAGGACTTTATAATCTGACACCTTAACTAAGTGATTATGGCCCATAGTTATCAAGGTCTGTCGGACCTGATCCGACAGTGCGGATCAGGTCTGACAGACCTCGCTGAATATGGCAAGCAATATGCTCGCCATATTCAGCATTGCACCAGCAGCTCACAAAAGCTACTGGTGCAACGCCGCCCCCTGCAGACTCGCGGCCAATAGGCCGCCAGCAGAAGGGTGTCAATCAACCCGATCGCACTTGATCGGGTTGATTTCCGGCGATGTCTTTGTGACCGCTGCTTCATAACTGCTGTTTTTGTCGAGCCTGCAGGCTCGCCAGAAACACGGGGCATCAAGCTCCATTCGGAGCTTGATACATATGCCCCTATGTATTTTGTACTACGTTCCAAAATTAAAGATTTCTAACCATTTAATACTAAACCAACTCTGGAAGTTTTATAACATCATGCCATATTAGCTTCCTGTAGAGACCACCGCCTCCTTGTAAGTCTGTGACAGGAAGTAATGGATACTGCACAAACGAAGTTTAGAAAAATAAATAAAAAGTTAAAGCCATTTAAATAGATGAATACAAAATGTTGCAATGATTACTAGTAAGCATAGACCAGTGATTAGTGCTTTTTTATTACAAAAATTATATTGCATGTTTCAAAGTATTTTGCTGAGAAGGGCTCTATATATACAGTATCTTACAAAAGTGAGTGCACCCCTCACATTTTTGTAAATATTTTATTTTATCTTTTCATGTGACAACACTGAAGAAATGACACTTTGCTACAATGTAAAGTAGTGAGTGTACAGCCTGTATAACAGTGTAAATTTGCTGTCGCCTCAAAATAACTCAACACACAGCCATGAATGTTTAAAATGTTGGCAACAAAAGTGAGTACACCCCTAAGTGGAAATGTCCAAATTGGGCCCAAAGTGTCAGGATATTATGTGGCCACCATTATTTTCCAGCACTGCCTTAACCCTCTTGGGCATGGAGTTCACTAGAGCTTCACAGGTTGCCACTGGAGTCCTCTTCCACTCCTCCATGAGGACATCATGGA
Organism: Bombina bombina; assembly: GCF_027579735.1. Taxonomy (NCBI): domain Eukaryota; kingdom Metazoa; phylum Chordata; class Amphibia; order Anura; family Bombinatoridae; genus Bombina; species Bombina bombina. Next base: position 42,352 of record NW_026510828.1, on the reverse strand, counting down.
GCTGGTGGATGTTAGAGACCTTGTGCTCCCCCACCTTCCATTTGAGGATAGCCCACAGATGCTCAATAGGGTTTAGGTCTGGAGACATGCTCAGCCAGTCCATCACCTTTACCCTCAGCTTCTTTAGCAAGGCAGTGGTCGTCTTGAAGGTGTGTTTGGGGTCGTTATCATATTGGAATACTCCCCAGTGCCGGCAGCACTCATGCAGGCAGACCATGACTCTCCCACTACCATGCTTGACTGTAGGCAAGACACACTTGTCTTTGTACTCCTCACCTCAGGGGAGAAACTACAGGGGGTGCAGAGAACGCAATTGCGACTGGGCCCCCAAAAAACGTTGACCTGCCACTACCTGCACTGATATCATGTGAGTGTGACATGATGCTTCACTAGTGTCTCTGACTACAGGGGTTAGTGTTTCTGTTTTACCCATTGGTGTTTATGTGTGTGTGTCTGTATGTATGTATGTGACTGTGTGTATTTATGCATGTATGTGTGTGTGTGTTTGTGTGTGTGTTTGTGGAACCAGCAAATTACAGACCTTGTTACTACAGCATGGGGGGCAGGGGGTAAACAGTGTCAGTCTATACAGTACCACTATATACAGTATGGGGGGGCTGGACCATGTCACAGACTACTGTGGTCATGGGTAGGGTCAGGACAGCCATTTCACCGACAGATTACAGACTGACTCAATATATACAGTACTGGTGGGTTAAACAGTGTCACTATATACAGTAATAGGGGGTCAGACCATCTCACAGACTGTGGGCACAGGGTACCTCCTTTTGCAGACATGTAATCTGATTCACATTTTTTTCTGTGTTAAATGTAAAAAAAAAAAGATATGTATAAAATTCACTTTTTTGGGGGGTGGGGGTGGGGGGCCCTTCTTAGATTCTTGCACCTGGGCCCTGTCGTTTCTAGTTACGCCTCTGTCTCACCTGGTTGCCGCCACACACGCTTGACATCATCTGAACCGAATAAGTTTATCTTGGTCTCATCGGACCACAGGACATGGTTCAAGCAATCCCTGTCCTTAGTCTGCTTGTCTTCAGCAAACTGTTTGCAGGCTTTCTTGTGCATCATCTTCAGAAGAGGCTTCCTTCTGGGTCGACAGCCATGCAAACCAATTTGATGCAGTGTGCGGCGTATGGTCTGAGCACTGACAGGCTGACCCCCCACCTCTTCAACCTCTGCAGCAATGCTGGCAGCACTCATACATCTATTTCCCAAAGACAACCTCTGGATATGACGCTGAGCACATGCACTCACTTGGCAATCTTCTTATAGCCTAGGCCATCTTTATGTAGAGCTACAATTCTTTGTTTCAGATCTTCAGAGAGTTCTTTGCCATAAGGTGCCATGTTGAACTTCCAGTGACCAGTATGAGAGAGTGTGAGAGCAATAACACCAAATTTAACACACTTGCTCCCAATTCACACCTGAAACCATGTAACACTAACGAGTCACATGACACCGGGGAGGGAAAATGGCTAATTGGGCCCAATTTGGACATTTCCACTTAGGGGTGTACTCACTTTTGTTGCCAACAGTTTAGACATTGATGGCTGTGTGTTGAGTTATTTTGAGGGGACAGCAAACTTACACTGTTATACAGGCTGTAAACTCACTACTTTTCATTGTAGCAAAGTGTCATTTCTTCAGTGTTGTCACATGATAAGATATAATAAAATATTTACAAAAATGTGAGGGGTGTACTCACTTTTGTGAGATACTGTATATATATACTGAGTGTATGTATATATATATATATATATATATATATATATATATATATATATATATATATATATGCAAAATAACTGGATTCAATTATTTGAAAAAACAATATGGTTTAAACATTTTAACTACTTTGTTTTTTCAAATAACTTAATCAAGTGAGTGCAGTCTTATTTTGCATTTAAAATTTCCTGTACCAGCACCCTGGTGGGTGGCTTACTCTATATATATTTATATATATATATATATATATATATATATATATATATATATATATATATATATATATGCAAAAATGTACACCTGGGGGCACAGGGTCCACTGAACAGGAAGAGTTAACAACAAAAGTAATACCTTGTGTAAATGGAGTAGGCGTCTTGTCCTCCCACGCCACAACCACCACCAGCCTTCACAGCTTCCTCCGTATATATATATATATATATATATATATATATATATATATATATATATATACATATATATATATAAATATATATCTATGTGTGTGTGTTCCTGTTCATTCATAGACATAGGGGTCGATTTATCAAAGGCTTCGCAAGCCTTTCGACCCACTACGGCTGCGGGTTCTCACAAGAGAACCTGCATGCCGTATTTAACAAGCAGCGGTCTTTCCTAACCTCTTCGCCACCTCTAAGGTGGCAAAATTCAATCTCCCCAGTCTTGTCCGACCAGGGAGATTGACAGCTCCTGCCCGCATGTGATTGGCTGCGTGCGGGCAGGGGGCGGGAATGCACGTGAGTGCAAAATAGTGCTCATGTGCAATGCTGAATTCCTCCAGGGGAATTCAGCCCGCCAGATTCGAGTTGCGGCGGACAGGGGCGCGTATATGTGCCCCTGTCTGCCTCAGCTTGATAAAATGCCCTCATAATTAGTATGGTGTTTTTGTACATGTGAGTAAATTACCTATTGGGAATTCTTAAAGTTGTTTTGGAATGTCTCAGGATACACTATGGTGCCCCCATTTTGTTTTTTTTATTTAGGACATTTTTGCTTAGGAGTCCTAATGGGGTCTGAATGTGAGAAGTTAGAAATCTCTTACAGGAGCAGACTGAGCATGTGTAAAGTGCTCTAAGGCAGGGCAGATTTCCAAAAACGACAGTAATTTCTAACACTGTTTTTATTTACTATAAACTTTTTTTATTATTATTTCAAACTAACCACCTGCCCCACCCCCTCCTGAAAAAAAAACAAAAATACAACTAAAAACTTTGAGCAACCTTACAGTCCCACTTCACATTGGCATTTTATTTATTATTATTATTTTTTATTATTTTTGCTCAAAATCTAGTAGGTCTCTGCCCATACTGCCCCTATGAAGGAGCCCTCACTGTCTGAGAGCATGTTTTGTTGATTTCTGTCGACACATGCAGTGTTCTGTATTATGTGCCTACTAAGTTTAAGTTGCAAACAAGAAGTCTGAAGGTCCCGTATATTGTTGAACTAATTAATAAATAGAATAGCACCTTCCTATGGAGAAGATTATGGACCTGGTTAACACTATTGATGGACAACTGGTTAGACGAAAACTGAAAGTTGAATTAAATGCAGTTGTTGCTCAAGTGGATTGATTTGATTGCGGAATAATCCCAGTTGGAACAGTGATTTGACTGTAGGAGGAAGATGAAAGAACATCTGAAGATCTTGATGGTTTTCTTGAAGGTTTTTGATGGTGTCAGCATTATCTGAAGATGATCTTCACCTATTTGCAGATGCCTCAGAGGCTATGGCTATAGAAAGTTATTTGAGGGTAAAAGATGCATTCATTCTTGGCCTGTTTTTTTGGGATTGGGTCAGTTTTACCAGGAAATTTGTATTTTTGGAGCTATTCCTTTATTTCTGTGGAGAATGGATGTTAAAGTTTAAAGATGGTTTTTGATGTTGATGAAGGTAAAGAGTGTTCCAGAGTGTGATAGCCTGTGTTTTTTACTGAAGTGGATAGATGACTGTTAGGCTTGTGAAGGGTTCTGAATGGTGGTGGGCATAGCGTTTATGTTTACATTTTTGGAGTTGAGGTATCTGACTAAGCATTTTGCAGTTGCAATGGCAATTTAAGGGGTGTGTATGGGCACCAAAATTTGACTTAATGCTCATTTGTTCAGCAGGACTTTAAGTTGTATTATTCAGAATAGCACAAGAGCTATTATTTAAAAGATTGCAGGGATGTGTGTCCACAAGGGGGGCATCGCCCTCCCCCTGGATTTTCCTTACCATCTTCTATAAAGAAGAAAGCTTTGGATGAGGTCACCCCCCCCCCCTCCTGTGCGTCTGCTATGAGCCATGTAGGGGGATTTCCACTCACAACACCTTTTTTACAGCATCAAAGAAAAAGGTATCTTATTAATTCATTAATAGCAATGTGACCTACTTTATGTGCTGTCCTCCTAATCACATACTGGCATAGTTTGTTAAATGTTCTGGCAGTATCACAAATAGAGAAATGTTTATTTTGCATAATGTACTGATAGAAGTTTTGTATAGGTTAACTTATATTGGTTGTTTTGAGTTTAGTTTTGATGATGTTTTTCTTCTTTAAAATTGTACAATGCAACAGATCCAATAAACAAAGCATTAAATAATATATAAAACTACTGATCCTTTTATTTTCATTTATAAGTTAGGAGTCTGGATAAAGACATTAATTTTATTACACCCAAAAAAATGTGTAAAAGTGTATTAAAGTTTAGCATATAGTGATTCTAACGTGTACAGGGAGTGCAGAATTATTAGACAAGTTGTATTTTTGAGGATTAATTTTATTATTGAACAACAACCATGTTCTCAATGAACCCAAAAAACTCATTAATATCAAAGCTGAATATTTTTGGAAGAAGTTTTTAGTTTGTTTTTAGTTTTAGCTATTTTAGGGGGATATCTGTGTGTGCAGGTGACTATTACTGTGCATAATTATTAGGCAACTTAACAAAAAACAAATATATACCCATTTCAATTATTTATTTTTACCAGTGAAACCAATATAACATCTCAACATTCACAAATATACATTTCTGACATTCAAAAACAAAACAAAAACAAATCAGTGACCAATATAGCCACCTTTCTTTGCAAGGACACTCAAAAGCCTGCCATCCATGGATTCTGTCAGTGTTTTGATCTGTTCACCATCAACATTGCGTGCAGCAGCAACCACAGCCTCCCAGACACTGTTCAGAGAGGTGTACTGTTTTCCCTCCTTGTAAATCTCACATTTGATGATGGACCACAGGTTCTCAATGGGGTTCAGATCAGGTGAACAAGGAGGCCATGTCATTAGATTTTCTTCTTTTATACCTTTTCTTGCCAGCCATGCTGTGGAGTACTTGGACGCGTGTGATGGAGCATTGTCCTGCATGAAAATCATGTTTTTCTTGAAGGATGCATTCTTCTTCCTGTACCACTGCTTGAAGAAGGTGTCTTCCAGAAACTGGCAGTAGGAATGGGAGTTGAGCTTGACTCCATCCTCAACCCGAAAAGGCCCCACAAGCTCATCTTTGATGATACCAGCCCAAACCAGTACTCCACCTCCACCTTGCTGGCGTCTGAGTCGGACTGGAGCTCTCTGCCCTTTACCAATCCAGCCACGGGCCCATCCATCTGGCCCATCAAGACTCACTCTCATTTCATCAGTCCATAAAACCTTAGAAAAATCAGTCTTGAGATATTTCTTGGCCCAGTCTTGACGTTTCAGCTTGTGTGTCTTGTTCAGTGATGGTCGTCTTTCAGCCTTTCTTACCTTGGCCATGTCTCTGAGTATTGCACACCTTGTGCTTTTGGGCACTCCAGTGATGTTGCAGCTCTGAAATATGGCCAAACTGGTGGCAAGTGGCATCTTGGCAGCTGCACGCTTGACTTTTCTCAGTTCATGGGCAGTTATTTTGCGCCTTGGTTTTTCCACACGCTTCTTGCGACCCTGTTGACTATTTTGAATGAAACGCTTGATTGTTCGATGATCACGCTTCAGAAGCTTTGCAATTTTAAGAGTGCTGCATCCCTCTGCAAGATATCTCACTATTTTTTACTTTTCTGAGCCTGTCAAGTCCTTCTTTTGACCCATTTTGCCAAAGGAAAGGAAGTTGCCTAATAATTATGCACACCTGATATAGGGTGTTGATGTCATTAGACCACACCCCTTCTCATTACAGAGATGCACATCACCTAATATGCTTAATTAAGTAGTAGGCTTTCGAGCCTATACAGCTTGGAGTAAGACAACATGCATAAAGAAGATGATGTGGTCAAAATACTCATTTGCCTAATAATTCTGCACTCCCTGTATAGTGTTCTAATAAACTAGGACTAGTATCTTTTGGTATAATTTTTAACCCCTGGGGCGCGATCCGATATACGGCGTAGTTTTCGGCGCAAGCGAGAGAACCCGCGCCGCCCGTAGTTTCACCTCACACATCAGGGTATTACATATATCCCGCCGGCAGTTCCTAAAGTTCCATAAGTCGGATAAACTAGCGATGTCCAGAAATGAGCATAACTACAAATTTCTGGAGTCACCAGTGACTTACGGCACTTTAGAAACTCCCTGCGCCTAAGAAAACTAACTAAAATGTTAAATCTCACGTAACTGTCTAACCTGCCTCCCAAAAATAAGCCCGACACATATACCCCTATATCCGCAATCCTCCCTCTCACTCCTAATAATAAATGTATTAACCCCTAAACCGCCGCTCCCGGACCCCGCCGCCACCTACATTATATGTATTAACCCCTAAACCGCCGCTCCTGGACCCCGCCGCCAGGAGTTAATTTATTTAATTAATTTATTGATAGTGTAGTGTTAGGTGTATTTGTAACTTAGGTTAGGATTTATTTTACAGGTAATTTTGTATGTATTTTAACTAGGTAGCTATTAAATAGTTATTAATTATTTAATAGCTATTGTACCTAGTTAAAATAAATACAAAGTTGCCTGTAAAATAAAAATAAATCCTAAAATAGCTATAATGTAATTATGAATTATATTGTAGCTATCTTAGGGTTTATTTTATAGGTAAGTATTTAGTTTTAAATAGGAATAATTTAGTTAATAATAGTAATATTATTTATATTTATTTAAATAATAATTAAGTTAGGGGGGTGTTAGGGTTAGACTTAGGTTTAGGGGGTAATACATTTAATGTAGGTGGCGGCATTGTAGGGGGGTCAGATTATGGGTTAATAAATTTAATGTAGGTGGCGGCGGGGTCCGGTAACGGCGGTTTAGGGGTTAAACACTTTATTTAGGTGCGGCGGGGTCCGGGAGCGGCAGTTTAGGGGTTAATACGTATAATGTAGGTGGCGGTGGGCTCCGGGAGCGGCGGTTTAGGGGTTAATACACTTTATTAGGGATTGTGGTTGACAGGTAGATAGACATTGCGCATGCGTTAGGTTTTTTTTGGAAGGCATTTTAGGGAGTTACAGTGCTCCAATACTCAGCGCAAGGCCTGCTACAGGTGCATTTTATGGCGAGGTGAAAATGGAGTAAGATTTCTCAATTTTCACCACGTAAGGCCTTGCGCTGGGTATTGGATACCAAATTGCGCGTCTTTTATATGTTAGTCTATGGGTAAAAAAACTACGTCCGACGGATAAAATATATGTGCCGCATTTATATGCGGCGCTGTATATAGGATACCAAAAATGCGCAAAAACTGGCGTCGCCGGCTTTTGCGGGTGATGCTGCATATCGGATGGGGCCCCTGATTTTTATATATATATATGTGTGTGTGTGTTTATTGACTGCTCATATTTCACTTTATTGCCCCCCTGGAAAAATTTCTGCAGACGCCCATGATTGCAGGGTGATCAAACTGCTTGATTGGACGATAAAGAGAGCTTGTTCAATTTTTTTAATATGAAAATATAAAACTTTCCCCCATTGATTTGTTCAATCTATTTTATTATCCCAAACTTGTTTTTTAATCTCCAGACAATGGATTAGAATACAAGAGGTGCACAATCGATAGCACATGGTACTATTAGCTCACTCATTACGCTTGTACTACAAGTGGTGAGTTGTGTGGTGCTTGAGCTCAAATCCAAAAGGAATCCTTTGGAAAAGTATTTGCCAATCCCTTGCACTAGTAGTTTTTTTTTACGTTCTGCAGGCAGAAGTGATTCAGCCAAACAGAACTTTAAGCTATTCAAGATGGCTGAAGTCCTTTAAGTCAATGGGAGTAATTTACTCAGTGCTTGCTGCTACAAGAAATGAGTAGTAGAGGGACACAAACAGCCCCTCACATGTGTACATAAGTCCTTCATTCTCTCTTACTCCCGTGTAGTAATAAGCAGCCCAAAACACTCTTTCCTCTAAGGGCTTGAGTGGTATAGCCTCTTATTGGCTGTATTGCTCAAGGCCTTTAAAGAAAATAATGTATCAAAAAGGATTCAAATTAAAGAAAAAAAATGTATCAAAAAGGATTTAAATTAAAAATGTATTATTTATTTACTTATTTATTTAAACTGATGCATCTACGTAAATCCAATAGACTGAAACAGATGCATTTAATTACGTTTTCATGTCATAGCAACAAACAGTACATAAGAAACAGAAAAAGGTCAAAGACTAATCCAACTAGAACTTGGACACTGAATAAAACTATTACGAGGCAAATGAGAGGTAAAACATTAAACAAAAGCTTTAATGTGTAATCATGCAACACAACTAGAACACGTAGTAACAGTAATCTAAAGTCATGGAGAACACAAAGGAAAAAGAGGGAATATTTAAGGTATATAATGCAGAAAATAAACTGTCTGCCGGGTGAAATGCAGGGGTGGCTATAAACTTTACAATTTTGAGGTACTAAAACAGCAAAGCTTTGTATCAATGGAGAATAGCGATACTGGTGAAGGGCATCATTTGCAGAGTTAAATGCATAGTTCTCTACAAGCAACAGTACAATAGTAAAATGCTCTAACACATTACATTTTATTATTGCTTCATTATGTGTCTTTAAAGCAGTGCTCAAATATTGATGTCTTGTGGAAAACATATATATTTATCGAGAATCTGATAACTTTGATACAAAAAAATCAAGGTTTTCTTTTCTATAACTTTTCTATAACTTTGAGTACAATTTTTTCACTTAAAGGGACATTAAATACTATTAAGGGCTAGATTACAAGTGGAGCTCTAAATATCGCTTTCATGTAATACCAGTGCTTCCATAGGTTCCTTTGGGAGCTTCGTTCTGATGCCGTCAGAACATCGCACAGAGAAGGGGGTAAGAAGTGCAGCAATGGCATCAATCTTAAACACCGCCCCCACCTACATTATACTTATAAACCCCTAGTCTGCTGCCCCCAACATCGCCGACACCTACATTATAGTTATTAACCCCCTAATCTGCCCCCCCCCCCAACGTCGCCGCAACTATATTAAATTTATTAACCCCTAATCTGCCGCCGCCGCTGCCAACGTCACCGCCACTATAATAAATTTATTAACCCCTAAACCTAAGTCTAACCCTAACCCCCCAACTTAAATATAATTTAAATTAAACTAAATTAATTTTACATAATTAAATAAATTAAGCCTATTTAAAACTAAATACTTACCGATAAAATAAACCATAAGCTAGCTACAATATAACTAATAGTTACATTGTAACTAGCTTATGATTTATTTTTATTTTACAGGCAACTTTGTATTTATTTTAACTAGGTAGAATAGTTATTAAATAGTTATTAACTATTTAATAACTATCTAGCTAAAATAAGTACAAAATTACCTGTAAAATAAATCCTAACCTAAGATACAATTACACCTAACACTACACTATCATTAAACTAATTACCTAAACTACCTACAATGAATTACAATTAAATTAAATCAACTAAATTACGGAACCCCCCCCCCCACTAAATTACAGAAAATAAAAAAAGAATTACAAGATTTAAACTAATTACACCTAATCTAATCCCCCTAATAAAATAATAAAGCCCCCCAAAATAATACAATTTCCCTACCCTATACTAAATTACAAATAGCCCTTAAAAGGGCCTTTTGCGGGGCATTGCCCCAAAGTAATCTGATTGGAACAGCCAATAGAATGCAAGGTCAATCCTATTGGCAGATTGGATCAGCCAATAGGATTTTTCCTACCTTAATTCCGATTGGCTGATAGGATTCTATCAGCCAATCGGAATTCAAGGGACGCCATCTTGGATGACGTCATTTAAAGGAACCTTCATTCTTCGTTAAGACTTCGTTTGAAGAGGATGCTCCGCGTCGGCTAGCGGCTCCGCTCCAGAAGGATGAAGATAGAAGATGCTGCCTGGATGAAGCCTTCTACCATCTGGAGGACCTCTTCTGCCCCAATTGGATGAAGACTTCTGCCGTATGGAGGACCACTTGTGCCCGGCTGGGTGAAGACGGCTCAAGGTAGGGTGATCTTCAGGGGGTTAGTGTTAGATTTTTTAAGGGGGGATTGGGTGGGTTTTAGAGTAGGGGTGTGTGGGTGTTGGGTTGTAATGTTGGGGGGTATTGTATTTTTTTTTTAAAGGTAAAAGAGCTGATTACTTTGGGGCAATGCCCCGCAAAAGGCCCTTTTAAGGGCTATTTGTAATTTAGTATAGGGTAGGGAAATTTTATTATTTTGGGGGGCTTTTTTATTTTATTAGGGGGATTAGATTAGGTGTAATTAGTTTAAAATCCTTGTAATTCTTTTTTTATTTTCTGTAATTTAGTGGGTTTTTTTCATAATTTAGTTGATTTAATTTAATTGTAATTAAAGGGACAGTAAACCATAAAAAAAATGTTATATAATTCTGCACATAGTGCAGAATTATATAACATTATAATAGCGCAAACATTGTAAAACCAAATTTCCCCTTTGAATTTAAAAAATAACTGCTGTTTTACCGACCCGCTCTCTGTGATCTTCTGAGCGGGTCTGTTTTTTTCTAACAGAGCATCAGGCCAGCTGTATAGTCACAGCCCGGCCCGACCGCGCCATAGCACTAAGTGCAGCTCGCTCCTGCGCTATGGCGCGGTCGGGCCGGGCTGTGACTATACAGCTGGCCCGATGCGCTGTTAGAAAAAAACAGACCCGCTCAGAAGATCACAGAGAGCGGGTCTGTAAAACAGCAGTTATTTTTTAAATTCAAAGGGGAAATTTGGTTTTACAATGTTTGCGCTATTATAATGTTATATAATTCTGCACTATGTGCAGAATTATATAACATTTTTTTATGGTTTACTGTCCCTTTAATTGTAGGCAGTTTAGGTAATTAGTTTAATGATAGTGTAGTGTTAGGTGTAATTGTAACTTAGGTTAGGATTTATTTTACAGGTAATTTTGTACTTATTTTAGCTAGGTAGTTATTAAATAGTTAATAACTATTTAATAACTATTCTACCTAGTTAAAATAAATACAAAGTTGCCTTTAAAATAAAAATAAATCATAAGCTAGTTACAATGTAACTATTAGATATAGTGTAGCTAGCTTATGGTTTATTTTATCGGTAAGTATTTAGTTTTAAATAGGATTCATTTATTTAATTATGTAAAATTAATTTAGTTTAGTTTAAATTATATTTAAGTTAGGGGGGTTAGGGTTAGGGTTAGACATAGGTTTAGGGGTTAATACATTTATTATAGTAGCGGCGACGTTGGGGTCGGAAGATTAGGGGTTAATAATTGTAGGTAGGTGGTGGCGACGTTGGGTGGGCAGATTAGGGGTTAATAAATATAATGTAGGTGTCGGCGATGTTAGGGGCAGCAGATTAGGGGTTCATAGGTATAATGTAGGTGGCGGCGAAGTCCGGTCGGCAGATTAGGGGTTAAAAAATTATTTTAGTGTTTGCGATGTGGGGGGGGGGGCTCGGTTTAGGGGTTAATAGGTAGTTTATGGGTGTTAGTGTACTTTTTAGCACTTTAGTTAAGAGCTTTATGTTCCGGTGTTAGCCCATAAAACTCTTAACTACTGACTTTTAAATGCGGTAGGAGTCTGGACAGGAGAGGGTCTACCGCTCACTTCTTCCAAGACTCATAATACCAGCGTTAGGCAAATCCCATTAAAAAGATAGGATACGCAATTGACGTAAGGGGATTTGCGGTAGCCTCGAGTTGCAGAAAAAAAGTGAGCGGTACACCTGTACCTGCCAGACTCGTAATATCAGCGGGCGTTAAAAAGCAGCGTTAGGACCCCTTAACGCTGCTTTTTTACCCTAACGCCAAACTCGTGATCTAGCCGATAGTTCCCATACACCGCAATGTAAAAGGCACTTTTCAGTTCCGTTTTTATTTGTAATGTAAACTGCCTAATGCAGTTATTTTATTAAAAAAATAAAGATGCTGCTATCTTTATTTTGTAATAAAATACACTACACAGTACTTTGAGGGGCATTTAGGGCCCATTTACAAAATTAACCAGAGATCTGACTGCACGCATCAGATAATAATAATCGAATGCGATCGGACTGATTGACACCCCCTGCTAGCGGCTTCGATTGGCCGTGAATCTGCAGGAGGCAGCATTGCACCAGCAGTTCACAAGAACTGCTGGTGCAATGATAAATGCTGACAGCGTATGCTGTTGGCATTTATCGATGTGCAGCGGACATGATGCTCTACATCGTATCATGTCTGCTCCCACTATGATAAATCTACACCATTGTGTAAACTTTTAGTGTCTATAAAACAATGGTAGCTGCCATGTTGTAACTTAGGTTACCTTCTCTGCTGTGGCAAATTAGGGACAGTTATAAATAGGTCATTAAAGTGTGCAGCCAATGGCGGTGTAGAATATAACAGTGTTTTGCACTTCCATTTCTAACAGGAATTGAAAAGTTTACAATTTCAGAATGGAATTACAGGGGACAAAATAAATAATGAAAATATATTGCAGTTTTTATTATATATACTATTTATTATTTTATATTACCATCTCAAAGTGTTTAATGTTCCTTTAAAGCTTTCACTCTTACACTACACCTATTACACTACTTTTATTTTTATTAAATCTTCAATATCTATGCCTAACAGAAACAAATACAAAATTGCTCATGAGGTGGAATTTTGATCCATCTATAATGCATAAAATATTCTGTACCACTTCTTATAAATGATGGAGAGGACAAGGAGCAGAAGGTTTACATCTTTATATTTGGTGGGAGTCTGGGACTGTTCAATCATCACACAGTTCTGGGAAGTAATAATCAATGTTATAGAAAGAATAATGGTAATATACATAGAGAAGAATTATACATTGAACCACCTGTAAAAATGACTTTGGATGACATATCTTATACATTTCATTCATACACTAGTATGTTCCCCTTTTCTTTAGAGCTTAAATGATTTACCTTCCCTCCAACAATAGTCTGACATTTAAAATAGACATGTGCACGCCGGAAAATTTAGTTTCGTATCCATTCTCTATTTTTTTATTTTGTTTCGGATGCATTCGGATCTATTCGTTATATCATTCATTCATTTTCAATGCATTGGGATTGATTAGTTATAGCGGTCATTCGTTTCGGATGCATTCGGAAGTTTGGTATGTTCAGTTTCATTCATTGGCCCCTACTTATCAATCCGTCGACTTTCTTGCATCCGACGGCACCAATACGCTTGCCTAAGTTCACCTAACATCGCTGCCGCGGACCTGAATACGTTCTCCAAAATTATCAAAAAAGCTGTCAAAAAGTCGCGCACCAAGTACGGGGCGATGAGCAGCGGACTGTTGGTAACTAACAGTCATCGATCTCGCTGCTCTTCGGCTTTTTAGTACTCTGTCACTAAACACCCACACTGTACTACACTGTTTTAACCCCTATACCGCCACTCCTGGACAACGCCGCAACTCTAATAAATGTATTAACCCCTAAACCTAAGTCTAACACTAACCCTAACACCCCGTAACTTAAATATAATTTAACTAAATCTAAATAAATTATTCCTATTTAAAACTAAATACTTACCTGTAAAATAAACCCTAAGCTAGCTACAATATAACTAATAGTTACATTGTATCTATCTTAGGGTTTATTTTTATTTTCCAGGCAACTTTGTATTTATTTTAACTAGGTAGAATAGTTATTAAATAGTTATTAACTATTTAATAGCTACCTAGTTAAAATAAATACAAATATACCTGTAAAATAAAACCTAACCTAAGTTACAATTACACCTAACACTACACTATAATTAAATAAATTCCCTAAACTAAATACAATTAAATACAATTAAAAAAAAATATCTAAAGTACAAAAAAAACAAACACTAAATTACAGAAAATAATAAAATAATTAAAAAAAATTTAAACTAATTACACCTAATCTAATCCCCCTAATAAAATAAAAAATCCCCCCAAAATAATAAAAAGCCCTACCCTATACTAAATTACGAATATCCCTTAAAAGGGCCTTTTGCGGGGCATTGCCCCAAAGTAATCAGTTCTATTACCTGTAAAAAAAAGTACAATACTTCCCCCAACATTAAAACCCACCACCCACACACCCAACCCTACTCTAAAACCCACCCAATCCCCCCTTAGAAAAACCTAACACTAACCCCTTGAAGATCACCCTACCTTGAGACGTCTTCACCCAGCCGGGCCGAAGTCCTCCACAAAGCCGGGTGAAGTGGTCCTCCAGACTGGCAGAAGTCTTCATCGAAGCCGGCCAGAAGAGGTCCTCCAGACGGGCAGAAGTCTTCATCCAGGCGGTATCTTCTATCTTCATCCATCCGGCGTAGAGCGGCTCCATCTTCAAGACATCCGACGCGGAGCATCCTCTTCATCCGGAGTCTTCTTGAACAATGATGGGCCCTTTAAGTGATGTCATCCAAGATGGCGTCCCTTAAATTCCGATTGGCTGATAGAATTCTATCAGCCAATAGGAATTAAGGTAGGAAATCAGCCAATAGAATGCAAGCTCAATCCTATTGGCTGATTGGATGAGCCAATAGGGTTTTTCCTACCTTAATTCCGATTGGCTGATAGAATTCTATCAGCCAATCGGAATTCAAGGGGCGCCATCTTGGATGACGTCACTTACAGGGCCCGTCATTGTTCAAGAAGACTCCGGATGAAGAGAATGCTCCGCGTCGGATGTCTTGAAGATGGAGCCGCTCCGCGCCGGATGGATGAAGATAGAAGATGCCATCTGGATGAAGACAACTGCCCGTCTGGAGGACCTCTTCTGGCCGGCTTCGATGAAGACTTCTGCCCGTCTGGAGGACCACTTCGCCCGGCTTCGTGGAGGACTTCGGCCCGGCTGGGTGAAGACGTCTCAAGGTAGGGTGATCTTCAAGGGGTTAGTGTTAGGTTTTTTTAAGGGGGGATTAGGTGGGTTTTAGAGTAGGGTTGGGTGTGTGGGTGGTGGGTTTTAATGTTGGGGGGGTATTGTACTTTTTTACAGGTAATAGAGCTGATTACTTTGGGGCAATGCCCCGCAAAAGGCCCTTTTAAAGGCTATTCATAATTTAGTATAGGGTAGGGCTTTTTATTATTTTGGGGGGCTTTTTTATTTTATTAGGGGGATTAGATTATGTGTAATTAGTTTAAATTTTTTTTAATTATTTTATTATTTTCTGTAATTTAGTGTTTGGTTTTTTTGTACTTTAGATAATTTTTTTAATTGTATTTAATTGTATTTAGTTTAGGGAATGTATTTAATTATAGTGTAGTGTTAGGTGTTAGTGTAACTTAGGTTAGGTTTTATTTTACAGGTAAATTTGTCTTTATTTTAACTAGGAAGTTATTAAATAGTTAATAACTATTTAATAACTATTGTACCTAGTTAAAATAAATACAAAGTTGCCTGTAAAATAAAAATAAACCCCAAGCTAGCTACAATGTAACTATTAGTTATATTGTAGCTATCTTAGGGTTTATTTTATAGGTAAGTATTTAGTTTTAAATAGGAATAATTTATTTAATGATAGTAATTTTATTTAGATTTATTTAAATTATATTTACGTTAGTGGGTGTTAGGGTTAGACTTAGGTTTAGGGGTTAATACATTTAATATAGTGTCGGCGACGTTGGGGGCGGCATATTAGCGGTTAATAGATGTAGGTAGGTGGCGGCGGTGTAGGGGGGCAGATTAGGGATTAATAAATATAATGTAGGTGGCGGCGGGCTCCGGGAGCGGCGGTTTAGGGGTTAATACATTTATTAGAGTTGCGGCGGTATAGGGGGGGCAGATTAGGGGTTAATAAGTATAATGTAGGTGACGGCAGGCTCCGGGAGCGGCGGTTTAGGGTTAAACACTTTATTTAGTTACAGCGGTGTAGGGGTCGCAGATTAGGGGTGTTTAGACTCAGGGTACATGTTAGGGTGTTAGTTGTAAACGTTCCCATAGGAATCAATGGAATATCGGGCAGCAGCGAACATGAGCTCTCGCTGCTTTCTGACTCCTATTGACTCCTATGGCATCCGCCACCCTGGAATAGTGGCAACCAAGCGTACCTGGTAGGAATTTGATACCTTCCAAAAGTAGTCAGATTGTGCTGAACTTGCATTCGGAACATCTGTAGTGACGTAAGCATCGATCTGTGTCGGACTGAGTCCGGCGGATCGTATGTTACGTCACTAAATTCTACTTTTGCCGGTCTGTAGGGTTTGATAACTAAGGCAAATCATGCTCGCCACAAATATGCTGCAGAATTCCAGCGTATTTGCGGTTGACAGCTTGATAAATAGAGGCCATTATGTTATGTTACATTGATTCGGATGGTTCCAACCAACACAAAATAAATAATTTCACTGTTCTATCTCACTATATTTTATTGTAATATATCTCTATTAATTTTTTTTTATAATAAATATAGTACAGGAAAAAGGAATAGGGATTATTCCAGAGAGTCAGACTATCATGCCATGGCCATTTGAATAAAACAAATGAATCCGAACTAATTAGGATTTTTTGTAACAAATTTATTCGGATTAGTTTAGTTTCGTTACTAGGGTGATTCGTACGTTTGGATACTTCCGAATCTTCAAATCACCCGATTTTCATTTAAATTTTAATTCGGAACAAAATGAATTGCACATGTCTAATTTAAAAGTTCATGATGTTAAATTAACATAGAAAGTGTGTGACAGTGTGCAAAAAAGGAGGCGCCGGTTCACTTTGGATCCTCGTCTGTTTATTCGCTTGTACTCCGCTGTCCTTAAATTATTCGTCAGGAGAGGGGTACTCCTAGTTAGATTAGAAGGTTGTGCTGTGATATCATGTCAAGATACCGTATAATGGCGTTTTTATACTCACAGCTTAAAATCTGGATAAACGGCTCCTAAGTGTGCTTTTCTTGTGGGAAGGCTGCGGTTCTACCACTGAAGGGGAGTATCTATTTATATTATATGTATTTTTGTTTCAAAGTGTGTGATAGACCTTTTCTTTCCTCATCTTCTAAGGCCTTTCTTTTCCTTTTGTTTTCATTTTAATTGTATTAGTTGTTTTGCTCAATTGATAATAATCTGAAACTTTTTTTTCCATAGACACAGGGAAGCTTCACTGGACTATTTTAAAGGGAAAATTACTAAATTACTTTTTATTTATTATCTTGAGAAGTATAAAACTTAGGAATTGCTTATTTTCATGTAAAGCAGCAGAATGGTTGACTTACAGCCCCTAAAAGGATAGGTCATACACATTTTAAACAATTTTTTTAATTTGCTCCTATTATCTAATGTGCTTCATTCTATTGGTATCCTTTGTTGATGGATCAGTAATGCACTACTGGGAGCTAGCTGAAAGCATTTATGTACAGCCACCAATAAGCAGCTTCTGAGCATACCTAGGTATGCTTTTTTAACAAAGGATACAAAAAGAACAAAACAAATCAGATTACAGAAATAAATTGCAAAATTTCTATCTCAATCATAAAAGAAAAAAATTGGATTTCATGTCTCTCTCACACATCAGCGACGGGTGCTGGAGGGGCTGCGGGCACAAAGGAACTATGTCACACATCTGGTAGTCTTGCCCCAGAATAACTGAATATTGGACAGGTGTTTTTAACGCCATGTCTGAAATCAGAGACACAGACTTGGTCCCCAGCCATAAGACCCTCATGTTTCAAACAATACCCAAACTACAGAATAAAACAAAGAGCTCCCTCCTACTGATAATGATTAACAGTGCTAAAAATCTCATCCCTAAATACTAGAAATCTACCTGCATCCCATTTTACAAAGACTGGCACATACAGACTACTGAACTCATCCAGCTAGCCTAGCACACTTCCACTTCATGGAGACAGACAAAATGGATATATACTCTGACTTGATAAACTTTTTTTCCCCTCGTTCTACTTCTTTTCTTTTTTTCTAACAAATTAAGAACTCCTTGAGAAACTTACCTCACATCCCATCCAAGTTAACCCTTTTCCTGTTGTGGAGATACTTTCAAGTAAAGACCTTTCACATGGTCAGAAAGTCACTCTTTCCTGTATTATCAAAAGCATTTGCGCCAATAGACAATTCTACGTGATGACATACAGTGCTACCAATATCGGATTCCTATTATACTAGCACCGCAGAGACTACAAAGAAATGGACCCACGTAGTCATTTTTCATTATTACTCCTATGTCCTTTAATTGGTTACTGTCATGAGCGCTTCCGTTCATCGCCGTGTCGCCGCGGCTCCCGGAACTCCTCTGTGTCTCTGACGTCATGTTGCTTAGCAACATGACGCTTTCTCTCACACCCCTCTGATGACGGTTACGCTCCTGCCCTTTAAATCTCGGCGGGAGATCTGAATCTGGGCCCGTTTGTTTGTTTCCCTGGATTGTGAGTACCATATCAGTTTTATTCTTCTGTGTACCGACTTCTGCCTGCCTGACCAAGCCTCTTGCCTAATCCCTACTTGCTGATATTTGGACATTGACTTCTGCCTGCCTGACCTTGCCTGTAGCTATTACCCTTTTGCTGACACTTGGATGCCGACTTCTGCTTGCCTGACCCTGTCTTTTGCCTATACCTTTTGCTGATATTTGGATGCCGACTTCTGCCTGCCTGACCTTGCTTTGGCCTTTACCTTTAAACCTATTCTTTGTTAAACAAGACCTGCTTAAAGGGACATTTTACTTTTACAAGCTGCAAAAGAGAACTTTGCCTTTCTGTTTGTTATACACCTGCTTAAAAGGGACATTTACTTTTACAAGCTGCAAAAGAGAACTTTGCCTTTCTGTTTGTTATACACCTGCTTAAAAGGGACATTTACTTTTACAAGCTGCAAAAGAGAACTTTGCCTTTCTGTTTGTTATAAACCTGCTTAAAGGGACATTATACTTTTACAAGCTGCAAAAGAGAACTTTGCCTTTCTGTTTGTTATACACCTGCTTAAAAGGGACATTTACTTTTACAAGCTGCAAAAGAGAACTTTGCCTTTCTGTTTGTTATAAACCTGCTTAAAGGGACATTATACTTTTACAAGCTGCAAAAGAGAACTTTTCCTTTGTTTTACAAGCCTGCTAAAGAGGACCTTTTTCAGAAGCTTCAAAGTAAGAGCATTTCCTTTTTGTTCTTTGTACTACTTAAAGGGACGTTTTATCCTTTGTGGCTTTCCTGCATTCTGGAACAATATTCATTTTTGTTATCTTCTAATCTGCTTCCTGAGTGGGTCACGTCCTGGATATTTCTCAGTGTGCTAGCGTGTGCTTTCAATTCACGCTAGCAGTTGGGTTACATCCCGGATTGATTCCAGAGCGGCTGACATTACAAACGGGCCATAAAAATGGACCCCACTGAATTATCTATGGCCGTGGCTCACCAGGGACAGCTCTTGGGTTCTCATGCCACTCACTTGCAGTCTCTGGACACTAAACTTGATCAAATTACTGCTCTATTACAAAATTTGGTTGCTACCGCACCTCCCAATCCTAATCCCAATCCAAATCCGATTGAGGCATTACCTCCTCCGATTCCTAACAATCAGTCTCAGGTACAACTAAGTCCCAGGATTCCTCTTCCGGATAAATATGATGGGAATCCTGAAGAATGTAGAGGCTTTTTGAATCAATGCCGTCTTCATTTCCGAAATAGCCCTACTCTCTTTGCTACTGCCTCTTCTAGAATCACGTTTCTTATTTCCTTAATGAAAGGAAAAGCCTTGGCTTGGGTGTCACCTTTGCTAGAAAAGAATGATCCTATACTGTTGGATGTTGATACATTTCTATCTACATTCTCAAACGTATTCGATAAACCTGGAAGGTCATCCGCTGCTGAAGCAACTCTCCTGGATTTACGTCAAGGAAATCAACCAGTCTCTCAATATGCAATTGAGTTCCGCACCCTTGCCTCTGAAACCACTTGGAATCAGGGAGCACTCAGAGCCGCTTTCCGTAAAGGACTTTCTGAGCGTCTCAAGGATGAATTGGTGTATCGTGAACTTCCAGAGTCCTTAGAAGCCTTAATAAATCTCTGTATCTGTCTCGACGCCAGGTTTCGTGAACGCCAACAAGAAAAGGATAGAACACAGAGGACTGCCACTCGAACTCCTTTTCGTTTAGCTCCTCGTTTTTCTAGTCCAGTCACTCCAGCCTCTCCTACTACTGATCAGGCTGAACCCATGGAAGTAGGAAGTATAAAATTAACTGAGACTGAACGCTTAAGAAGACGGACTCTTGGCTTATGTCTGTACTGTGGCCTTAAAGGACATTTATTAAGGGATTGTCCTACTAGGCCAGTAAAAGCCAGGGCTTAACTCTAGTCCAGGGAACTGAGTTAAGCCAAAATAGTGGTCATTCCCTATACAAGAAACTCTTTGTTCCAGTAACTCTTCTAATTGGACAAAAGAAGATCTATACCCAAGCCCTAATTGATTCTGGTGCTGGAGGTGTGTTCATTGACTCTACATTTGTTTCTACTCATTCTATACCCTTACTAAAGAAGGAGTATTCCATTTCAGTCTCTACGGTCAGTGGAGATCCTTTGGGTTCTGGATACATTCAGTTTTCTACTCAACCCTTAATCCTCACCGTAGGAATACTTCATTCTGAGACAATTTGTTTCGATGTCATTCCCACTCCGCAATTTCCCATTATCTTGGGATTACCCTGGCTCCAGATTCACAATCCCATTTTTTCTTGGACTTTCGGTGAACTCACTTCCTGGGGATCTACATGCCAGACTAAATGTCTTCAAGAGATTACTAAGTTACCACTCACTATTGCTCTCACAGTTGAAACTCCGGAATCCTTACCTATGCATTACCATGACTTTGTGGATGTCTTCTCCAAAAAAGAAGCGGAACGTCTTCCTCCTCATCGCCCTTTTGATTGTCCCATTGACCTCCTTCCTGGGGCTGCCTATCCTCGAGGCAAAACATATCCACTTTCTAAACCAGAAAACATGGCTCTGGAAGAATATATAAAAGACAATCTGGCTAGAGGATTTATTCGACCCTCCTCTTCCCCTGTAGGGGCTGGTTTCTTTTTTGTGGGAAAAAAGGATGGCGGATTAAGACCCTGTATTGATTATCGTGGATTGAATCAGATTACCATCAAGAACAGTTATCCTCTGCCCCTTATTCCTGAACTTTTTACTTATCTTCAGGGAGCCACCATTTTCACCAAACTCGACCTACGTGGTGCATACAACTTGATCCGTATACGCAAAGGAGATGAGTGGAAGACTGCCTTTAACACTCGATTTGGGCATTATGAATATTTGGTCATGCCCTTTGGGCTATGCAATGCTCCGGCGGTTTTCCAGCATTTTGTAAATGAGATCTTTCGTGATTTTTTGAATATTTTTGTTATCATATACCTGGACGACATCTTAATTTTTTCTCAGAACCACCAAGATCATGTGCACCACGTCAAGAAAGTACTTCAACGTCTAAGAGAATTCCATCTGTTTGCTAAACTGGAGAAATGTTCTTTCCATCAAAAAATCATACCCTTTCTGGGTTATGTAATATCGGCATCTGGATTCGAAATGGACCCTACTAAACTTTCTGCCATTTTGGATTGGCCTAGACCTGATTCTTTGAAGGCTTTACAACGTTTCCTAGGCTTCGCCAATTATTACAGAAAGTTCATCAAGAATTTTGCTACTATTACTTCTCCTCTTACTTCTCTCACAAGAAAAGGACAAAACTGTAAAGTATGGCCGTCTGAGGCTATAGAAGCTTTTGAATCTCTCAAAGAAGCTTTTTCCTCAGCTCCTATCCTTCGTCATCCAAATCCTGAGTTTCAATTTATTCTGGAGGTGGATGCTTCCTCTGTTGCTGCTGGAGCGGTTCTGTCTCAACGAATACCAGAGACTGGAAGGATTCATCCTGTTGCTTTTTTCTCTAAAAAATTCACTCCTTCCGAATTTAACTATGACGTAGGGAATAAAGAGTTGCTTGCCATCAAGATGGCATTGGATGAATGGAGACATTGGCTGGAAGGTACTTCTTTGCCATTTACTATACTTACTGATCATAAGAACCTTCTGTATCTCCAAACAGCCAAACGACTAAATTCCAGGCAAGCACGCTGGTCCTTATTCTTCTCTCGGTTTCACTATAATTTGTCTTACATACCTGGTTCAAAAAATATTAAAGCAGACGCACTTTCCAGACAATTTCAAGATACCCCAGTTCCTGAGTCTGGTACCATTCTCCAACCTCATGAAGTCATTGCCCAGTTAACAACTTCTTGGTTACAAGAATTACAGTCCGCTCAAGAGCGTCTTCCTTTGTCCTGTAAACCTCCCAATGGTTTACTCTTTGTTCCTGAACGCCTTCGTTCCAAGATTTTATTTTGGGCTCATGATAGTCCCCTTTCTGGACATCCTGGCATCAGTATTACCACTCGAAACCTCAAACAACATGTCTGGTGGCCTACACTCTCTCAAGATGTGAAGGATTACGTCTCAGTATGCACACAATGTGCCATGAACAAAACTCCACGCCAACTTCCTTCAGGATTACTCCAACCATTGCCTATACCTCACCAGCCTTGGACTCATGTATCCATGGACTTTATTACCGATCTTCCCTTGTCCACTGGGAACAATACTATCTGGGTGGTGGTCGACAGGTTCACTAAGACGGCTCATTTTGTACCCTTGCCAGGATTACCATCTGCCAAAAGACTCTCTGAACTTTTTATTCTACATATTGTAAGAATCCATGGATTTCCTCTTGATATTGTTTCAGATAGAGGGGTACAATTCGTTTCTCGATTTTGGAGGTCACTTTGTAAACATTTTGGTACTACTATATCTCTCTCTACTTCTCACCACCCACAATCGAATGGTCAGACTGAAAGAGTAAACCAGTGTCTTGAAACATATCTTAGACATTATGTGGATCATTATCATTCTAACTGGACTTCTTACCTTCCTTTGGCTGAATTGGCCCATAATGCCCGGTACAATTCCTCCCTTCAGACTTCTCCTTTTCATGCAGCTTACGGATATCAGCCTAGGACGTTCCCTTTGCATACTTCCTCCACAGTGAATCCTGCTTCTGATCTTACAGCCCGAAGATTAACTCGACATTGGCAGAAGATACATCGTATTCTTTCTGTAACTTCTAGACGTTACAAGTTCTTTTCGGATCTTCGACGGAAAAAGGCTCCCAAATATCGCCCTGGTGATAAAGTTTGGATTTCCTCTCGATTTCTTCGCCTGAAACAACCTTCTAACAAATTGGGACCACGATATGTGGGTCCTTTCCGAATACTGGGTCAGGTATGTTCCACTGCTTATCGGGTAGCTTTACCCAAGTCTCTCAAAGTCCATCCGGTATTCCATGTTTCTCTTTTAAAACCTGTGATGATTAACAGGTATTCTAAGCCTTTTTCTAAACCTCCACCGTTATTGGTGCATGGACATCCTGAGTTTGAGATCAGCCATATTCTAGATTCCAAATTGCGGGGCAAGAAATTGTATTATCTCATTCATTGGAAGGGTTATCCAGTCACGGAACGTTCTTGGGAACCTGCTCATCAAGTAAATGCTCCAATATTGGTCAAGACCTTCCACAAGACTCATCCTGATAGACCTGGTCCTGTCCCCCGGAGGGGCCCTTGAGGAGGGGGTGCTGTCATGAGCGCTTCCGTTCATCGCCGTGTCGCCGCGGCTCCCGGAACTCCTCTGTGTCTCTGACGTCATGTTGCTTAGCAACATGACGCTTTCTCTCACACCCCTCTGATGACGGTTACGCTCCTGCCCTTTAAATCTCGGCGGGAGATCTGAATCTGGGCCCGTTTGTTTGTTTCCCTGGATTGTGAGTACCATATCAGTTTTATTCTTCTGTGTACCGACTTCTGCCTGCCTGACCAAGCCTCTTGCCTAATCCCTACTTGCTGATATTTGGACATTGACTTCTGCCTGCCTGACCTTGCCTGTAGCTATTACCCTTTTGCTGACACTTGGATGCCGACTTCTGCTTGCCTGACCCTGTCTTTTGCCTATACCTTTTGCTGATATTTGGATGCCGACTTCTGCCTGCCTGACCTTGCTTTGGCCTTTACCTTTAAACCTATTCTTTGTTAAACAAGACCTGCTTAAAGGGACATTTTACTTTTACAAGCTGCAAAAGAGAACTTTGCCTTTCTGTTTGTTATACACCTGCTTAAAAGGGACATTTACTTTTACAAGCTGCAAAAGAGAACTTTGCCTTTCTGTTTGTTATACACCTGCTTAAAAGGGACATTTACTTTTACAAGCTGCAAAAGAGAACTTTGCCTTTCTGTTTGTTATAAACCTGCTTAAAGGGACATTATACTTTTACAAGCTGCAAAAGAGAACTTTGCCTTTCTGTTTGTTATACACCTGCTTAAAAGGGACATTTACTTTTACAAGCTGCAAAAGAGAACTTTGCCTTTCTGTTTGTTATAAACCTGCTTAAAGGGACATTATACTTTTACAAGCTGCAAAAGAGAACTTTTCCTTTGTTTTACAAGCCTGCTAAAGAGGACCTTTTTCAGAAGCTTCAAAGTAAGAGCATTTCCTTTTTGTTCTTTGTACTACTTAAAGGGACGTTTTATCCTTTGTGGCTTTCCTGCATTCTGGAACAATATTCATTTTTGTTATCTTCTAATCTGCTTCCTGAGTGGGTCACGTCCTGGATATTTCTCAGTGTGCTAGCGTGTGCTTTCAATTCACGCTAGCAGTTGGGTTACATCCCGGATTGATTCCAGAGCGGCTGACAGTTACAAATTAAATGTATGTATCTGTTTGTTGCTTTTCCGAACCTTGTCATCTATGCTATGTTTTAAATTCTTCAATAAAAATGTTTAAAAAAATAAAATAAAAATAACAGGTATATACCGTATATTGTTTCCCTTAATAAAGATAAAGGTCCCTGGCTTTGTGCAACATGAAGCTCGGAATAATATGAGATACATCCATTGATTGATAGGAATCAGATTGTTGCATACTCCTTTCCTAAATGTTCTAATGAGTTGCATCACTAGCCGGAACAACCCCTAGGAGTCACATGACCAGACAGTAATCAGTTTAGAGCAGTGTTTCTCAACTCCAGTCCTCAGGAACCTTAACAGGCCAGATTTTCATTATCTCTTAACTAGAGCACAGGTGAAATAATCATCTGAAGGGTGAGAACTGTTAGTAAACCATGGTTACTGATCAGCTGATTATTTCACCTGTGCTCTAGTTAAGATATAATGAATATCTGGCGTGTTAAGGGTCCTGAGGAATGGATTTGAGTAACACTGCTCTAAACAGATTACTGACTGACCTGGGTCTTATATATTTTTTTTTAAAAGGGAACAGAAATATTGATTAAAGTTCTATATTAACTTATTTGATTCTTTGATGTTTGTTTCATTGTATCTGTGTGACAATTTACCTATATCCTGCTATATATTAGCTATATTTGAGTAAGATTTGGCTCATCAATAGAATATTTGTTTTTCTACATAATGTGTTTTTCTACATAATGTGTTTTTCTACATAATGTGTTTTTCTACATAATGTGTTTTTCTACATAATGTGTTTTTCTACATAATGTGTTTTTCTACATAATGTTGCCCTTGACATAACACACAAACCGGATAATGAGGGACAGGATAGCAGCCTTGGCACTAAATGACAAACTACATGGAACGAATCAATATTAACAACAAAACTTATGTAGAACAAGGCTTCCCCCTGAATCTTCTATCCAAAGTCAGCATTTCCCAGGGTTCGCTAGGAATACAAACAAAATCAAAAAAGGCGCCTCCTCTATTTTTGTTTGTATTCCAACTGTTTATAGAGGATGCATAAAAGGTTTTATAATAGATAAGAGGGGAATTTATTTAATCTCTGAAAAAATAACACAGAGACTTAGCTAGTTTTTTTACATAGATTAAAATATTCTTAAACTAAGCATATAAAAAGTATATTAAATTCCATAAATGTATAAGAAATGGTATATTAGATGCCATGGGAAAGTGTTTCATTCTAGATGCCAGTAAATATAAGGGCTTGATCGTTTATTTTGCAACTTTCCATGTTTCCTATTATGAAGGGCAGTGAAGAATATTTGCTTTCGTTATTGCCAAGTAGCTCTTCAGTTCATATTGTATTGTAAATGGAGCTTCACATTTCCTGTTTAAACAACCGTATGAAATTTCTGATAAGACCACAGATTATCCACGCCTGGAACGTTGAAAGAAAGAAAGTGTTTTGTTTAATGACATATTTTTAGTACTACATTGTTTATTACAAAACTGCAGCAATATAAATCTTACATTAACATTCTATTAACAATCACCTAGATTATAAGTTTTGCATTCGGGTTTTAACGCTGAAAAAATGGCCATTTCAGCATAAAAACCGGAACGCAACCACTACGAGTCTTGTCCATATAGATGTACCGCAGGTATTTTAGCCTGTAAAGCAATGTCAGTACCGCACTCAAAAAAATGACGTTTTTGCGTGGGATTTCCATAGCGCAGCCATTACAAATTTTGCGGTGAGGCTAAAAAGCTTGCGTTACAGCCTATACTGACACGATCTGTTCCGCAATCTAAAAACCAGTAGTTATGAGTTTTGCACCACAAACCTCATAACTAAAGTGTTACAAAGTACACTAACACCCATAAACTACCTATTAACCCCTAAACCGAGACCCTCCCGCATCGCAAACACTATATTAAAGTTATTAACCCCTAATCGGCTGCTCCACGACATCGTCACCACTATAAAAAAGTTATTAACCCCTATTCCCCGCACCCCAACATCGCCCACACTTTAATAAAGATATTAACCCCTATTCCACCGCTCCCCAACATCGCTACCACTAAATAAAGTTATTAACACCTAAACCTCTGACCTCCCACATCACTGCCACTAAATAAACCTATTAACCTCTAAACCGACAGCCCCACATCGCAAAAAAACTAAATTAAACTATTAACCCTTAAACCTAACAACCCCCTAGCTTTAAATTAAAATTACTAGATCTCTATCTTAAAATAAATAAAAAACTTACCTGGGAAATTAAAAAAAAGCTAAGTTTAAATTATAAATTAAACTAACATTACTATTATACTACAATTAAAATAACTATCAATTAAATAAATTAAATTACACATTAAAAAAAACTAACACTACTAAAAAAAAAAAAATTTACAATTACAAAAACACTAAATTATGAAAAAAAAACCAAATGAAATTATCCAAAATAAAAACAATTACACCTAATCTAATAGCCCTATAAAAATAAAAAAGCCCCCCAAAATAAAAAAAACCTAGCCTACAATAAACTACCAATAGCCCTTTAAAGGGCCTTTTGTAGGGCATTGTTCTAAAGAAATCAGCTCTTTTACCTGAATAAAAATACAAAGACCCCTCTACAGTAAAACCCACCACCCAACCAACCCCTCAAAATAAAAAACTAACTCTAACAAAAACCTAAGCTACCCATTGCCCTGAAAAGGGCATTTGTATGGGCATTGCTCTTTAAAGGGCAATTATCCTGAAAATGGCATGTAGCTCTTTTAAGAACCCCCAAACCCTAATCTAAAAAAATACACCCCAAAAAAGTTTAAAAAACCTAATACTAACCCCCCGACTACCCACTTACAGTTTCTGAAGTCTGGACATCCATGCGGCAAAGTCTTTATCCAGGTGGCGAGGTCTTCATCCATCCAGGCAGCATCTTCTATCTTCATCCCAGCGGCATGGAGCAGGTCCATCCTGAAGACAGCTGGCGAGGATTGGCTATTCAAATCAGCCAACAGATTTTCAGTAGCTCTCATCCTATTGGTTGATTTGAACAACCAATAGGATTTGAGTAGTTCTCATCCTATTGACTGATTTGAATTTAAAAAATCAAATCAGCCAATAGGAATGCAAGGGGTGACATTTTGAAAAGGCTGGGCAATTAAGGTGGATTTAAATAGTTTGTAGTATTCACTTGGATACCTGTCAGGGCCAGGAGCCTTGCCTGGTTTCAGGTCTTTGACTGCGTTCAAGACCCCTATTTTTGTTATAGGAACATTAAGGGTTTCTCTGTCTTTCTCTGAGATATATTTGAATTGGGCTTCTGATAAAAAATGTTTAGATTCTGTGTCTGTTTGAGGGTAGTGTCTAACCTTATTCCCATTGTATAGTTCTCCATAATAGTCAGCGAAGGTGTCAACTATAAGTTGTGGGTGTGAGGTTAGGGTACTGTCAGCTTGTTGAATGTGAGATATTGTGGATGCCTTACATCTTTCTCTTATTTT
Organism: Bombina bombina; assembly: GCF_027579735.1. Lineage (NCBI taxonomy): Eukaryota > Metazoa > Chordata > Amphibia > Anura > Bombinatoridae > Bombina > Bombina bombina. The sequence continues at coordinate 13,965 of NW_026510828.1, read as the reverse complement.
GTGGGCCAGGAATGTATCTGGTTTATTGGCGTATATGAAGTATTGTGCTTTTAGTCTGTGGATAGATCTAGTGGCTTGTTGATTTATGAGTTCGGCTAGCGATTTCTTTTTCTTTTGAAGTGTGTGTAGTGTCGAGGTTAGTTTAGTAATTTTGTGTTGCTGTTCTAGGGACTCTATTTCTTGATACAGTTTTGCTAGGTTTGATTTCTTTTGTTTAACATATAAGGCTTTGTTTTGAATGAGAATTCCTCTCATGTAGGCTTTGTGAGCTGCCCATGTGTATGTTGGATTATATATTGAGTTTGTGTTCATTTCCCAGTATTTTGTTAGGTATTGGTGCATTGTAGTCTGGGTTGATGGGTATTTTATATAAGTTGGGTCAAATGTCCATGATCTAGTCCTTGAATGCTCCTGGACTCCCTTTAGTTGCAGACTGACTATTGAGAGGTCCGACCATTGGAACGGGTGAATAGAAGATGTCTTTAGTACTGGATGTAGGATTTGACTAGTGTAGATATATTCTAGTCTAATGTATGTCTTATGGGCTGGAGAGTAGTATGTTGTGTCATTGGTGTTATCGTTTAATACTGTCCATGAGTCTAATAGGGAATGGGGAAAAAGGGAGTCTTGTATGGATTTGATTATGCGGTTATGGCGATGGTTTTTATTACAGAGAGGGTTGTCTCATTTGGGTATAATTGGGGCCATTGTTATGTTGAAGTCTCCTGCTAAAATTATTTTGGTTTGTGACCATTGAGTTAGGAGATGCGAAATGTGTGTGATGAAGGAATGTTGGTTTTCATTGGGGGCATAAATATTGCAGAGTTATGTCAGTCTCTTGTATTTGGCTCTTAACTATTACGTATCTACCTTCTGTGTCTGCTATAGTAGATTCATGTTTAAAATTTATCGAGTGATGAATGAGAATAGAGACTCTTCTTTTTTTCTTATTGGGAGTGGCATGGAAATGATCTTTAAATTGTTTAGTCCAGTATCTGGGTATGTGGGCTTTTAGGAAATGGGTCTCTTGGAGGAAGATGATATTAGCATTAAGGGTGTTATATTGGGACATTGCTGTTCGGCGCTTGATATCCGAGTTCAGTCCTCTGGCCGGCCTAAGGATCTTCTTTTTGTCTTTGAAGAGTGTCATCTTGACTATTACATCCCTTGGGGGGGCCTCCCCTTTGGGTTTCACTTTAAGAGATCTATAAACTCTTTCAATGTCGTACTGAGAGTCCTTTTTGTCTCCAGTAATTTGGATAAACAGTTAGTGTATTTTCTGATATATAAGGCAAATGGGAAACCCCACTTGTATGGGAATTGCTGCTTTCTGAGCAAGGTTGTTAAAGGTCTCAATGAGCCTCTGTGCTCAAGTGTTCTAATGCATAAGTCCTGGTATAGATATACAACGTTACCCTGAAATTTGAACGTGGGATTTTCTCTGGCCACCCTAAGGATCTTCTCTTTGTCTTTGAAGAGTGTCATCTTGACTATTACATCCCTTTGGGGGCCTCCCCTTTGGGTTTTGCTTTAAGAGATCTAGGAGCTCTTTCAATGTTGTATTGAGAGTCCTTTTTTTCTCCAGTAATTTGGATAAACAGTTAGTGTACATAGGACAGGGGATCTAAGAATTGTCTCAGGGATGCCATTGACTCTGATATTACTCTTTCTGGTTCTGTTCTTGAGATCTTCATGTTTTTCCTGAATTTCAGAGAGGATTTGTTGATGGGAGACTATATCTTGAGGTATATAGGGGCATATTTATCAAAGCGTCAATCTCAGTGCATTTGCCGGTGTGAATACACTCGCCAGACATCACTGATGCAGATCCACATACGATCCCCTTATTTAAAAAAAAAACATCAAAAACACACGCATCAAGTACAGCGCGATGAGCATTGGACTGTTGTTAACTAGCAGTCATCGATGACGCGGTTATTCGGGTAAAGCTAATCTTTTATTTTTCATACGTTAATGTCCAAGAAATAGATAGATTTATACCTCAAAAAATAATCAGCTAGATTACGAGTTTTGCGTTAGTAGCTGTGCGGTGCTAACGAGCACTTTATTGTCACTGCTAACTTACATACAGCGCTGGTATTACAGGTTTTTACAAACCCGGCATTAAAAGACAAAAAGTGAGCGTAGAGCAAAATTTTGCTCCACACCACTCCAATACCAGCGCTGCTTAAGTCAGCGGTGAGCTGGTCGTACGTGCTTGTGCACGATTTGCCCATAGACATCAATGGGGAGAGCTGGCTGAGAAAAAGTCTAACACCTGCAAAAAAGCAGCGTAAATCTCAGTAACGCAGCCCCATTGATTCCTATGGGGAAATAAAAGTTATGTTTACACCTAACACCCTAACATGAACCCCGAGTCTAAACACCCCTAATCTTACACTTATTAACCCCTAATCTGCTGCCCCCAACATCGCCGACACCTACATTATTCTTATTAACCCCTAATCTGCCGCTCCGGACACTGCCACCACCTACATTATATTTATTAACCCCTAAACTGCTGCCCCCAACATCGCCGACACCTACATTATATTTATTAACCCCTAATCTGCCACCCCCAATGTCTCCACAACCTACACTTATTAACCCCTAATCTGCCGCCCCCAACGTCGCCGCCACTATTCTAAATTTATTAACCCCAAAACCTAAGTCTAACCCTAACCCTAACATCCCCTAACTTAAATATAATTTTAAAAAAATCTCAATAAAATTACTATCATTAACTAAATTATTCCTTTTTAAAACTAAATACTTACCTATAAAATAAACCCTAAACTAGCTACAATATAACTAATAGTTACATTGTATCTAGCTTAGGCTTTATTTTTATTTTACAGGCAAGTTTGTATTTATTTTAACTAAGTAGAATAGTTATTAAATAGTTATTAAATATTGAATAACTACCTAGCTAAAATAAATACAAATTGACCTGTAAAATAAAACCTAACCTAAGTTACACTGAAATACAATTAAATAAATTAAATTAGCTAAATCACAAAAAAAACACTAAATTACAGGTAATAAAAAACAAATGACAGATCTTTAAGCTAATTACACTTAATCTAATAGCCCTATCAAAATAAAACCCCCCCCCCCCCCCAAAATAAAATAAAAAACCCTAGCCTAAACTAAACTATCAATAGCCCTTAAAAGGGCCTTTTGCGGGGCATTGCCCCAAAGTAATCAGCTCTTTTTCGTGTAAAAAAAAAATACAAACAACCACCCCAACAGTAAAACCCACCACCCACACAACCAAACCCCCCAAATAAAAGCCTAACTTAAAAATCTAAGCTCCCCATTGCCCTGAAAAGGGCATTTGGATGGGCATTGCCCTTAAAAGGGCATTTAGCTCTATTGCAGCCCAAAGCCCTAAATAGGAATAATTTAGTTAATGATAGGAATTTTCTTTAGATTTATTTAAATTATATTTAAAGGGGGGTGTTAGGGTTAGACTTAGATTTAGGGGTTAATACATTTAATATAGTGGCGGTGACGTTGGGGACGGCAGATTAGGGGTTAATAAGTATAATGTAGGTGGCGGCGATGTTAGGGGTGGCAGATTAGGGGTTAATAATTTTAACTAGTGTTTGCGAGGCGGGAGTGTGGCGGTTTAGGGGTTAATATGTTTATTATAGTGGCGGCGATGTCCGGAGCGGCAGATTAGGGGTTAAAAATTTTATTATAGTGTTTGCGATGCGGGAGGGCCTCGGTTTAGGGGTTAATAGGTAGTTTATGGGTGTTAGTGTACTTTTTAGCACTTTAGTTATGAGTTTTATGCTACAGCGTTGTAGTGTAAAACTCATAACTACTGACTTTAAAATGTGTTACAGATCTTGGAGGTAGAGGCCTCTATTTATCAAGCTGTCAACTGCAAATACGCTGGAATTCTGCAGCGTATTTGTGGCGAGCCTGATTCGCCTTAGTTATCAAAGGCTAGAGACCGGCAAAAGTAGAATTCAGTGACGTAACATACGATCCGCCGGACTCAGCCCAACACAGTTCGATGGTTATGTCACTCCAGATGTTCCGAACGCAAGTTTGGCACAATCTGACTACTTTTGCTAGTTATCAAGATCCTACCAGGTTCACTCAGCACTTTTCCGAACCAGCGTACCTGGTTTTCAATCCGCCGCCCTGGAGGCGGCGGATGCCATAGGAATCAATGGGAGTCTGACAGCAGCGAAAGCTTATGTTCGCTGCTGCCCAATATCCCATTGATTCCTATGGGAATGTCTACACCTAACATGTACCCGAGTCTAAACACCCCTAATCTGCCCCCCTACACCGCTGCCACCTACTTTATACTTATTAACCCCTAAACCGCCATTCATGGAGCCAACCGTCACTCTAATAAATGTATTAACCTCTAAATCGCCGCTCCCAGAGCCCACCGCCACCCTAATAAATATATTAACCCCTAAACTGCCGCTCCAGGAGCCCACCGCCACTCTAATAAACTTATTAACCCCTAAACCGCCGCTCCTGGACCCCGCCGCAACTAAATAAAGTTATTAACCCCTAAACCGCCGCTCCCGGACCCCGCCGCCACCTACATTATATTTATTAACTCCTAATCTGCCCCCCCTACACCGCCGCCACCTACATTATATTTATTAACCCCTAATCTGCCGCCCCTGCACCACCGCCACCTACATTATATTTATTAACCCCTAATCTGCCCCCCCCTACACCGCCGCCACTATATTAATTTTATTATCCCCTAAACCTAAGTCTAACCCTAACACCTCCCCTAACTTAAATATAATTTTAATAAATCTAAATAAAATTCCTATCATTAACTAAATTATTCCTATTTAAAACTAAATACTTACCTATAAAATAAACCATAAGATAGCTACAATATAATTAATAATTACATTGTAGCTATTTTTGGATTTTTTTTTTATTTTACAGGCAACTTTGTATTTATTTTAACTAGGTACAATAGTTATTACATAGTTATTAACTATTTAATAACTACCTAGCTAAAATAAATACAAATTTACCTGTAAAATAAACCCTAGCCTAAGTTACAATTACACCTAACACTACAATTAAATAAATTAAATTAATTAGCTAAAATTACCTACAATTAAATACAATTAAATAAAATAAACTAAAGTACAAAATAAAACCACTAAATTACAGAAAATAAAAAAATTACAAAAATTTAAACTAATTACACCTAATCTAAGCCCCCTAATAAAATAAACCCCCCCCCCCCCCAAAATAATAAAAATCCCTACCCTATATTAAATTACAAATAGCCCTTAAAAGGGCCTTTTGCCGGGCATTGCCCCAAAGTAATCAGCTCTTTTACCTGTAAAAAAAGAAATACAACCCCCCAACATTAAAACCCACCACCCACACACCTGTAAGATAAACTGTATCTTTTAGAATTGTAGTGTGTTGCTAGTTGCAAACGCCAAGAGATACAAATTATAACCTGGTAATATGCTTCAAGCGTTTTGTTAAGAGTGAACTCACAGAAATGGCTGCTAGACAAATATGATTCTATTCAGACATACAAGTGTGCAAGTCTGATAAATTCACAGAGGCAAATAAGGATTAAGGCAATTTAGCTAGATCAAAGATAGAGGTCTTTAGCATGAGATTAATTGTTATTATAAAGACTGAGTAAGTACGGTTGATAATATGAACTAGAAACAACTTGAGAGTATTTGATTAGCAGAGTTATACTTGTGGTAGCCTGTGCTTGGCTTTCCCTTGCAGCATGGGACGCTGTAATGGCGGAGTGAGACCGGAGTTCTTCCTGAGAGCTAAGTGGCTAAGTTGCAGTACTGTTCAGGCTGAGAGATTGTTCCGTGGCTTCCGGGAGGAAGGTGAGTTGAAGTCCTAGCGAAGCAGGTGATGAATCAGCTGCGGCTGGAGACGTCAGATAATCCTCTGTAATACTGTGGCGGTAAGTGGAGCGGCACTTTAGGAGAGAGACTAACAGGCAATCTATGAAATGGATTCTAATGGCTGCACTGTTTTAAGTGTCAATAGTAGAAAGCAGCAGTTAGTTAGAAAGATCCTTTTGAGGGTTAAATTCAATAAGCAAAAGTTCAATATCCACTCAGTTTGAGTTAATAAAGATGATAGCAGGAGTGACTTGATTTCTGTGAAGTATTCCAGTCAGAACAAACAAAATAATCAAGCAAAGTAGTGCTCAGGAAGTGAGGTTTTATAGGCAGGTGAAAAGGTGGGAGTGGAATGTCTTAAAGGTACATTACAGATCCCCACCTCAAAGCATCTGCTCCGAGGATGCAGGCTTAGCAGGATAATGCCTATGGAAAGCATCCAAGAGACGGGTAGCATGAACATGAGACCTGGGTACCCAGGAATCCTCCTCAGGACCGTAGCCCTTCCAACGGATGAGGTACTCCAAACGACCACGGTACATACGGGAGTCGAGTATAGAATCCAACTCAAATTTGTCATGGTCATCCAATTGAATGGACGGAGGTGGTTCTTTCGGCCTTCCCCTAAAGGTGCTGGATGTATATGGTTTCAGCAAAGCCACATGAAACATGGGATGTACCTTGTATCTAGGTGCAATTGCAGGGTCACAGAGGTCGGATTGAGTATCTTCTTTATAGGAAAGGGGGCAATGAACTGGTTAGCCAACTTCCTTGAGGGAACAGATAATTTCAGATATTTCATGGATAGCCATACCAAATCACCTAATTTGTAGTTTGGACTATCTCTGTGTCTTAAATCGTAGTAATGTTTCTGCGAAGCTTTGGCAACTTGTAGATGTTCCTTTAGTAAGAGAAGAGAGTCTTGGAGATTAACGAGATATGAAGTGGCTGCTGGTGAATTAGAACCTATACGTGAAAGTGGAATGGTTTGTGGGTGGTAACCATAGGTAGCATAGAATGGACTTACTTTAGTCGAGGCTGATATTGAGTTGTTGTATGAATATTCAGCTAGAGGGAGAAGGGAGTACCAATTGTCTTGCAAATGTGTTATATAGCAACGAAGATACTGTTCTAAAATCCTGTTAATTCGTTCGGTTAAACCATTAGCCTGGGGATGGTAAGAAGTTGTTAATCTAGGTCGTATTCGTAGAACTGAACATAAAGCTTTCCAGAAGTGTGAAGTGAACTGACTCCCTCGGTCTGTTATGATGGATTGAGGGATTCCATGGAGACGTACTATATGTTTTATGAATGCGTCTGCGGTTTCAGTTGCAGATGGTAAAGACGGTGGGGGAACAAAATGTGCTAATTTCGTGAGATGGTCGACCACCACCATAATGGTGTTATGTTTTTGAGATACTGGCAATTCCACTATAAAATCCATTGAAATTATTGTCCAAGGAATCTCCGGAATTGGTAAAGGTGTGAGTAGTCCAATGGGCTTTAGTTTCTGACTTTTATTTCTAGCACAGACCGTACATGATACTATGTACTGTTGAATGGCATCTGCCATCCTAGGCCACCAAAAATATCTCTGAATTGCTTCCTTAGTCTTATATATACCTTGGTGTCCAGAAAGGGGGTTATCATGGAATTGTTGCAAGATATAAGTCCTAAGTAGTGTAGGTATATAGGTCTTGTCATGGTAAGTATAAAGTCCTGTTTTGTCTTTTTGTAGTTGTGGGATGTCTGGTATGTCATCAGTTTGAAGAGCTTTGAGGATATCGTTTTCAAATGGTGTGAGATTACCTATAATTTTGTCTGGAGGTATGAGACACATGTTATGTTCTGTCTTTTGATTTTGTTCATATACACGTGAAAGAGCATCAGCTCTAGAATTTAAAGTTCCTGGTCTGTATGTTATCACAAAGTTAAACCTGTCAAGGAATAATGCCCAACGGACCTGTCGTGAAGAGAGGGTTCTACTCTGACGTAAATATTGGAGATTTTTATGATCAGTGTATATTGTGAATGGTCTGTTGGTACCTTCTAAAACATGTCTCCACACTTCTAAAGCAGTCTTAATGGCCAACAGTTCCTTATCGCCAATCGTATAATTTAGTTCTGCAGGTTGCAGTACTCTTAAATAATAGGCAACTGGATGAAGTGTACTATCTGTACTAGTTCTTTGGGAAAGGATTGCTCCTATGCCAATGTCAGATGCATCTGTTTCTACTATAAATTCACAAGTATGATCAGGGATTGACAAGATGGGTGCTGATGAGAATTTCTCTTTCAAGAGTTTAAAAGATGCATCAGCTTCTGTTGACCAAAAGAACTTTGTATTACTTTTTGTTAGATTGGTCAGAGGTTTCACAATAGCTGAGAAGTTGAATATAAATTTGTGATAAAAGTTGGCAAAACCTAAAAACCGTTGCACAGCTCTCACTGTTTTAGGTTGTGGCCAATCTTTTATTGCAGATAATTTTTCTGGATCCATTTGAATCCTATCTGGTGTGATGATATACCCAAGAAACTTTATCTCATGCACGTGGAATAAACACTTCTCTAGTTTAGCGAGCAATCTATGTTCGCGTAAACGTGTCAACACCCACCTAACATGTTTTATGTGTTCAGATGTTGTTCTGGAATAAATCAGTATATCGTCTAAGTATATTATTACGCAGATATCAATGAGATCTTTAAATATTTCATTTATGAAATATTGGAAAGTTCCTGGGGCATTGCACAGGCCAAAGGGCATGACTCTATATTCAAATAGCCCATAGCGGGTTCTGAACGCAGTCTTCCACTCATCCCCATCTTTAATCCTGATCAAATTATACGCCCCCTTGAGGTCTAATTTAGTAAATATAGACGCACCGTTAAGGTGCTCAAGGAGTTCAGGGATGAGTGGAAGTGGATACCGGTTTTTAATGGTTACTGCGTTCAGAGCTCTATAGTCGATAATTGGCCTTAATGTTTGATCTTTGTTCTTTACACAAAATATACCCGCTGCTGCGGGGGATACAGAAGGTACTATAAAGCCTTTTCTAAGGTTTTCGTCTAAGTAGTCTCTGAGATATTGTAACTCTTGTTGTGATAGTGGGTATATTTTACCAAAGGGGGCAACTGAACCTGGAACTAAATCAATCGGACAATCGAAAGTCCTATGGGGTGGTAAGGTCTCAGCCTCTTTGATACTGAACACATCAGATAAGTCCTGGTACTCAGGAGGTATGGTAGTCTGCATTGTAGCTATAGTCTGTTGTGGGAAACATGTGTTTTTACAGAACTCAGAAGTAAAATGTATTTTACCTTCTTCCCAGTTGATACTAGGATTGTGTTTTACCAACCAGGGTAAACCTAAGATGACTGTGTGAATGGATGTGGGTATGATGTCAAAGCTTTGAAATTCTACATGACCCTCTTCTGTCTGTAACATTAGTGGGATGGTATGGTGTGTTACCGGTCCTTTCTGGATTAGAGATCCTTCTATTACCTTAACAAAAAGAGGGTTTTGCTTTGAAATTATAGGTATTTTATTTTTACTGACAAAGGAAGCATCCATAAAACAACCATATGCGCCATATGAGTCAATAATAGCTTCAGTCTTGAACTGATGTTGATCCCACTGCAAAGATAGAAAAACAGGAAGTGCATAAATCTGTTTCTGCAGGGATACAGTATAGATATGGGATGGCTTACCCTTCTTAGTATGTTGTAGAATGGGACAAGTTCCCACTGTATGATCTTTACTAGCGCAGTAAAGACATAGGTTAGAGGTGCGTCTCCTTGCTTTTTCTCTGGTGTGAGGGGAGCCTTGATAATGCCAATCTCCATGGGGACACTTACTGGTGTGCTTCTGTCGATATAGGTAGCAGTTGGTCTTTTAAATGAGGAGTCAGAAGTCAGTCTCTCAGTGCGGCGTTCCCTTAACCTGCGGTCTAGGGTGGTTGCCAGCTTAATAAGTCCTGTTAGGGTCTCAGGCATCTCTACTCTGGAGATTTCATCTTTTAAGATGTCATTAAGCCCAAGCCTGAATTGATTTCTTAATATGATGTCGTTCCACAATGTATCTGTGGCCCACATCTGGTATTCTGTGACATAATCCTCAACAGGACGTTTTCCCTGTCTCAGAGATCTAAGTTTGGTTTCTGCATTTATTTGTGTGTTGGCATCTTCATAAAGTGATGCCATTAAGGAAAAAAATGCATCAAGTGAATTCAAAATCTCATCACTGGATTAAAAAAAACGGTTAGCCCAGGTCCTGGGTTCCCCTGTTAAGTATGAAATAACAGTACACACCTTTATTTTTTCTGTATGATAGGTGCGGGGTTTCATAGAAAAAAGCAGTAAACAAGAATTTTTGAAGTCTCTGAAATCTGACCTCTTTCCTGAAAAGACTGCAGGAGGGTTAATGTGTGGTTCAGGAGGGTCTAGATTTCTAGGAGTTATTATTTCCTTATAAACATTTTTTAAAGCAGTGCTCTCAGCTTGTAAGTCTGTGAGCGCTCTTGCCAAATAATCAACTTTTTGGTTTAAGGTTTCAAACTCTGTTTTTATGGCTTGGGAGTCCATATTTATTTTTTCAGGCTTGATTATTATGTAAGATAAACTGTATCTTTTAGAATTGTAGGGTGTTGCTAGTTGCAAACGCCAAGAGATACAAATTATAACCTGGCAATATGCTTCAAGCGTTTTGCTAAGAGTGAACTCACAGAAATGGCTGCTAGACAAATATGATTCTATTCAGACATACAAGTGTGCAAGTCTGATAAATTCACAGAGGCAAATAAGGATTAAGGCAATTTAGCTAGATCAAAGATAGAGTTCTTTAGCATGAGATTAATTATTATTATAAAGACTGAGTAAGTACGGTTGATAATATGAACTAGAAACAACTTGAGAGTATTTGATTAGCAGAGTTATACTTGCGGTAGCCTGTGCTTGGCTTTCCCTTGCAGCATGGGATGCTGTAATGGCGGAGTGAGACCGGAGTTCTTCCTGAGAGCTGAGTGGCTAAGTTGCAGTACTGTTCAGGCTGAGAGATTGTTCTGTGGCTTCCGGGAGGAAGGTGAGTTGAAGTCCTAGCGAAGCAGGTGATGAATCAGCTGCGGCTGGAGACGTCAGATAATCCTCTGTAATACTGTGGCGGTAAGTGGAGCGGCACTTTAGGAGAGAGACTGACAGGCAATCTATGAAATGGATTCTAATGGCTGCACTGTTTTAAGTGTCAATAGTAGAAAGCAGCAGTTAGTTAGAAAGATCCTTTTGAGGGTTAAATTCAATAAGCAAAAGTTCAATATCCACTCAGTTTGAGTTAATAAAGATGATAGCAGGAGTGACTTGATTTCTGTGAAGTATTCCAGTCAGAACAAACAAAATAATCAAGCAAAGTAGTGCTCAGGAAGTGAGGTTTTATAGGCAGGTGAAAAGGTGGGAGTGGAATGTCTTAAAGGGACATTACAACACCCAACCCTACTCTAAAACCCACCCAAACCCCCCTTAAAAAAACCTAACACTAACCCCCTGAAGATCACCCTACCTTGAGCCGTCTTCACCCAGCCGGGCACAAGTGGACCTCCAGAGGCGAAGAAGTCTTCATTCGATCCGGGCAGAAGAGGACATCCAGACCGGGAGAAGTCTTCATCCAGGCGGCATCTTCATCCATCCGGAGCGGGTCCATCTTCAATCCATCCGACACGGAGCATCCTCTTCCATCGACATCCTAACGAAGAATGAAGGTTCATTTAAATGACGTTATCCAAGATAGCGTCCCTTGAATTCCGATTGGCTGATAGGATTCTATCAGCCAATCGGAATTAAGGTAGAAAAAATCATATTGGCTGATCCAATCAGCCAATAGGATTGAGCTTGCATTCTATTGGCTGTTCCAATCAGCCAATAGAATGCGAGCTCAATCCTATTGGCTGATTGGATCAGCCAATAGGATTTTTCCTACCTTAACTCTGATTGGCTGATAGAATCCTTTTAAGGGCTATTTGTAATTTAGTATAGGGTAGGGAATTTTATTATTTTGGGGGGGGGCTTTTTATTTTATTAGGGGGATTAGATTAGGTGTAATTAGTTTAAAATTCTTGTAAAAAAAAATTTCCTGCAATTTAGTGGGTTTTTTTTTTGTACTTTAGTTAATTTTATTTAATTGTAATTAGTTTTATTTAATTGTAGTTAATTTATGTAATTATTTTAATGATAGTGTAGTGTTAGGTGTAATTGTAACTTAGGTTAGGTTTTATTTTACTTTTAGTTGTGGCGGGGTCCGGGATCGGCAGGATAGGGGTTAATAACTTTATGTAGGTGGCGGCAGGGTCCGGGAGCGGCAGGAGAGGGGTTAATAACTTTATGTAGGTGGCGGTGGTGTCCGGGAGCGGCAGGATAGGGGTTAATAACTTTATGTAGGTGGTGGCGGGGTCTGGGAGCGGAGGTTTAGGGGTTAATATATTATAGTTGCGGCGTGGTCCGGGAGTGGTGGTTTAGGGGTTAATAAGTTTATTTAGTTGCGGGGGGCTCCGGGAGCGGTGGTTTAGGGGGTAAACGGTATAGTATAGTGTGGGTGCTTAGTGACAGTATAGCAAGAAAGCTGCGAATAAGCCGATGAGCAGCGAGATCGATGACTGTTAGTTAACAACAGTCCGCTGCTCATCGCACCGTACTTGGTGCACGGCTTTTTGACAGCTTTCTTGATAAATTTGGCAAACGTATTCAGGTCCACGGCGGCGATGTTAGGCGATCTTAGGCGAGCGTCTTGGGGCCGTCGAATACAGGTAAGTAGACAGCTTGATAAATAGAGGCCAGAGGGTGTACCGCTCACTTTTTGGCCTCCTAGGACAGAGTCGTAATACCAGCGCTATGGAAGTCCCATAGAAAAAAGGGTTACGAAGTTTACGTAAGTCGTTTTGCGGTAAGGCCAAAGAAGTGTGCGGTGCCCCAAAACCTGCAAGACTCGTAATAGCAGCGGTAGTGAAAAAGCAGCATTAGGACCTGTTAACGCTGCTTTTTCAGCTTACCGCAAAACTCGTAATCTAGCCGAATATCTCATAGAAAGTTTTTTTTATATATTTTTGGTATATGATACTTTCACATAAATTAATGTGTATTTGTATTTCTAGACGTCATGATATGCTTTTTTCTCATGTTGTTTTTTTTATAAATGATTATTAATGCTAGAATTTGTACATATATCTTTGCACATACTTGTATATATATATATATATATATACAGTGGGGCAAAAAAGTATTTAGTCACCCACCAATTATGCAAGTTCTCCCACTTAAGAAGATGAGAGAGGCCTGTAATTTTCATCATAGGTATAACTCAACTATGAGAGACAAAATGTGGAAACAAATCCAGACAATCACATTGTCTGATTTGGAAAGAATTTATTTTCAAATTATGGTGGAAAATAAGTATTTGGTCAATATCAAAAGTTCATCTCAATACTTTGTTATATATCCTTTGTTGGCAATGACAGAGGTCAAATGTTTTCTGTAAGTCTTCACAAGGTTGTCACACACTGTTGCTGGTATGTTGGCCCATTCCTGCATGCAGATCTCTTCTAGAGCAGTGATGTTTTGGGGCTGTCGCTGGGCAACACGGACTTTTAACTCCCTCCAAAGGTTTTCTATGGGGTTGAGATCTGGAGACTGGCTAGGCCACTCCAGGACCTTGAAATGCTTCTTACGAAGCCACTCCTTCATTGCCCGGGCGGTGTGTTTGGGATCATTGTCATGCTGAAAGACCCAGCCACGTTTCATCTTCAATGCCCTTGCTGATGGAAGGAGGTTTGCACTCAAAATCTCACGATACATGGCCCCTTTCATTCTTTCATGTACACGGATCAGTCATACTGTTCCCTTTGCAGAGAAACAGCACCAAAGCATGATGTTGCCACCCCCATGCTTCACAGTAGGTATGGTGTTCTTTGGTTGCAACTCAGCATTCTCTCTCCTCCAAACACGACAAGTTGTGTTTCTACCAAACAGTTCTACTTTGGTTTCATCTGGCCATAGGACATTCTCCCAATCCGCTTCTGGATCATCCAAATGCTCTCTAGCA